>NC_135507.1:104992618-105292618 GCF_052857255.1 Amblyomma americanum | reverse complement strand
TGCCCAAGAACATGCATCCAATACATCATGAGGACCGCAGGAAGGCAAGAGCCAAAGCTTTACATGCTAAGTACGGGAAGTACAACGGGGCAGTCTATGTAGATGTCGCCGAGTATAAGGACAAGGATGCATTTGCAATTGCGGTGGTGGACGGGCGAGGACGCTTGATCGCCTCTGGATCAGTCAAAACCCGCTCCCCAGAAACTGCAGAGGAAGCGGCGATAGCACTAGCTATGACTAGTAGTAATGCTGACCTGATCTTCAGCGATTCAAAAACAGCCATCCGAAATTTGGCGAGGGGCAGAATATCTGTCACAGCGGCGCGGTTGCTGAATCGGGCCACGGAGCGAGGGATTACGGAGACGGAAATTGTCTGGGTACCTGCACACTCTGGGAACCCTGGGAACGAGACGGCTCACATGAATGCTCGAGGTTTCGTCAGCCGAGTAGGTGAGCTGGACGTCCCGGGAAGGTCCACGAGAGATGGGCTGGTATCCTTTCATGACATTACTAATCATTTCAGACTTGAGCGGAGGATTTACCCACCCCCGTACAAGCAATTGGTGAAGGCGCAGGAATGCGTCTGGCGACGATTGCAGACTAGATGTTTCTTCAACCCATACGTATTGAGCAAAATCTACTCGGACATTCAGCCGGAGTGCAAATGGTGTCACGAATTGGCAACCTATGACCACATATTATGGAGCTGTAGCATAGCACCGCCACCGGCGGACATTATGCGTGATCCTTCCCTCGAGCAGTGGGAGGCCGTGTTGGCCAGCTCAGACCCGGTCGTCCAGACCAGGGCCGTGGAGTGGGCCACCCAGGTCGCCGTCAGCCATGGGTTGATGGCCATCTGACACGGAATCGTCCACACATGCTCTCTGACGAAAATAAAGTTTTTCCATCCATCCATCCACAGCGCGTGACGGCAGCGCCTCCCGCTCGTCTCATTCGGGCGCACTGGGGCCGTGAGGGCACGCAGGAATCACGCGGTGAGCGGTGAACACAGCGCACATGCCAAGCGCGTTCAGCACCAACCTTGCTGCCCGTGGCAGTGGCTTCTTCCACCCGCCGCGGTGGCTCAGTGGTTAGGGCGCTCGACTACTGATCCGGAGTTCCCTGGTTCGAACCCGACCGCGGCGGCTGCGTTTTTATGGAGGAAAAACGCTAAGGCGCCCGTGTGCTGTGCGATGTCAGTGCACGTTAAAGATCCCCAGGTGGTCGAAATTACTCCGGAGCCCTCCACTACGGCACCTAATTCTTCTTTTCTTCTTTCACTCCCTCACTTATCCCTTCCCTTACGGCGCGGTTCAGGTGTCCAACGATATATGAGACAGATACTGCGCCATTTCCTTTCCCCAAAAAACCAATTATTATTATCACTGCCCGTTCGTTCGGCGCGTGGCATCGGGTTTCTCAAGAAGGATGTGCCGACGAACTACGACAGCAACTTGAGTCCCGTGCGTTTCGGCAAGGCGCCTGGCAGCGCTTCCACGTGGTTTGCCACTCCGCGCGTCTGTTTAACCGTACGTAGCAGAGCGATTTGTCTAACGGGCAAGGCGTTCCGTGGACTCCCTGGCAGTGCTGCAACACGCTGTCTCGTTCCACTCATATAAGCGAAGCTTAAGCGTTCTCCCATTTTTTTCACTTTCCATGCTCATATAGTTTGTTTAGCACTGGTACTGAATATCTGCATGTGTTGATGTAGCTTCTTTTGGGTGGGGATAATGAACTAAACCCCAGGCCTTCGAAGGATGATCCTAGCAAGAATCCGAATCACGTTGTCGCTTTACTAAAAGCATTGAAGTGTAAAATGGACAAAAATAACTCGGAAGTGCTGTCCCATATAGCGAAATAAAGTAAACGCCAATAAATCTTGAACAGCAAATGAGCAATTTTCATGACCTACTAACGGCTGTGGAAGATAACATTGCTGCTTCACATTCCTACTCTTGAAATGATATTGCCCGTACAGTATCGGACGCTATTCAAACCGAAACGACCACCCTTGGTAGACATTAAGACAAACTGGAAGACAGATCAAAGCGCGAGAACATGCTCTTCTGCAGGTTTCCTGATCAGCAGTTAGAATCAAAGGCGGAATCAGAAAAAAATTTTGACGCTAATTTATTATCATTAAACATGCAGCTAGGTGATGAAGCCATTGCCTGAGCGCATAGGTTGGTCAAATTTGTTCCAAGCTAGTGTCGTCCGGTGATAGCCGGTGATGTGTTCTCAAGCTGTAAAATCAAAGAAGCCATTTTTTCCGATAGGTCAAATCTAAAATCGTCATGCGTCAGTGTTCGCGAAGTGTCTGGCTACTTGCACATCACAAGAAAAAACTACGATTATGGTAAAGTCAGCAGTTCTCAGTTCGATAGAACAACCTCTTCACAACAAAAAGTGCTATATCTACCTCCCCTCGACGGACATTGTCTATGAATGCGAAAGTAATAATCGTAATGATACGTCTGCGCATGTGAACGCTGCCGAACCTGCTTCTCCTGAAAACGGCTCACCTTTATCTTATCAGTCAAACTGTGCTCATGATTCGGCATGCAAAATTTTTCTTTTTCCAAATATCCAGTCTAATGAACAAACGTGATAACCTGTGCTCTCTCATTGACACTTGTAACGCCGAATTTTGCATACTCACTGAAAATTGGCTCAACGCAACGATTTCTAACAAGTCTCCAACCCTTGCAGGTAAAACATGAACAACAAAGGAGACAGAGGACATCCTTGCCTAAGCCCCCGCTACTTCTCTACAGGCTCTGATACACCTTTTTTCTCATTTTATAAACTCTGGTACCTTTAATTACTCCACCCTCCACATCCAATGTGTCCAGTATGTCGCACAGATACTCTTGAATAATTTTGTCGTAGGCAAATCATTATATGTACCAATAAACCTTTGCTCTAGCCTAGTTTTATTACTGATTGAATTTAGATGTTTGCAGAATTTTCGAGCTGCTTTTCTATCCTTTTATTTACTTATGGCATCCATTGGGCACCCTTCTTTATAATATTCTCATTAATGAAATAGGATGCTTTCCTTCTAAACTTTATGAAGGTATACCATTTTCTGTCTACTTCAACTTCTCGTTCCGCCCTCTTCTTGGAATATCTGTGTTCCCTGGACGCTTCCTGACATTTCTCTATCGCCCTCCTCATCCCAGCAACTCTATGGTTTGCGCCTTTTCTCTTTTGGCTTTACTCGTGCCTTAGCTAGCTTTAGCTCAAGTAATCGAGTTAATTTGGTTTAAGTCCATTCTGTTTCATTATCCTCAAAAAGTTCTTTTTCAATTTGTTTGGCTGCTGCTTCCAATTGCTTTTATGATAAAATTCCCCTATGATTGTTCTTTTTGCTTCAGTGATACATTGGTTTCTTTACTAAAAGTCAACTTGATGCGCTTGTGGTCACTACCTAGACTCCTGGACCTAGACTTCCTAGACTTCGGTGTCTGGACGGACTCCCTCTTTTGACACAACGTGATCTAAAGTTGTCAGTCCACAAGCAACAAATCAACAGTTTTTTAAAGTTGAGCTGAAGGCCAGCGTCCATAAGGCAGGTTAAGACGTGTTTCAGCTGGGACAGATGAGTCTCAAAATCGGGCGAAAAGATCATGTCGTCGTCGAAATAACAGAGGCACGACTTCTACTTCGGGTCGTGCAGAATGGTGTCCGTCATGCGCTTGCAAGTAGCAGGAGCATTACAGAGGGCATGAAGTTATTATTGTACAGGTCATCAGGGGTCACAGATGTGGTTTTAGGGCAATCTTCGGCTGTCAGGGGGACCTACCAGTACCCAGAGCATAAATCGAGATAAGAGAAGAGCTCCGCTCTTTGTAGGCAGTCCAGAGCATCATCAATACGGGGAAGACGGTAAACATCCCTTCTTCTGATCTTAATCAGGCGGCAGTAATAATAAAGAAACGAATAGATCCATTTTCATTCTTCGTGAGTACCACGGGTGAGCCCCACGAACTGTGTGAGGCCTGAATCATGCCACTGTGAAGCATGGTGTCAACTTGCTCTTGAAAAACTGGGTGTTCACTGGTGGGGACACAATATGGGCGCTGTTGCAGAGGGGCACGGTCACCGATGTCGATGTGGTGGGCAACAGTCGATGTGCGCATCAAAGCGGGTTGGTGTGAATCGAAGGAGGAACGAAATTGATGAACCAGCTCTAGAAGCTGACAGACAGACAGAAAAACTTTATTCAGCAAGTGAGGTTTACACCCAGCTGGGTCCCTGGGCCACTGCGCGGTCCCGCACTGCATCAAGTAGGTCATGCCGGGACATGACGTCGGCAGCCCGAGTCACCGCAGCAAGCTGCGATGTCGGGTCTGCAGACATAAGCAGGACCTCCCAGTCCTCCCAGCTTGAGATGGCGTGCTGTCCCCGTGGGGGAGGGTCAGCAGGGCAGCCGAAAAGGATATGGGAGAGTGCGGCGTGGGGGTCACCACATAGGGATCATGCAGGGGATGTGCCGCAATAGTGGGATAAAAGCTGAGGGGATGACAGAGAGCGGGTCTGGAGGCGTCTGAAGAGGATCTGTTGGGAGTGCGTAAGAGAGGGGTGGCGAGGAGGGTAAGTCCGACGGTCCAAACGGGGTATTTGCGTGAGCTCCGCAAAGGTGTGCGCCCGCTCCCTAGAGAATCATCGATCGAGGCTGTCCTGAGCCCGGCAAATCAGACCTCGGGCCAATTTATCGGCAGCCTCGTTTCCAGGGTTCCCAGAGTGAGCCGGCACCCACTGAAGCTCTACCCTGCGCGGTAAATTTTGGGTAGGGGTGTTCAACAATTGCCAGGCAGGGGCGTGAATCCTGCCCCTTGCAAAGTTGGACAGAGCCGTTTTGGAGTCGCTGAAGATGTATTGGGCGTCCGAATGTGCAAGGGCTAGGGCGATGGCGGTCTCCTCTGCCTCCTCAGGCGTAGAGCCCGAGGGAAGACGGTGAGTTAGGGGGTGAGGTAGGGTTGGATTGTGGGCAACTGATACCGCTTCATGCGCTGTACATGCGGCATCTACCCAAACGGCATCGTGGGCTTGCCCTTAGTACTTATGGAGGGCATTAGCGTGAGCTACGCGGTGAGGGATGTGATATTGGGGATGGACGTTTCGAGGAAGGGGTTTCACAATGAGAGGTGTATGGATGTGTCGAGGGATGGGTATAAGGGTTGACTGGTTAGCGGGTATGTTGATGCGAAGGGAGAAGAGTAATAATAATAATTGGTTTTTTGGGGAAAGGAAATGGCGCAGTATCTGTCTCATATATCTTTGGACACCTGAACCGCGCCGTAAGGGAAGGGTTAAAGGAGGCAGTGAAAGAAGAAAGGAAGAATAGGGGCCGTAGTGGAGGGCTCCGGAATAATTTCGACCACCTGGGGATCTTAAACGTGCACTGACATCGCACAGCACACGGGCGCCTTGGCGTTTTTCCTCCATAAAAACGCAGCCGCCGCGGTCGGGTTCGAACCCGGGAACTCCGGATCAGTAGTCGAGCGCCCTAACCACTGAGCCACCGCGGCGGTGGAGGAGAGTATATGGCGGCCAGTGGCGCTCGTGGCAAGTCTAAGGCACTGTGTCTGAAGGTGCGCGTCAACTAGTTCCTGAATGGTGTTATGCATGCCTAGTGCAAGAAGTTTGGCTGTGCTAGTGCTACGAGGTAGGTTTAGGGCTGCCTTAGTCGCAAGGCGGATCATTGCGTTCACGCGTTCGGTTTCCGTGCGGTTCAATTTGAGATATGGGGTTGCGTATAGAATGCGGCTAAGCGTAAATGCGTGCACTACTTTCATGTTGTCCGCTTCGTCTAAACTCTTGCTAAGGGAGGACACTCGGCGTAGAAGGTGCAACACGGATTGCGTGGAGGCCTTGAGCATTTTAAGGGTATGTTCATTTCTTCCAGAATCCTGCAAGTGGAGGCCAAGGATGCGGAGGGTGGGTGTATTGGGGATAGGGGATCCTTTTCAATTGATTTGGATGGACGAGTTAGCGCTAGATTTTGGCCTAATTAGGAAGAGCGCGGACTTAGATGGGGAACATTCGAGCCCGATGGATGACGCGTGAGAGGAGATGGTGTCTGCTGCTAACTGAAGAGTTTCCTCAATTTCCCCTTCAGAGCCATGAGTGGTCCATGTGGTAAGATCATCAGCGTACAGGGTATGCTTTAGGTGTGGGATTAGAGCCAGTCTGTGAGCTAGGGGGATGAGAGCAACGTTAAAGAAAAGGGGAGAAAGGACAGCCCCTTGACAGTTCCGAGCTCTCCGAGTGTATAAGGGGATGTGGTAATCTGATCTATGTGCAGGGAGGCAGTGCGTCCCGAGAGAAACGCGCGAGCGTAATTGTAGGTTTTAGGGCCTACCTGTAGAGCCTGCAGTTCCCGTAAGATGGCATCGTGTCGAATTCTGTCAAATGCATTGGTGAGGTCAACTGCCAGGATAGGTTTAGTGTGGTGGGGGATGGTATCATCAAGCATGTCATGCGCAACTTGAAGTGGGGCGTCCTGCGCAGATAGATGCGCACGAAATCCGAGCATACTATGGGGGAAAATGTGGTTGTCTTCCATGTACGTTCTTAGCCGAGCAAGAATTATGTGCTCGAAGACCTTGCCTAGACAGGATGTAAGAGAAATGGGGCGGATGTTGTCTAGGGTGATAGGCTTGTGGGGTTTTGGAATAAAAATAATTTTTCCATGCTTCCACGAGGCAGGGAGAGTACCTGCCTCCCAACATTCGTTAAAGTAGTTGACTAAGTCAGAGATGGAAGCATCGTCAAGATTTCTGATAGCTGCATTGGTAATTTGATCATCTCCGGGAGCGGTATTCCGTAATTTCAATAGGACGGCGCGAAATTCTGATTCTGTAATAAGGGCGTCAAGTTCGGGCTGGGGTGGGCCTGCATAATCAGGATACTTGCAAGAGAGACCGGGGGTTTTATAGGTGCATTTCACCTGGGCGAGGAAGTTGAGTGCGTTGAGGTGCAGGGAGAAAGGCGTCGATAGAGAAAGCGAAAATGTCTGGAGGAGAAGTGTTGAGTGCAGGAACCGGCCGGCTGCGGGCATCTACGTCGAAGGACCGCAAATCATCATTCTCATTGCTACACAGAATGAAATCAATTAGCTAGACGCTACCGAGGCGCTCACCGCAACGCACAGCGGAAGCATATATAAACGGATTGGTCCCGAACAACGCGGTGAGGCTAGCTAACAGGGTGAGTATGTCGTAAGGCATGGGCAGGTACGTGCGGCACATAAAGGGGGGTAACTGTGTAAAACGTATGCTGCCGTCGCAATTAAGGTCAGAAGTGATGGGCACAAGAGCAGAAGAGCACGCAGGCAGGTCAGTGTCGTCAGCAACGACGGCCTTGCCAGAAGCAGCAGAAGGGGCATCAGTCAACGAGGAACCGCTGAGTGCAAAGAACTCGAGTTCAGCACTAGCACAATCGATGACTGCGTTATGGCGCAACAGTAAGTTCCAAACCCAAGATGATTTCATGAAAACAGGTTAATTCAGTGACGCAGAAAATCTCCTGGATAACGACACGAACTGTGCATGTTGCTAATGGCGCAATAGCGTGCGTGATTGCAGTGCGCAGCAAGTATCCACAAAGTGGAGGCGTCACTTTTCGCAAGGAGTGGCAAAATGTGGTGGCCATAGCAGACACAGCAGCACCGGTGTCGACAAGCGCTAGAACAGAATCACCCTATGCGGAAACTGCGATCAAATTTCAGAGAGACAAATGAGATCTTGACATTTCGCTGGTGGCACAGTTCTTGCCTCAGGAACGTCGGCCTCCAGTTTTCCTCTAGTGAAATATCCAGGCTCTGATGCATGAGAGAAAGGGAGTGGCGACAAGGAGAAGGTGAACGCCGGTGAGGAAGGTTGTGCTATCAGGTGAAAGAGGGAGACTCTGTGGCGGCTCGGCTGGCAGTGAGTAATCACTTGGAGGAGGCCAGTAACCGGCAACTTCGGAGACTGGAACACGACGACAGCAAAGCGGGGCCAAATGACCACAAGGCTAACAAATAGGCCGGTTGTCACCAGTACACCAGGGATTGCCAAATTGTCGAAGCAGTCGCAGAAAAGGTGTCATAGCGTGAGGGAATTGAGGCACAGACGCTGGAGAAGGAGCGTAGGTTGGGGGGTAGTTAGGCGGCTACAGCCGTGCGATAGTGGCAGCGTGGGTCAGGGATGGGATGCAGCGAAAACTACGGGCGGCAGGGCTAGTGTTGGAGGAGGGATCGACGGAACTTACCCATTGATGCAACTTGTTCATTGATGACATTGCGAAGGTCGGGCGCCAGGTATGGAAATGGCACGGAGTGGGTGGCAGAAGCGAGAGTTGACGTGCAACTTACGCGGGAAATATTTAGTTTCGAGTAGCCGGGTGCAGTCGACAGGCTGGCAAGCGACTGAGCAGGCGTGGCATGCTGTCGAGTTAGTATCCTCTGCTTGCGCAGTTTATCGTAGCTCTGACAAAAACTGACGACTTCGGCGACAGTGCAGATATCTCGCGGCAGCAGCATCTGAAAGGAGTCATCTTCATGACCAGAGCCTCTGACATCTGGTCATTGATGCGCGAGCAAAGGTTTACCACATCTTCAATGTAGCTTGTGAACGTCGCATCCGACTGCTGAGAGTGCACGCGCAAGCGGTGTTTGGCGCGTAGCTTGCACACACACAGCAGGCCGTCCGAACACTTCGGTGAGGTTCGCCTTGAACGCAATCCATGTGCACAAGCGTGCTATGTGGTTATGAAACCACAGGTTGGCAATGCCGGTCAAATAAAAGATGATGTTGCTCAACTGGGTGGTATAGTACCACTTGTTTTATGGGCTCACCCGCTCGTTTTATAAGAGCCAGTCTTCAGCGTCATGATCGGCAGTCCCGCTGCCGGAAGGACCCGGAACATGGGACTGCCGAGCCCACCTGCATGGATTTGTGGTTGGCGTATTCGGGCATACCATGGGTTGGTAGCATGCGGCTGCGGAGTTCCAGAGCGGTACGAGGATGGGAAACTGAACCTCCACCTAATATAACGGGGGCGTAGGTCAGCTAAAGATCCTCGATAATTTATAAGTATGGGAAGGCGTTGATCCTGCAGCCAACGTGAGTGATATCCTCATTTCAAGCACATGACCTTGCTTCGCCAATCTGCCACCATGAAAGTTCCCGATCGTGTATGTGGCGAGTTCGCGTGGAGTAGCTGACGGCTGCTGTGGCATCGCCTGTTCTGTTAACGACCCGTAATATTCTCCTTTCAAAGAATACGTTTATTTATTTATTTATTTATTTATTTATTTATTTATTTATTTATTTATTTATTTATTTATTTATTTATTTATTGATGAAAGATGAGATAGCAGCATACACACATTGCTGTGTTAATTACCGTCTGAGAAAGCTGCATTGCCTTGTTGCAGCAAGTTGGGTGCCGAAACCGGATGGAAGACGGCAAGAAAAATATTTTGCATCCCGTGCGGGAAGCAAAACTTGACAAGAAGAAAAGTGTGGCTTCAGAGGAAATGGTCGGAAAGATTTTGAAACTTCGGCAACTGCCCGACTATGGAAGGTGAACGATGTCCTCTACTTAGAGGCACAAGAAAAAGGCTACAAGTGCGTGTGCCGAGCTGCAACAGTATTTCGCACGCGTGCATGAATGTTGAGGACCAAAGTCTGTTTTGAATGTCACTGCATTCTGATGTAGCTCACAGTCTGATATAGCCACGGCTGATATAGGCCAGCTACCATGGCTCATGCGGATAGCGCGAAACACATAATTCGCAGCGTCTTCGGCTGCGACTATGTTGCCCACCGCTGTGGACTCTTGTCTAAAATGCTGCAAAATCAATATTCTTCTGTTTATTTTTTTAATTTGTGGAAGCCAATTTTAGTTATAGAACGTATTTGGAAACGTTTTGGAAAAGGGCCAAAAAACAATCCCGCAACATGCGGAATCCAGGCTATTGAGCACTCATCATCCCTAGTTTTTCTTTTAGCACGCGTTTGAAATTCAAGAAAAGACATGTTGTTTATACCTTGGTCTTTTTATACGCTTTTCAAAGGAGTAATGCATCGGAACATATTGTTCACTCGCATGTGAAGATAGGTTCCCCGCTTATGAATTCTGCGGGCCATGGTTTAGCGTGGGCGTCGTCTGCCACGCTGGACCTTACTATGTGGTGCGCGCGGCAGTTGTCTCTATCTTTTAAAAAGTATAAAGGGACCTTAACGTCAGCCCTTAGGCGGCAGCGAAGCCGCGGCGGCGAAACAGTCTTTGGTCTGTCAGGGTCGGCAGGCTCTTGCTCTGAGCGACGGCAGTGCGGCTTGGCTAATGCCCGTTTTATTCTTCACACCTTAATGAAGTTTTTTACTACTACAACCATCTGCACTATTTTGCGGCGACCTCCTGCTTGCATGTCCCATTCCCATCAGCCTGCAAGAGCGCATGATGGGTCACAGGGTTGCTTGACACCATTAACGGACTTCCGCAGCGCTACGTGATTTTGCATTCAGTGAAGGCACCCACTTTGTGGCAGTTGCCGCAGTAATGCATGCAGTTTGTTACACTTGTAAGCGGCGGTTACCTCCAGCTATCAGCCAAGATTTCAAATTATCTGCAGTTCGCCAAGAAAACACTTCAAGGCAAACGGTAATATAAATGCATGAGACTGTGGGGAGAGGCTTGGCTCTGCAGGAAATTTTGCCGGAACCTGTATTTTCTTAAATGCGATTTCGAGGTAACGAAGCTGTAGTGAACGATTCTGACCGATCGTTTTGCGTGGTGTTTCTTCTAAAATTGCTTGTAATATCTTCATGAATGCACACGTGCGAAAGAAAGCGAAAAGGAAGATTTTAGGAATGAGCGATATCATTTGCGCCAGTGAAAGACAAAAACCTCGATGCAGGGAATTAAGCGATATAACGAAGTTTTTCCAAAAAGTAAAACTTCGTTATATCAAGGTTCAACTACATATACTTTCTTACTGAGATGTACGAGTAAGTCACTATAAATGAGCTCAATATAGCTGCCAAATGCATTCTACCCCATTCATAATCTCCTAGCTATTCTGCTCTCATGGCCCAGATCTACAATCACTACTTGTCCTACACAGCTATATCCCTTTATCAATTCCAATACCTTACCACATATTGTTAAAATTCGTGTAGTTATAGAATGCTGAATATTATATCTTTTGATTATATATCAACATGACTGCACTAAGCATTCTGTTCAGCGGAAAACCCGGAGTAGTTAATCAGCGTTGTGTCAAACTCTGGACTGGTTGAAAAGGTGACTACATCACATGTGCAGCAACGAAATTGAAAAGTGAATGAAACATTACAATACTGTGAATTAGATGGTTGCAACATGACAAAAAGTCATTAGGACATTTGAAAATATAAACTAAGAACTGCAAATGGGGGTAATTATTCTGTAATCGTGCCTGACTATTGGGTTGTGAGTCAGACACGATACCTCTACGCCACGCGGCACATTGGTATGGCTTGGTTAAAGCGGGGCCTTATATGTATATCATATGGTTTTTACACAATGGTTAGATTGTGAAAGAGGAAGCAGTGTCCGTGTCTACGCGGCCTAAAGGAGCGAGAAGTTGAAGGAGCCCTAAATGCTTTCGCGTGGTACCTTAAAGGAAGGTCATAAATGTCCCCCAAATTTTAAATTGTCTCACTGTTCTTTATATTCTATTTTATTTCCAGAAACACTTAAGGTCCTCATTACAAGGGTATTACATAGAGGGGTGACAAAAATGAAAACAGAAATACAACAGGGAACATCTAAAATAGCAAACTGAACAATACACAAAACTATAAATAACGCAAGAAATAAATAAGCTACAAGTATCAAAATGTGGTAGAACAACAACATGCAAAATAGAAATATTGAAAAAAGCAACATAATAAACAGTACAAAAAATTAGCACTTTACATTGAGCAGAGCAGATCTAGAAAAACTACACCTCTGTTTCATTTTTAAAACTTCATGAAATAACGTCACATTCATTTCACTTCAAATTGTAGAAGGCAGCCAGCTCTAGTCAATGATGGTTTAGGAATGAAATATTTTTGAAAAATTGAAGTGTGCATGTGATGTGTTCGATCTCGAATCCATGGTCATGGCGTGGGAAGACTCCCGACAATGAGTGAAAGAAATCGAGCGAAGTGTCATCGAGCAACAGATGATAGGAAGTTTTGTGAAAATGTGTAAAGCGAGCAGAGGAAGTCGTTAGAGATGGAAAACGTTATCAATCAAGCCAAACACAAGCTTTTGAAACCATTACGCTAGTGGAATGCAAGTAGCCTGAACAAAATTAAATGAGCATGGTTTTACAGGGATTTGCTGTTACCTATAATGTAGGCTTGCTCCGAGTCCCATATGGCTGAAGCGTACTTCATTTCAGGTCGGAATACGGTACCATAAGCAAGTTTCCGTAGCTGCTCAGGAGCGTGTTGAAAGTTCTGGCTAGGGAGACCAAGCGAATGGTTAGCAGTGGCTGAGGTAAGATAATGTGATATTTCCAGGTTAAGTTGGACTAGAGGTAGGCACCTAAATACTTGTAAAGGGGAAGCTGTCTCACCTGCTATACCAATAAAGGGTCCCTGAAAAGGTTGTTCGAGGTTGTCTATGAAATGCTAGCATTAGGTAGAGTACAGGCCAACGAGCGTTCCTGCCGCGTACAAGACCTCAAAAGGAAGCTGGTAATTTACAGTACAATTCTTAAAATTACCCGTTTCCACGCCTAGCGGCGACCTGTGGTGCCGGGCTTTCGCCCAAATCCGTGCTCTTTACCTAAGCAGCGGACTGTTAACATTGGTTCAAGCGCGTCAGCAGCCGGCGGAGGGGGCAAATTCAAGGAGGCCGGCGGAGCAGCGCCAACATTTCAGCGTGAAAAAAGTGAGGAGAGTAGAATTAAAGGCGCGAAGCCGCCGAAATTCAAATTTTGACTACATAATACTCGGCCTCCACGAAGCGCATCTGAAAAATACTTGCAGGAGGATATTTGTGAAGCGGAGCCCTTTAGCATCCTAGACACATTGCATTTTTGTTGAGACCCTCTTTCACAGCCCCTTTGGAGAGTGTATGTGGTCTCAACTGTATGGTGGCATATAGAACTGAACGACTCTGCCGGTTTTTTAAAGCAATTTGAAAATGCATACAGGTCATTTGCAGGCTGCCTATGTCAAGAACCCTGCTACTGATTTTCTCACCACACAACTAGGACGCCCAATTTCTCTCAAAATGTTCCACACCCATTCCTAAATGGTACTTTTTATTATTTGCAAAGCTTAGATGTACAGCCCGCCTGTACTGCCTGGTCCTTAGAGCAATTGTAACTAAACGAACATGAGAAGGTCATGGGTTGAGTTCTACCGACAGCACGCCTTTTTTGTATTCTGTTATCTTTGAGGTAAAAAAATTATTACTCTACTGATTCCTTGTTGATGAACACCACAAATAAAAATATTCCTCTATGCTTTCCTACGTTTACGTGGCTGCTGCTTCTTCTATATATACATCAAAAGCACTAGGTTCACACATCACAGTAGGACACTCCATTCAGTCGCACATAGCTCATGTTTTGCAACTGCTGACTGACACACATCAACGAAATTAGGGTTGATGATGAATTTTTAGTGCGCAAGGGCGTCTGTGGCCAAAGTGCGCCATGGCACAAAGTTTCTTTCTTATACTCAAGGTGGGGTCAAAGACGCAGGGCAAAGACCCATTTCCCTAGCATTTCAGCCTAAAGAAGCCGAGCACAAGGCAGGGGATAATTATACTCTTTGAATTACCCCTGGGTACCCGGCGGCACCGGAGAATGAACCCAACACCTCCCGCATGCGAGGCGGATGCTCAAACGATTAAGGCACTTCTGCGGTCCAAATTAGTGTGGCATTCTTCTGAATGAAACAAAAACTTATCAGGGCCAGTACTGCAACTTGTGTTCTTTCGGCAACGCCTGCTTGGCCGAAATGTTGAAGTGAATGAGCCGACACTTTCAATACCACTAGCCAACCAAGTGTCACCGAAAGGGACATTTTCGAAAGCAACGCAGTTGGAATACAGTTCCACGTAACAACACTTCCGCTACTCCTCTCTTTGCAGACCATGCTAGCTGTGAAAGCCTAGTGTTATTCTTGAAGCACCAGAATAGCTGGATAAGGAAGCAGAGAGGTAGCACAGCACATAATCTATGAAAAAATTGAAAACACTGAAGGTAGGCTGTCTGAAATCCAAAATTTTCTTTAAGAACTGCACTGGAACCATGCCCTACCCTGATAAAAGCAGTACAGATATACGCACCGAATGCTGGTCCGTCATCCTGTGCAGTACATTTGGCCATGCCAGTCATAGTTGTCGACTATTAACAAGGTGAAGACAGAATCCAGACATGAGAAAACTTCACATTGCCTCAGATGAAGCCAGTCTCTGCATATGCGCCAAAAAGAAAAAACACTGGAAGTAAAAAAACCACTCTGGGGAAGGGTAAGATGTGAAATATTTTTTGCCGAACAGAAAGTTATAATGCCGGTAGCTGCCAAATGAATATGCAGAACAATTCAGAAAATTTGCCAGCACAGCTGGTGCATTTTCTCCTTGCAAGGCGCACTGCAGGAAAGCATGAATATTATTGGGTTGTACGAACTGAAAAAAACATGCAGGCGGAAAAACAAAAGCACCCCCTGGCCCATTTTTTGTTCTGTGTCCTTGTCCACTTTGCACAGTGAAGTTGCATTTCCGGTATTCACCAGCTGGCCCATCCAAAAGTGCTATATTAAAGCACTTGGGGCTGCTGCACTGCTCTCTTTTACCTGAGAGGCCTATCCTAAAAGCACTAGCTCCCCAACACAAAGCAGGCTGGCTCAGCTTCATCCAGTCTTCGATGTCTGAATACCCCGTCCCCACATTTGACAGGTACTGGAAGACATGAACGGACTTTTATTGCACAATCGTACACAATCCTTAAAAAGAAACTAACCTTTCGGACAACACTTCAAGCCAGCCTATCCATCTACTCTCCTCCTCAGGAACCGTAAACAAATCTGATGGCCGCAGAGATAGCACCGGTCATGGTGCACACGCCAGCTAAGTAATATGCATGATTTAGCACAGAAGTTTAACCTCAGCAGACAAAAAAAGGGAGTCCATTGAAGCGGTCCAGCTTACATTGAGATAAATTTTCCCACATGCGCCCTGAAATCTGGTAATTACATTCAAATGAAAGCTATTAAATTCACTCGTTGACTTCCATACAGCATACAAATGACTACAATAAAAGGCTGATTTGGCTCTGCCGCTCATGGGGAGAAAAATTCACGCCTTGTGGATAGACTTCGCACCCGTACTGCAAAAGAGTTGCAGCTTCATCAAAGTAGGTAAGTCACTTCACACTGGGGAAACCTTGAGTTAAACTGCAGATCTCTTCTGCACAGCAGCCAGGGTTCTCTACCTTTCGTGAATTGCACACGGTATCCATGGTGCAGGTGAGTCCATGAGCAGATGCTGCGAGGAAGGATATAAGATCCCACAATTCCCGTGCAACGAAATTATTCGAAATTATTTACCCTGAGAAAACAATGGTGGTTATGACAGAAGTGGAGGCGCACCGGATAAAAAAAGACAAAAGAAAGGCGCTTCGTGTGCGCCACTGGCGACAGATCGTAGCACGAGAAGCGAATACACGACGGGGCTTTTAAGCGCACGGAAACGAGCTCGCCGTGCCCCTCCGTACTCTAAATACACCTTCACTTCGAAGCCTTCGAAGCCTGGTTGCGCAATCAAGACGAGTAGCGCACCGACCGTTGAAATTACAATCTTCGTCGGCGCCACGCGGAATACCAGACAGCTGACCGAGTCTGAGTTTGGACATCCATTTGTCACCGTGGACTCAGTGGAAACGTTTTCGCCGCTACTGCCGGTCGTACAAGATCATTCGCCTACTATGTCAGCGGGACTCAAGTTGCTCTTGATGTTAGTGACAAGATCCGGGTGACGCCGAACCCGAAGAGAAGTTGTACATGTCATGAGTCGAAAGCCATTTTATGGGTGGTAATATAGCCATGTGTCATGCACTTTATTTCAAGGCGAAACCTTTATATGTGCCATTACTTCAAAGCTCATAGTTGTCGGAGTCGGGGAACAGAAAATAGGAGAGCCATGGAGGTGGCAAAAAATAGAGAGAACGAAACGGACGCAACCTTATTTGCCACCGTTTGTGGGGAATTAGAATAGGTTGGCCCTGTGCGGCCTCCAGGTGGGGTCGACGTACTGGGCCCATGAAAAGAGTGCAAGTTACGTGGTCTTATCTGGCTGGGTGAGGAGTTAGTCCTAGCATTCTGCAGAGGGAGCTGGCAGGAGGGCCCATGGCGGAGGGTTATTTTCGCACCCCCAGAGGATGTGCGCCTCAATGACGGACTATTTGTGGTTGCAATTTGGGCATGTGGGGTCGTATTCCCCATTGGTGGTTAGTGATAGCCTGGAGTGGCGAAGAATTGAGTACGTCTTCAATCTTCGGACAGGGTGGCTTATGCTCTGTAGAGGTCGGAGTGGAGAGGCGGGAAAGTGCGTGACGTCTCTTTATGAACATTGGTGACGTCGGCAAAAGTCTGGGGCCTTCAGCGCGGGAGCCTGGATCCGTGGGGCCCGCCGCTGGGATTGCAAATCCTCGGTCAGGACGGCCGGCCCATTCATTACCAGCCTGTTATACGCCAGTGGTGTAGGCAAGGGCTTATTATTTTTCAATCTTTTTAGCTTGCCGCAACGTAATATATGCCCCTTCATTACCACAGTTGACTCCGTGGGCGGGTACCCATATTATGTTAATTTTGCGGTCAAGAGTGCATGCAGACACACAGGCTGAGTACGGCGGGAATGCAGATGAAGCCTGACAAGTAATTTAGGATTGCTCGTTTTGAGTCACTGAGAACAGTACGCGTACGGTGGTCAGCGTTGGCCAGCGCTATCGCTGTCTCTTCTGCTGCGGCTTGGTAGGGAGCGCGCACCGCAGCGACGGAGATAAAGGCAGATCGCGGCGTGGTTGCACGAACCACGTAGGTTGCACCTTGCCTTGCCGCGTCCACGTGTGTAGTGTATTCGTGGGCACGACAGAAATCATCCACTGCTCGGGCTTTGTGATGACGGCGCGCCTCGTGTCGGCCATTGAGGGCGTTCTCGGGTAGCGGTTTGACGCTCAGGCGGCTAGATAGCATACCTGGCAAAAAGTACAGAGGGAAGCGACTGGGGCAGCTACGGAGCGAGTAAACATTACTGGAGAGGGCGTCGCAGTCGAAATAGGACTTCAGATGACGGAAGGCGGCGCAGCGTCGGAGGCAACAGGTGCCAGCATCAGACCACTTGCTGCATGACTTAGTCGCGCCAGTGCTCACACAGTAGAAGTCATAACTGTCTTTGCGAAAGGTTTCGCGGCTGCGCGCGTCACTGTCTCTTCAGACTCCCCTGCCGACGGTGCGTGTGCGATGCAGTAAGTGTTGGCGGTAACGTCTTACAAGTAACGGTGTTACCGGTAACGCTTTATTTTTTTGGTAACTTAGAAATGTACCCGTTACCATTTTGAAGCTGCAAGGGCTAACGTACTTACGTTAACGTTTATCCGTAACGTGAGGTATCACGTTACTAGTTGTTTTTTACTGCAGTTGGCACACCCTCTGCCTCCTTTAAAAAACGAAAGCCCCGAGTTCCTAAAGGGATGTTGCAAATAAACAAAATGTACAGGTGTTCTCGACGACCCTTGTTGCCGCTCGCGTGCATGCCAGAAACACCTGCCCCTGACGACACACCCAACTAAAAGACAAAGACAGCTAGAATACATATAAAGCACGATACATGTGCACGAGCAAGCATTCACACACTTGCCTTCACCTATCTGCCTTCCCAAACCACTGCACACGCACAAATCTCTAAAGAGTGGAAGCATGCCCGGCATTTTGGAACATCACATTGTTCAAAATTATTGTAAATTTGCTGAGAGTTCAGCGATATGTTTTCTTTGGAAAGTTAAAATTGATGATGAAGTGTCGTTTTGTCTTTAATGTCACGTTCAAAAAATGACTGCACCATGTGCCACAGAATCACAAGCCACCATACGTAACTGTATAGGCAACCTAAGGCCACTCTGGCATTGCTAGGCTCATGCATATTTGTACAAGATATTCTCGTTGAATCAGACTTTCAGGTAAAATGGCTTTTTGGCTAGGCGTTTTATGTGAAATATGACCTTTATGAAATTGTTATCGTGAGATCTTGCCGCGAAGACGCACTGATTAAAATTTATGGACATGCGGTAACGGAAATTTAATGTGCGGTACTTTTTTAGGTAACGGTAACGGTAAGGCGTTAAATGCTTTTGTAGCTAACGCAGGGCGGTAACGCGTTTTTTTTTTAGCGTAAGGAGTAACGTATTTTGCAATTTTTTTCGGTAACGCCTGCAACACTGGATGCAGTGTGATGGAACGGCGACGACATCAATGTCTGCGACCTGCGAGGAGACGGCGTCTACGTCAACAGGGAGACGAGGGCGCCCAGGAAGGTACGCTACCAACTCCAAGGCACGGAAGCCGTTAAATGCTATACGAAGGCTGCAGAGGTGGGCAGCAACATCGACGATCACCGCTACGGTAAGAGGGTGGGAAGCTAATCTCAACCGGTTGAAGCGACATGGAGGCGTTGAAGTACGCAATCGAGAAGCGGACATGAAGCGACAGGCGCGTGCGGCCGACGTCGAGTTGCGGAAACATGAAGCGGAAGAAATGCGGCAGAGGCGCGAACAGGAGGCTCAGGTAGGTGGTGGTGGTTAAAACTTTAATGGACACTGGGGAGTTTAGGACACGCAGATCCTTGGGCCCTGCACGGCCCCACTGCACTCACACGTTCAAACATTTCACTCGCGGGGCTATGGAGCTTTCTAATTCATTCATACTCGTACCAACCCTTCTGTGTCAGTGGCGAATTTTTTTGACCGACACTTTTTAGTTGATAAGTATGTGATCGATTATTCTTCAATAGAGACGCTGCCGCCAAGGCTCTTAATCTTTGTTCTTTCTCAAATACGCCGGTGCGCTGCTTTAACATTTTTTTCCGCGAGAGATGGCTAGTTTTATCCAGAATGACTGCAGCCACGTTTAAAGACTTAAATTGCGCACGATTGCGTAGATAGCTTTGAGGCTCAATCGGAATTTCTTGGCCAACTTTAAATTCACCGCGGCCGAAGAAGCGAAAATCCTGTCTTTCGTGGTCCGCCTAACACATTTCTTGCTATCTACGCAGCCTGGTTGCTCAGGCATCTGTGTCCGAAAGTCAGCCAAATAAAGAGTCCTTTTCAGAACCACTTCAGCAAACTGACAAATCCTGGGCATTTTGTACTCCTAGCGCTATCCGCGTAATAGGGGTACTCGACGTCTCCGCAGTGGCTCGAGCAAGAGTCGAACTCGCAAACTATTGGACACCTTTGATTGGTCCCGACTGGTCCCCATACGGCGGCAGGAGCGTAAGCTGCTGCAAGTTAACTGGCGCCATCTGTCGCCCTACAAGCGATCTACTCATGCGCACTGGCGATGCGCGGGATCACGGTACTCCGGTAATGGTATACAGCATGGTACGCGGTATGGTGGAGGCATGTAACACTTGCGCGGATGGTCATCGTTTCTCGGATGGCTAAATAACATAAACCGCTTGTTTCACCCTGACATGTTAACGAAAGCACGCCATTGCTCTCATAGATGCTTCCCCAAACAAAATCGAGCAATGCTTATTTTCCCCTTAGGTGCGGAAAAAGGACGCAGTCGCAGGTTGGTTCAGGCGTCGGTGACTCTCCCGCAAGACAAAAAAAGTCTGCCTAAAAGCGCAAATGCGAAAGCCTTTCCCTTTCCTCATTCTACCTTAATTTTTCGTTTTGCGTTATTTCTGTGCTCCTTTTTTCCTGTTTTTATTTTTGTTTATTGCTTATATCTATTTTCTGTTCAGTTTTTCATTTTTTATATTTATTTATTTTTTACCTTTTGCTTTTATTTTTAAATTTCTGGTGTTTCATTTCTTATACGTTGCTTAGGAACTGCGGCTTAATAAAATTTTACATTTTCGTTTTAATTACCCGCGCCACTTATGATTGACAGTTCATGCGGACAACTTCCGTCTACGCCACTCATGAGCCAAGAAAGGTTTTCGTATTGAAATGCTATCTCGGAGGTTATGCCGCGTGACTTTCCGCAGCTGCGCGCGTTGAGCTGACGGCGCTCGTTCACCTCGCACCTATCGAATCTCCTGACGCTGCGGATGCGGAGCCGACAGCACTCTCACAACTGCCGAAAATCGCGTGCCGCGCCATTCGCTGTATAAAAACGTGTGGCGTGTGCATACCTTCGTGTGATTACCTTAACTGAGGTTTCGCCCGTCTTGCTAGGTTGAGCCGGGTTGAACCACAGGTAACCTTTTGGAGCGAAAAGCTCCACTTCTTGAATGCAAAGCTGCATGGATTTGACGTCTGGCTCGCTGCACGTGTGGCAGAGATGCCATAATACGTGCCTCGCCGCACTGGACCCATTCTATCCGCCGCTGCGCTGACCGCGGTTCAGACCGCTCGCTCTCACAAGTTGCGTCTCGTGACTAACCACGTGATTTGCTCTTGCTGATTAAAGGCCAGAGCTCACCGCCTAGGCCCCGCCCCCTACCCCCCGAACCACTTGTGTGAGAGACCGTAAGGCCAGCACTTTCATTTATAATCTTCCTTCAGTCTCAACAACAACTACAGACACCGCAGAAGGCGAGGTGCCTTCCTGGCCCTACGGGAATGGGATATATAGGAGCTCTCACCAATCTGGCGAGGGCTCCTTGTCACCGGGTGTATCTGCTGCTAAACCGTCGTTGTTTTGGAGGACGCGGTCGTTGCGATGAGGGTGTTGCCTTTCAATTTTTCTTCTAGCTCTTCCAACTCCCCTACTGTGTGCACGTGGCAGCGATTGTGGCTCAGCTTGAGCTAGTGGGCAGCCCCATGCACTTTCCAATCTTCCTTCAGTCGCAATACAACATCAGCCAGGCACCGCGAGAGCCCCAAGCTCCCAGCCCCTTATGGCCAGGAAGCTACCCCCAAATGGCAAGAGCTCTGTTGCTTTACCGTCGTCGTCGCTTCAGATGGCGCTGTTCCTGCGACGCCCGTCGTTTCTTTCAATCTTTCCTCTCACATCTCAGCAAAACTTGTTATTGGGCTAGTTGGTAAGCCATGATCTCCGAAGAACCAGCGCAAACCAGTCGTCCTCCTTCTTTATTGTTTGTTGTAGTTTATTTCGCTGGTTGTTGTTGCCTTCGTGACATGTCACATACCCGCGACGGGGCACTGGTTCTTTTGAGCTCTGACATCTCTTTTACCTCTCCTACTGTCTCCACGGGGCAGCGAGTGTGGTTCAACTTGAGCCACTGGGCAGACCCGTGAACTTTCGTTTACAACAGCCTAGGCACCGCGGCGGGGAAGGGGGGGGGGGGGGGTTACAACTTTCTTGCCACGAAATGAAAGGGAATAGTTGGGGCAGGGGCGACTCCAGTGTGGCTCCAGTCGGAGGCGACCTGTTGAGCTCGCGTGATGAGGGCAAGCTGCATTGTTTTTCTCGTACTGGCCAAGATCTTGTCCCATTCCCATTCCTCTGCCGAAGGAGCTGGCAAGATTGGCGCCGCGGTGAGTTTGCTAGCGCATTCACATAATTTATGGTCTTGCGGGGCGTGCGTCCCGTCACTGTAGTGCGGGCATGCAGGGACGCATTCATCGTATATCATTAAACAATCGGTAGGGGCTAAGAATGGCCACTGTTTTAGGCGCCTGTGTGTCGTGGCTTGCACCCTGTGCTGGTCGAGGCGATGGGCCGGATACGAGCATTTTAGCTCGCCATAAATGTTTGTAATGTCCGCGTAAGAGCGAGGCGCATCGGCGGGGGCGTCCGTTTCTGAGAGGTCTCCTATTCCTCGGTTTCATTAAAAATCTGGCTAGACGGTCGACATCCTCGTTTTGGGAGTTACCTGCGTGAGCCGCAACACATACGGGATTGATGTTGTGATCGAGAGTTCGCTTGCGCAGAATTCGCATTGCGAGCGCGTTTTCCGAGTTTGTGGCGAAATTTTCTTTTTTTGACATGACAGAAAAAGAGCCTCTGATTTTTTTGTCCATAATTTTAACCCAATCGGCTCAAGATATTTCTCTATTACATCTATGGCTCTCTGAAGTGTCCTTTAAATTGGTCCATCGTTACCCCTGCTCACCCACAGTACCAAATCGTCCGCATATATGGTGTGAAGGAGATTTGTGATTCCATCCAGCTGCCCTGCAAGACAAATCTTTGCTTCATTAAACACGGTTGGAGAGAGAACGGACCCTTGCGGCGTCCCTCTATTGCCCAATCTAATGTCTCTGAGTGTCTGCCCATCCAGGCTGATGGTGGCAGTCCGATCTTAAATTCTCTTGCGCAGTAATATGTCTTGACTCCAACATTTACCACGCTAAGGTTCTCAAGTACGGCCACGTGTTTGACACTATCAAAAGGTTAGGAGACGTCCAGTCCCACAATGACCCTAGTATCAACACCCTATTTATTGATTACCTGCTCCTTCAGCTGTAGTATGACATCGCCTGCCGATAGGTTTGATCTGAAGCCTATCATGGTAACAGGATAAAGATTGTGATCTTCCATAAATCTATTCAGTCTAGTTTGAATTACGTGCTCTATCAATTTTCCAACCCAAGTTGTGACGGAAATGAGTCTAAGATGCTAAAATTTTAGCTCCTTTTCTGAATTCGGAATGAAGAGCTGGTTCGCAGCTTTCCATACTTGCGGAATCTATCTCTTGTCCCAGCATTCTTGCATATAGGTAGTAAGGATCCGAATGAAACCGTCGTCAAGATTCCTGAGCATCCTGTTGATGATTTTGTTCAGCCCGGCAGTCCTTTTGGTTCTTGGGTGGTTAAGTTCAGCCCTTACTTTCTCAACAGTGATTGGACTGTCGAATTTCGCGTTTTCCGAGCCCGTGTATTCAGGAAGACTCTCAACCCCACAACAGGAAAAGAAACAGTTCCTCGTGCATAGGCTGTGACATTGCTTTACGAGTGATTGGAAAAGGAAAAGAAAAGAAAGGAAAAGGAAAAAAAGGATAAGGAACAGGCCCGCCTGCAAGGGTTGTGATAATGCTTTACAAATCAATGGCAATGCCATTCCGACAGTAGACAGTATTTGAGTCCTAAGGTTGCGCATACAAGCTAATGGCAAAAACACAAACTATTATGAGACTTGAACCGAGTACCAGCCGGACGTGCTGGCTACTCAAGTGCATATCCAGCCAGCATATAGGGATGAACGATTCCAATTTTTTAAGATTCGTTCAGGCTTTCGTCATTAGCTGAGTGCTATACGTTGCCCCCTATCTCAAACTGGCCAAGCAGAAAAGGAGAGAATTAAGATCATAATCAGAAACGGGATCAAAACCGCACTAGGTCTACCTCCGAACACTTCGACGGTAAAACTTCTAAGGCTAGGCGTCTCCAAAACTCTGAATGAGCTCATAGAAGTCGCTACGGTGTCGCAGCATCAAAGGGCTTTAAAAACCAAAACTGGAAGAAAATCATGGAGCGCCTGTGGTTCGAACCCTCGGAGTGTTCAAAGCGGCCAGATAACGTACCTAGAGCAACCAGAGATAGATTCAAAGTTCCACAGCTACCAATGAACATGCTTCCGGTATTTCTCGAAGGTTGAGGCAAAGATAGAGCTGCGGCCCTACAGGGCGCATTTCGAGGTGGATCAGATGTGCTCTACACGGACGCTGCCGAATACGATCGCAAGGAATCACACACAGCGGTAGTGGTTCTTCAGAGCGGAGACCCGGCCCCGTGCTGCACGTTAAAGACACAGGTGCAACTGAGGCAGAAGAAGTGCCATTGCTCTAGCAATAATACAACACGGTACAAGGGTGATTAGTCAGTGACTCTAAGGCAGCTTTAAGATTTATGATATGGGAAGAATGTCTGCCATGGCCGCCAAAAATTCTTAGAGAAGGGAAAGTACCATCAGAGCTAATCTCACTGATCTGGTCCCCGGCTCATCAGGGCCTATGGGGGAACGAGAAGGCGCACGCGACCGCCCGAGGGCTCACATTCCGGTCGATCGCCGGTGACGCGTCGCCTCCACGCGAGGAACATTTCCCATCGGGTGACGAACTCAACACAATCTATGAAATAATTTCTCATTATAAGCTCGGTAGTTAGACCTTTCCAGCATCAGATGAACCAGCAGCAAACGCTCGACTGTACAGTAAATGGCATCCAGAAGTCTTTAATCCTAGATGTACGCACTGCACTAGCATTGCAAATCTGGTCCACATGGTCAGGACCTGCCCTTTCTATAACGACTCGAATAGAAATGTACAATCCTAGGAGACCTTATTGCTCAACCACGAAGCAGAAGACAACGCAAAGTCATCGGTTTCGCGCTGACCACCGCCAAGTCCCAAGGAACTCCGACGGACGGTTAGGGGAGCGAATGGGTGTTGGTCGTGGAAACATTAATTGCAAAATACAGACCGATATTTAGGCTATAGCCTTCTCTCTCGTCATTTCTGACGGGTGAAAATAAAGTTATTTCTCTCTCTCTCTACTGCTACAGAAATTGAAAAACTATTATTGGATTTGAGGAAAGGAAATGCCGCACTGTCTCACGTATTTCGGTGGACACCAAAACCGCGCCTTAAGGGAAGGGATAATAGACGGAGTGAAAGAGGAAAAAAAGAAAGAGGTGCTGTAGTGGAGGTCTCCAGATAATATTTTGGGGATCTCTGGCGTGCCCTCACATCGCACATCTCACGGGCGCCTTTTGCGTTTCAATAATCATCGAAAAGAGGCCGCCACGTGATGTGCCTCCTCGACCTTGCCGTAACTTCCACCTCTAAATCCGTCGTCTATGTACCGGCATTCTTCCTCATTCAGATGCACCTCGTCCCCCATGTCGGCACAATCTCCTTGTTCACGCCACGCAGATCCATTGTGGGGCACGAACCAAATCCTATTGGCCACAACTTATGCTCAGCTGGACGATGGACTTACTCTACGTTTTAGTGCCACTGACTGGCGTTTTCTTAGACAGTGTACTTTTTTTTCGTTGCTCTAAAGATCCAAAGTGCATATTGCTTCCTCCCGTTTTTAGATAGTCAGCTTGGTCCTATTAGATACCTTTAGCATAGCGCTAGCGCTCTCGATTACCGCGCCCCGCTACTGCGCACGCACAGATCGCCCTAGGGAGCCGCATGGCGCCACGTTTTCGTCAACAGTGTGCAAGCAGGCAGCGTCGCGACCAATCACCGTGTGCGTACTGAGGGGGCGCAGTACGTGCTCTGCTAAAAGTACTTATGCACTTGCCTGCCCACCGAGACTTCAACTTTGTGGTGAATCATACAAACATATTTCTACACTTCTGGCGTCCGCCACAGGAGGAGGCAGTTTATTTTCATTATAGTGGTGAGGAAACCACGAGTGCACTGAGGGACTTACTCAGCGAAGATGACCGCTTGGGGTTCGGCAGTGAAGAGCTCCGTGCGTGGATTGCGGTCGAACTGGAGAGTAGACAGTCTGCCCGCGCACCGGATATCGTGGTTGAAAGAACGCAATCATAGGAAAAAGCTACGATGTCTTGAGTTGATCGTTTTCTGAGCCTGTGGAAAATCTAGTTGGCGACTTCACGACGACTTCGAGCACAGAGATAGCAACTACATTCTACTATCACGACAATGCAGTATCGGCAGCACAGCGGAAATTTTTGTGTCCTACCTTCATTAAGGTGGGGGGGGGGGGATTCAAATTCCACTTCTTCTGGGTCAGTAGCCGATTGCTGAAGCCAGTCACCTGTGGCGGTGGTTTCTTTTAATGTATCAAAGCCGCGATGATACATCATAGAAGTTCTCGCTTCAGAAGAGGAAGTTCCTTAGCACTATTCCGGTAATTCCACCATCATACGCATTAAATTACTCGGGGATATACCCAAGATATCCACGATTTTATAACCGCGGATCTCATTGAAAGACATGCTAAAATGGCCCCAAACCTTGGCTTATAATTGTGATAAAAAATTTGTCTACCCATTTATTTACCACCCAGGTCCCCGGCGAAACTGGAAGTCGGTTTTTTTTTCCGTCCCGAATATAGCAACGGTCTCCTACAAAAGTTGAACCGCTGCTACTTGTTGGGGAGGGAGAAAGCGTTTTTGTTACGGTTGCCGAATTTTACATCTTAAAAAGGATGCGCGCAAGTAGCGTAGTGAGCGTACGCAATACCCGGACGACCACTATACAATACAATACAATACAATACAATATTTATTCTGCACAATAAAAAGCAAAATGCACGTAACAGGCCTGCCAAAGCCTCAGAAGGTTTGACTGGCAGTGCCTGGCAGTCAGTAAACAAGAAAATGCAGAAATTTGTTAGTGAAGATAGCAGTGAAATAAAAATGAAGTGCTTCTTAGCAGTCTTTTTATCTCTTGTTTAGTGTTAGCTTTTAAAACAGGCGCTGGTAATTAGTTAAATATTGTGGGCACATATTATTGTCGCGTTCGTTATTCCATATTTTGTTGGGGATTATGGGGGATTATGAAAGTCTTGGGGATTATGAAAGGATCTTTTGGTCTTAGGCAACCGGTTGGTGTGTATAGTGTTTTAGAATCATTGTTTCAAAAGTGGTTAATTGTAACAATTTAGACCATAAGAGACGTAAAGGAGGGCATATTCAAAAGCTTAAACACATCTGTGTCTTTCTTATGGCATAAATCATATACCATTGACAACAGCAAAGAACGCAAAATTGAATTAATTCTTGAGCTCCATATAAGGGTGCAGTGACCATACACAGTCAAACCATAACGCATAATACTGTAAACTAAGGCATGAACAATTTTTTTTCGTACAGAAATTGGCATTAGGCATCGGATATTGTACAACATGCAAGAAACCGCGCGCGTTTTTTTACAGATGTGGGACAAATGAGAATTTTATAAAAGATCACTGTCAAAAAAAAAACGCGGAGTATTTAACACAAGATGCATATTGAACAGATTGACAAGTGCATATATTACAGACCGATGTGTATAAGAATAATGGTTTTATTGGTAAAATGTTTTTCATTGGACTATGCAAGCACACAAGTCGCGTTTTAGTAGGGTTAATGCTGATTAGCTTAGTCGCAAACCAGTCCATGGCTCTGGTTACATTATTCTGTAATGAGCTAAGTGCATCATAGTAAATAGGTGAACTACATACAAATACCGTGTCATCGGCGTATTGATACACATGTTCGTCTACTACATTGGAAAGATCGTTAACATAAATGTTAAAGAGCTACAGGCTTAATATAGAGCCCTGGGGGACTCCAGAAAAAATACAAGCAAAATCACTGAACCTGTTCCACACTTTTACACACTGTTGTCGATCATGCAATAAGTTAGATAATATGTTCAACAATGATCCACGAAGCCCGAGCAGAGACAGTTTTGTAGTAGAATGTCGTGACAGACAGTGTCAAACGCTTTAGAGGCGTTCAAAAAGAGAGCACATGCTACCCGATTGCGATCTAAGTTTGAATTCAGCAGATCAGAGAAAGCTTCTAACAGTGTCTCGGTACCTCTTCCTTTCATAAATATGGACTGATTTGACGATAATACATTATGTTTATCCAGAAAGTGTGTTATAGTATGAGCTCTGTGTTTTTCTAGTGTTTGCGCTATAACGGGGATTACCGAGATAGGCCTGTAATTTTCTATATTGTTGCGCGCACCTTGCTTATGAAGTGGGACTACAATAGCGGTTTTCATTTCAATGGGGATCGCACCAGTACCCAGAATCTGGTTCACAATAGAGTGTAGCGTATGTTTAATAGCGTCGAAGTTTCTTTGCATCTCACTGACTGGTATCTTGTCAAAGCCAGGTGATTAGTTTTTAAGGTTAAACATGATAGACATGAGTTCGTCAAGCGAGAGTAAAGGAAGATATGCTGAATCTAGCACCCTCTTAGTTAATCTACACGCAGACGGTCGCTGCGGTATTGACCACGAAATGCTAGAAAAAAAACTTATTAAATAGGTTTTCCACATTGATATCACCTGCAAAAAAATACGATGAAAGGCTTTGTTTAGGAGCGGAAACATTGTCTCCTTTAAGACTGTTGATAAGAGACCAAGTTTTCTTAATATCATGCCGTGCGTCTTGGAAATTTTTTTCTAAAATGATTGCATTTAGTCAGTCTAATCATTGCGTTTACCTTGTTTCTGGCGTATTTATATTTTAGGTGCAAGTCATCGCTCTTTGGCGAGCGCTTGACTTTAGTTCACAGCAAATATTTTTCCTTTATAGCAGCTAGGATTTCGGTGGTCATCCACTTCTGGCTCAGATTGCGTTGCCTGATTTTGACAACACCTGCTGTCGCGTGCCTAAAAGGAGTAAGGAGAGCTATGAATTCGCGGTACACATTTTCTGGTGACACCGTGAGTAGAAAACTGTTCCAATCGGTTTCATTGACTAGTTTGTCAAAAAGCCTAGGATCAGTTATACGAACTTGTGTAAAAGGGTGAAGAGGTTTGGTGAAAGGACATTCGCAGTCTGTTCAGTGAACAGCAGACGAAGTAATGGTCAGATATCTTTACCTATTCAATAGCAGATTTGACTTCTACGTTATAGGCGCGAACATTAACATGATCAATGCACGATGCAACAAGGCGATGAGACAAGAATTCTTTACGAGTTCTCGCATGGGTAGTAGTTTCAAGTCCTCGTTCTGATAGCGTATCTAGATAATCAGCAACTATTCCTGCTGTCGGGCGTAGGGTATCTATATTGAAGTCACCTGTGACGCAAATACATTCATCAGTTCTTAGATAAGATAACGCAGAGTCAAGCTCGTCCAGAAAAAGACGCCTGTTGGCACTAGGCGGGCGATATACCGAGAGCAAGGTAAACGAAAATTGAGGATTAGTTAAGCGGAGTCTGATTGTTTCAGCATGATAGAAAGGTAAAGTTACTTCGGACGCTGACCAAGTGTTCTTTATGAAAGCAGCTACACCCCCACCTTTGCCGATAGGGCGAAAAAGTGAGAATGCCAGATAGCCTGGTAGCGTAAAACGAGTGAAAAGAATATTTATTTCGGTGAGAACGATGGCGTCGAAAAGTAATGGAACCGTAGAAAGAATGACTACCAAATTTTCCCAGTGCTTACGAATGCTTCAAATGTTTACATGGATAACACTGAAAGCATTGTTACGTGGAAATAGGAAAAAGGAGACTTCTGGAAGAGTAATAAATACCCTGAAAGAGCTACTGCCCATAACTATACAATTCTGTCAATGTACAATCTTCTGTTAATTCGAACGAGCGGAGCGCCATCTTCCTTCCTTCTAAAAACCCTTCCATTTTTGGTCCAGACGTACCTGAAGGATTTTGCTTTTCCTTTAGTTCGAGCCAGCCAGAGCAGCTCATGACAAGCCCGTTTGAAGTTGTCATTGAAAAAGAGCAGTGGAAAATCATCCTGAACTAGATCAGGCAGTTTTTTGCGTACTCGAAACCACTGTTCCTTAGCTTGAGTAGAGCACATCTGGACGAGAATAGGAGGCACAGAATTCACCTTACTGGGAAGACGGTGAATAGCAGACTTTGCTTGGTTCATAGTCAGAGATCTGAACTTTTTCAGCAAGGTCACTAAGGAATGATAGCAAGTTCTCTTTAGGCTTGCTGGGAAACCCGTGGATTTCGAAATTCATTCTCCTGCTATACTGTTCCACTCCATTCATTTGTTCACTCATTTTATCAATCAGATCTGATTGGAACTGGACGGTAGAAGACAGCGAGTCCACTTTGGCGCGTAATTCCGCCGTCTCTTTTTGATTGGAAGTGACTGCCTCCAATGCCGAGTCATACTTTTCAGAGAGAAATCCGCTTGAAGTCTGTACTTCCTGTTTCGCATTCTCAATCTTTCCAACCGCACCCTTGAATGAAAGAAGTTCCTGTACTTTTTGTGTTAGCATTTCTACATTCGATGCAAGGAGGTCAAGTTTATCATTTACTGCAACGAAATGCTGCGCAAATGATTCTTCGTTCCAGGTCTGTGTAGCGTCCCCTTTCAGCTTTTTTTCCGATCGACATGTTTGGCGCACCCAGGTTTCGCACATAGCGGTACTCAATTTTGCTGTCAGTTACAGCAGCGAATCGCTTTCCAAAGTGGTAACTTTTCTGGCAAAGCAAACATGTCAAAAACTTATCACTCAGAGGCTTGGAATAAGTAGCACAATCATAAGGCATGTCTGTATCAGAACGCAACTCTGTGCAGTCAGCGGCAAACAAAAATAGGACAGAAAAGTAAAGGCAGACAGCGCACCTGCCAACAGCCATGAAATTATTAATTCCAGCAACAGAGTTTGCCGCTGACTGCGATGAGGCCGAGTGTTGCTGCTTCTGAAATAGGCATTCCGTGGCATCTGGGGTCCGGGCTAGGCGATGTGCTGACGGGAGGGTGCCAGCCTATCACCGCGGCTTGCAAACGAAAACTTGTCGCTTAAGCAGTCCCTGCGCAGATCCGGGCCCACCGAAGCTTGCAGATGCGCAGCCCGTGTGACAGTGTAGTGTCCGATGACTGCATGCGGCAGCTGTCAAAAGCCATGGAATGATTAATTCCAGCAACAGAGTTTGCCGCTGACGGCCTAGGCGGGTACACATCTTCAGGAGGCTGCATATGCAGAGAAATGTTTACAGATCAGCAGGGAAGCAATAAGAAAGCAGATTAGTGCTAATATAGAACACAATTCTGAGGCATAAGGCTGCTACTCGTATCTTGTTCGTTCTCACATAAAAATGTCGGATCACAAGTAAAAGATTCTGTGTTTAGGCGATGACTTAAATGTGCGCAACACCAAAATTCTGATTTTGTCACATATATTAAGGAGCCTTAATTAAACTTTAAAGGAAAGAGGTGTGAGGAAGACGATGTGGATTAACCGAAGAATAAAGTTGATGAAGAAGAAGCATTCGGTGAGGTGGAGGGAGATGATTAGTGGAGAAGCATTTGGTGTGGTGGAGAGATGATTTGTGGACAAGCATTCGGTGAGGTGGAGAGAGATGATTGGTGGAGAAGAGAAGAAGATGACAAGGCTTACGTGTACTAATGCGAAGGCTATAAAAGGGCGAGTGAAAGCGAGTCACAGGGGGCAACAGCAGAGAAGCGGAGGCTCCGGCGGGTCAGGGACACATCGGCTGGAAGAGAGTGACGCCGGCTACTGCTCCGGTGAGCTCGCGTTCTACGGCTTCGCATTGTGGACTTCCTGCCGTGCGTGAGCCCGTTGGGGAGGGGTCAACGGAGGACGCTACCACCTGCTACGGCCAGGGGTGTCTCCAGCACTGTTGCCACCCATCCGGGTAGTGCCCCCAACGCCAACACCGGCATTACCTCCACAGGCGCTTGGACCGGGAGCTTATACGACGCAGCCAGCGACGTCGCCAGTGACGCCAGCCCAAGCACGTCGAACGCCGCCTCGACGCCGACTACTGCATTCGTACAATGAGGCAGCCGCACCGAACCAACCGTGAGCACGAACGCCGACCGCTAATAGTAGAACGCTAGTAGTAGACGCTGGTAGCAATGTGCCCGGGTCGTGTGTATTTAGTCTGTGTTTTGCGTTAGTTTTGTTACTTTTGTGTTCTAGTGCGTGTGTCACGTAGGGTGTATTAAATGTGCGTCGGTGTGTGTACACCTGTCGCCTAGATCATTCTTTCGGTCCAAGTGTTCTCCGGGGAGATCCGTGACAAAGATAAGTGGCGAGCCGGTACCAGGATTCATTTCCTTTTTTTCTTTTTGCTATGTCTCGAATCTTTCCGATCACTAGACGGCAGAAAATATCGATTTGGCAAGAATGTTAGAACTGGCGCTCAAGCTAGGGTTAAGCAAGGAAGAGGAGATGAGCAGTGCCGCAGAGCCCGTGCGAAGGCACTCCACCGAGTGTACGGCTCCGAGCCGGGCGCCGTATGCGTGGATGCTGCCTGCCGGGTGACGAAGCAACCGCAGCCGTGGTGGACTGCTCTTCATCCGCCCTCCTGACACTACCTCTCCCCCCTGACACCACCCCAGAGGCTGCAGAGGAAGCTCCCATCGCAATTGCCATCACCCGCACGGAAGCCCAGTACATTTTAACAGACTCTAAAACTGCTATTCTAAATTTTGCGTGAAGCCGAGTCCACGTCCCTGCTTTTGGCATCCTGGGCTCGCCCGATGCACCCCCACCCCGCCATGTAGAGCTTATATGGGTGCCTGCGCACTCCGGGAATCCCGGAAACGGGGCCGCCAACCTTTTAGCCCGAGGTTCTTTAAACAGGGTTCAGGTGGCCTCGGATCGGGGATTCGCGAGGGAGCGAATGCACAACAATAAAGTTTTTCTCTCTCTCTCTCGAATGCACTCGTTCAGCGAGATGACGCAGGCCTACAGAGCCTCGCGCCAGCCCTACCCCCCGCCCCACCCCTCCCTAGATAAAAAACACGCAACACTTTGGCGCAAACTACCGACACACACACTCCCCTCACCCCTGACCCTAGTCTACTATCACCCCTCCTTCCCCACTCCTGCCTGCACCTTGTGCTCAGAACCATTCGCCTCTTCCCTCCACATCCTCTCCCTCTGCCCGGCGGACCCTCCCCCTCGCGGCCTAGAGGACCTCAAGACCGGGGAGGACTGGGAGACCCTGCTGCGCTCGGAGGACCCGGCCGTGCAGACAATCGCCACCGGCCGGGCATCCAGTGTTATGGACCTTAGGGACATAAACACTTGAGTGCAGTGGAGTCGTGCGGAGACCCAGGGTCGTGCCCCGACTTCCTCTCCAACAATAAAGTTTTTCCCTCTATCTCTTTGTCTCGGATCTTTCCGATCTCTCGACGGCAGAAAGTATGAATTTGGCAAGAACGTTAGAACTGGCGCTCATGCTAGGGTTAAGCAAAGAAGAGGCGATACATCTCTATGAGAAGGAGGGAACGAGGCAGAGAGAGGAAAGGACGCAAGCACGCGCAGACGCTCGCGAGGCAGGAGAGCGAGAATAGAAAAGAGCTCGCGAGGCAGAAGAACAGGAGAAAAGAAGGATAGAACGGGAGAAGGAGTTTAATTCTTGGAAGCAGGCGCATGTGGCTGGAGGATATGAGGAGATCACGGACAATGACCAGCGTTCCTTAGCGGGTACAGAATATCCTAGACCGGCCAGAGTTTGTCCAAGAAAGCTGATGGCTCCTTTTGATGACAAGAGAGATGATATGGATGCATACCTGCAGCGATTCGAGCGGAAAGCTTTGGGGCAATACCTGGAGCGCAGTGAATGGGCCACGGCATTAAGCATGTGTTTAGTCGGAGAGGCGCTGAATGTGTTTGGAAGGATGCCTGCTGCTGATTCCAGGGACTACGAGAAAGTCAAAAAGGCGCTCCTAAAAGATTCAGGCTTGCGGCAGAGGGCTTTCTGAAAGATTCCGCACCGCGAAAGCTGAGGATTCTGAAACCGCTAAGCAGTTTTCCTGCAGGCTGACCAACTATTTTGCTAGGTGGCTTTATATGTCAAACATAGAAAAGAGTTTTGAAGGGGTGCGTGACAAGCTGGTCGCAGAGCAATCTTTAGCGTGCTGCAGCTCCAAGCTAGCGCTGTTTTTGAAAGAAAGTTGTGTTCATTGGAAGAGCTCGCCGACACTGCAGACCAATTTCTCGAGGCTCAAGGGCTAAGAAATTTGAGTAATGCAAAGTAGGAAACGCAAAAGACCCTAGAGACAGATGCGGCAAAACTAAGAGCATATGGCGGTGCACCTAAGGCGCCAGTAAGGTGTTCCCGCTGCGGCAAGGTGGGACACCGTGCAGTTGACAGTCGGACTAGTAGCGCTGCCCAAAAAATACAGGTTGTGTGTCAAGGTTGTAAGAGGAGGGGTCATATTCTGGATGAGTGCCGATACAGAACGCAGGACCGAGCTGCATGCGTTGTCGACTCTAGGGTATAACTTGTCACGCCACCCGAAGTTCCACAGCTGAAAGGAGAGCAAAGGCTACTGGAAAATGAGGCAGTGAGTGAAACACCCAAGTCGAAAGCAGCAATGCCGGTAGTGGTTGGGCAATTAGGGGACCGTCCTATATTGGTGCTCAGAGACAGCGGAGCCAACACAGTTTTGGTTCGGAGAAGCCTGGTGAAGGACGAGGATCTTAAACGAGAAGCGTCGGCCGTCACCCTTGTAGATAGCACAGAAAGGCACCTTCCTGAAGCCGGGACTCTAGTGTCCACGCTATATTATACTGTGCAGGTAGTGGCAAAATGCGTAGACCGACCCATCTACGATCTCATCTTGGGAAGCATTACGAGTGCAAGAAGTGTCGAAAACCCCTATCGCGAGTGGAGGATGCTCGACGTTTGCAGAACATCCAAAGGAAGAATGGCCCGCGACAGCTCAGACAAGTGCAGTCAGTTTCTCGTCGGCAATGGAGACAAGAGCTCAAGTGACAGCCCGACCAACGTAGCGTCCACTCTCTACTCCTGTTACGATGTGCCTGAGCGTAACACCGGGCGAAATTGCAATTAGGCAAAAAGAAGACCCGTGCCTGAAGGCCTGCTTCGAAAGAATCGGGGAAAAAGTGAAAAGAAAGAAGATTCGTATGTAATTCGAATATCAATTGATAAATGACCTTCTGCACAGGGAATGCATATTGAGTTCAGAAAGGCGGGTCCAACAGCTGGTGTTACCGAGAGATATGCGAGAGACCGTGCTACGCTTAGGACATGACGCCATTATGGCAGGACACCAGGGTGTTCAAAAACGATGTCTAGGATCACCTAGGAGTTCTTGTGGCCGGGTGTTCAGAGTCACGTAAACGCTTTGTTCGCTCATGTGACGTGGGCCAGCGCACAGTTCCGAAGGGAAGAGTTGGTCCCATAAATATGGGCAAGATGCCAGTCATCGACCTACCGTTTCAGCGAGTGACAATTGACATTGCGGGGTTAATCTCTCCAGTATCCGCCAAAGGCAATAGATATGGGCTTACTCCGGTTGACGTGGCCATACGTTATCTTGACGCTATTCCACTGAGAGCTATTGACAGTATCCAAGTCGCGGAGTGTCTTGTGGAAATGTTTTCGCGTTATGGGTTCCCGAGGGAAGTTTTGAGTGACCGGGGCTCGAACTTCACATCGGAACTAATGAAGGAGGTTAACCGCCTTTTGTCAGTAAGGCAGCTACTGACGACGCCTTACCATCCCATGAGTAATGGGCTTGTAGAGCGGTTAGACAGCACCCTCAAAAATATTATCAAGAAAATGTGCCAGGAGAGACCTACTGATTGGGATAAATATCTCCCAGTTCTTTTGTTCGCTTACCGCGAAGTACCGCAAACGAGTCTTGGTTTCTCGCCTTTCAAGATGCTATAAGGGCGAACCGTTAAAAGTCTACACCGCCGGAGCTGCCGTTCATCTTCCTCTTTACAGTTTATTTTATTTTTATTTTGTTGAAAATACTGCAGCCGCATGCAGGGCTGATAGCAGGAGTGGGCTACATAAAACATTACAATATACAATTTCACGCACCAAAACCACATGGCAACAATAGATTTTAAAATTTCGCATGGTTTGCAACAAGCATTAAGAGAGGAATCGAGATGCTGCTGCCTTTCCCGTGTTCGGGAGATCACCTAGAATGTAAATTCTATGGGAAAACCAAATAGGTTACCTGTACGATTAGTGATACCAAAAGGCGAACCTTGCCACTGAAGCGACATAGACCGCAAGTCTAAACGGTGCTCAGTAGCAGCTGTTCCAAATTCCTGCCATGGCGGCACAAATTTGGTCTTCGGTACACCAGAGATGAACTTTCACGAATTTATGAATCACGCAGTACCATAGGTTCTGAAGTCAATATATTCAAGTGAATGCGACAACGACCAGGACCTTAATCGCGACATAACTCGGCCAGATGATATCAGAAGACTTACAGCAACAAGACAGTCTTCCGCAAGACAGGTGTGAACACTGAGAAAGATCCACCTTCAGAAAAACATAACATTCCGCGAAACAAAATTTCGTATTTGTAATCAAACTCGGTGATAGAGCAGCGCAGTGTGTATACACGGAGGCAACTGAAAAAAAAAGTTTAGCGAGACTTAGCTCGCAGAAGAGGCAATATGCAACAATATGCAACCCGAGTAGGGTGTCAAATCACTGAACCCCAGTGGCGCTAGTAATAGAAGCTCTGCTGAAGCTGAACAAATTCACTTAATTACATAGGCGTGTGAATCAAGCAGAGAAGGAAACTCTCGTTACTCGCATAAATGTGTACGTCACAAAGTCACCACGTAGAATTTTAACTCAGAAACGTTTTTTGGGGGCTCGACTTCGCAGTTCTCACTTAAGCGAAGAAATGGCGATTATAGCCAGAGCAGTCGCTTTAGGCCACAGCACAAGCTCTGTCTGGTAACACAATTTTTCAACATTCAAGCATCTGCACAAGCGCTCAATATGCGTTAAAGGAGGCAGCTATGCCATTGCCACTTGTGGCCTCAAGCTGGCCCTTTCCGGTACCCGAAGGGACGGGTTCGAATCCAGAGTACCCGGGTTCGAACCCCACCGTTGCGGATGCGTTTCAATGGAGGCGAATCGCAAAAAGGCGCCCATGTGCTGTGCTATGTCAGTGCACGATAAAGATCCTCAGGTGGTCGAAATGATTCCGCAGACCTCCACTACGGCACAATAAATATGATGAGTGGTGGCCAGCGCGTGGGATAGTCGAGACACCTTGCCCACTGTGGTGGCTCAGTGGTTAGCGCGCTCGGCTACTGATCCGTAGTACCCGGGTTCGAATTCGACCAGGGTGGCCGCATGTCTATGGAGGCGAAACGCAAAGCCTCCTATGTGCTGTGCGATGTCAGTGCACAGTAAAGATCCCCAGGTGGTCGAAATTATTCTGGCACTCTCCACTACGGCACCCTTCTTCATTTCTTCCCTCAGTGCCTCCTTTATCCCTTCCCTTACGACGCGGTTCTGGTGTCCACTGATATGTGAGACAGATACTGCGCCATTTTTTCCCCAAAAACACAACCAACTAATCTTTAACGTGCACTGATATCGCACAGCACACGGGCGCCTTTGCGTTTCGCCTCCATCGCGGCCGACGCGGTCGTGTTCGCAACCGGGAACTCAGGATCAGTAGCTGAGCATCCTAACCATAAAGCCACCACGGCGGGTGCGATTTCAGTGCACGTTAAATAATCCCAGGAGGTCGAAATTATTCCGGCACCCTCCACGCTGACATCGGCTGCCTGCAAGAAAATGGAGTCGGCGGTCCTCGAGCGACTCAAATGGATCGCAAGAGCCACCAACTTTCTCCTCGAGAACCAGACAGGGTTCCGCAGGTCTTGATGCACCGCAGGCCACATCGCGGACGTAGACTCCTTCCCATTGCAGGCGAAGCATGACGGAGACGTCGCCCTCCTGGTCTTTCTGGACGTCCAGTCGGCTTTCGACAGCCTGCCACACAGCACAATCGAGCTGGCCCTAGAAGAGCTGGGAGTGACGAGAAACCTCTGACGCTTCATAACCTACCCTATCTCTGACCGTTCCAAGCAGGCGCGGGTAGGCGGCATCCTGAGCACTCCTCGCCCCATCATCTCCGGGGTACCTCAAGGATCGATCTTGAACACCTGCCTGTTAACTGGTCATGGAAGGCCTCCCCAGCTCCAACCAGCAGGACCGCTAGTACAAGGTTCTGTGCTCTGTGTACGTAGACGACGAGGCCCTCTGGGTCCGTGATCCGAGGTAGCAGATCACCCCAGCCAGGCAGGCCCTCCAGCATGCCCTCAACTGTGTACTGCGGTTCCTGTTGACCAAGGACCGGTCGCTCTCGGCGACTATGTCCGAGGTCTTTTTTGTCCATCTGAGGTGAGCACAAGCCGCGGCTCGAATTTCTATCATGAACATCAACGAAACTAACCTCCCTTGGAAACCCCAGGTGAAGTGCCTTGGCCTCACCATCGTCCACTGGCTCTCCTGGACTCCTTCTCAAAAGCCTTCCTGTCCCGCATAGATCAAGTCGGCCGAGAAGCCGAACGCCTCCTGGGCTGAGGCAATGGGCGCACCTCCACCTGGGTCATTTGAGTGTTCGAGACAGCGGCCCCGTCGGCCATCCTTTACGACTTGCCTCTTGTCACCCTCCGGTCTACCTGCCTTAATCGTACGGAACTCTCGCAGGAAATGGATTCGCCGTCTCCTGGGAGCCCCACAGCGATTGCAGGTACCGACCGCGTTGACAAAGGCGAGCGCCTATTGAATGAATTTCCTGCTCCTCCAGAGAGGCCTGACGCATATGGACCGGCTGTACCACGCTCCAGATGGGGGCGCCCTTCGAGAGCGACTGCATGGCAGCCCCAAACTCTAGGATGGGGAAGCTGTCTGTAGCCTACGTAGAGACACCACTTTCCCCATGGGCACGCGGTCCTCCTCTACTCCCAACCCGACCTCCCCTGCAGGTTACCCTGGGCATTGACGGAATGGCTTCTGCTGCACTCCGCCAGACCACTGCAACCTTCCTGGAAGTGTGCAAAGTGTCACCGACGGCTCGGTCCTACCAGCCACGCAACAGGCATCGGTGGCTCTGGCGGTGCCTACAGCAGGCCCTGATCTGAAGGCTACCTTTCCTTGGCAGCTTCACAGAAGCGGAACAGGCGGGTCACTACCTGACAGCAGACTTCATTGGGACTATTGACCTTCCTGGCCTCATTTTTGGCCTGCGCAACTCCCGGCCAGCCCTCCAGCTCCTAAGCAAGCTCCACATCTCACAGGCGTCGATCAGCGTCCTTCGCTGCCGCATTCACGCCCTGGATGATGCCGACTTCCAGGTATCTCTCCACTGGGTGCCGGACAACGAGGATGCCGACGCCCTTGCCAAGGCCGCCCGCACGATCAGGTCGCCATTGACTGCCAAAGTAGCCCCCCCCCCCACGACTTTGCGCGTCCGCTACTGAAACAGGTGGTAAGAGAACTTTACCCCGACAGGCGGATCGCTGCGTACCGGCCCTTCCACCGACCCTAGGACGAGATCTTTCCCCCGAAACGAGTTCTTCTGCTGCGACTCCGTATCAGCTGCTCCCGGACGCCAGCGCGGAAGTTTGTTGTCGGCCTCGCCCACGGAGCAAGATATACAGGAGGTGAAACTCCCGTCTGCGCGAGCGAGCGCAGGCGACCAGATAAAATAACAGTAGTTGTATGCGCCGAGGGGGGCGCATGCAGTGGTGGTGCCTTGCGGTGCCTCGTAGAAGCAGCAGGGAAAAAAATTTTAAAAATGCAGTGTCCGGGCAGGCGCTCCAGTGGCGCGCGCTCAGAGCAGATGACAAGCAGACGAAACGGGTGTTTGCTTCAGCGGGTACGCCGTGACGTTGTATTTCAGTAGTTTCTCTCCAGGCCGCCAGGCGCCGCCAGCAGGATAGTGGCGCCGCGGGCTTGTGACCTTTTCTGGACGCCGCAGACGGCGGAGTTTCCACTCCTTATAGTCTTCCTCCGCGGACTGCCCCATCCCCTAGCCGCCCATCGAGTGGCGATGCGGGCACTTTGGGGCACTTGCTGAGTGCGTGCCGAACCTTTGACCTGCATCGTCATCGACTCTGCAGGTTACCGGGCCCTCTGACTGGAAGCCGACACGGAGGACCCGCTGCTGTTCCTGGGCCGAAACGTCCTCTTTGTCCACCGTTCCTGCTCGCCTACCCAGAAGGGACCGGACTGGACGCCCTCATCTATGTCTGCGGCCCCTAGGCTTGTGGCCTCTCAAACCCCGGACATTGGACCTGCGGCCCCTGGACTTGCGGCCCTTGTACTTGTGGCCCCTGGACCTGCACCTCCTGACCTGGACCACGACTGCAGCAACGATATAGACGCCAGCCGACTGAATCATCCCCTTCCCACCTCCAGCAACAACATATACGAAACTACCCATGCCACCGCAGAGTTTCATCTAACATTCATCTAACCAGCAGAGGGGGATTGTATCATTGCGCTTTCTCAATATATACGAATGTTCCCTGAAAGCGCAGGCGCTTGCGGCCCTTGCGCGATAAAAATCGATAATCATCCCACTAAGAGCTGTACGCGAATACCCAAAACGTGTGCTGTTCCTCGCTTTGTATTTACCACGTCAAAAAGTGCGCCAGTGATTAGACAGACAGACAGACAGACAGACAGACAGACAGACAGACAGACAGACATACAGACAGACAGACAGACAGACAGACAGACAGACAGACAGACAGACAGACAGACAGACAGACAGACAGACAGACAGACAGACAGACAGACAGACAGACTGACGGATGGACGGAAGGACAGAAGGACGGAAGGACAGACAGACAGACAGACAGACAGACAGACAGACAGACAGACAGACAGACAGACAGACAGACAGACAGACAGACAGACAGACGGACGGACGGACGGACGGACGGACGGGCGGGCGGGCGGGCGGGCGGGCGGGCGGGCCGGCCGGCAGGCGGGCAGGCCGTCCGTCCGTCCGTCCGTCTGTCCGGACTGTTGGATGGATGGATGGATGGATGGATGGATGTGTGTGTGTGTGTGTGTGTGTGTGTGTGTGTGTGTGTGTGTGTGTGTGTGTGTGTGTGTGTGTGTGTGTGTGCGTGCGTGCGTGCGTGCGTGTGTGTGTGTGTGTGTGTGTGTGTGTGTGTGTGTGTGTGTGTGTGTGTGTGTGTGTGTGTGTGTGTGTGTGTGTGTGTGTGTGTGTGTGTGTGTGTGTGTGTGTGTGTGTGTGTGTGTGTGTGTGTGTGTGTGTGTGTGTGTGTGTGTGTGTGTGTGTGTGTGTGTGTGTGTGTGTGTGTGTGTGTGTCGCGTTTTCGAGTAAGAGACAAAACGAAAATTTTCTTAATGTTCAGTTTAAGCTTATTCATCAAGCGCCATTTCACGATGTTTCTAATGTCAGCTTGCAAACGGCGACAGTCTTCCAAGGTCGCAGTCTTAAGGAATAAATCAGAATATAACATGAGGATGCTTTTGAACGTTCGTCTCCCGGCTAACAGCTTCGTTTGTAGAGAGAAGGGCTCTTTCGCGAGGAGTCCTGACCTTGTCTGGTGAGGGTAGGGAATTATATTCTAGGACGTATAGATTTGAGCCTCGGCAAACTCTTACGCGTGACAGCAAGGCGGTGACCACATGACCACATGCGGTGACCACATTACTTCGAGCTGCGCTTTGAGTCTCTCTGTGTGGTGCAAGGACATGGCACCATATCCACACAAAGACAAATTTGCTGCCTCCTCCTGCGGCTCCGTAATGCCTCGATCGTGGCACTGGCCATGAATAATACCAGTTGCACATGATAGGGTCATTCTCGAAGAAAGACGCACTGAAAGCCGAATTTCGCAGGCTCGTATTTGGCTGAAAGTGGTAAGCACAGACAAAATAAACTTATGGCAATGTCTCAGATTGTGTTTTCTGAATCTTCCGGCATTGGGACGTCAGTGGCCAGGACATTAACGATGTGACAAATATTGGTGGGTGCAACGTAAGCACGTTACTGTTGTACAGTTGCCAATAGGGAGAGCAGGAGGTCCCACTGAAGTCACATGTGTGCCCGAGGAAGAAGCAAAGAAGGTGCTAAAACAGCCCTCTCGACCTTACCTGTTCGTTGATTTATCGTGTCACTTTTCACGCTGAGTTGACAAACGTCAACCATGTTAGGTGAAATGACAGACCGAAGCTTTCAAGCGCCCGTTCATGCGTTGAGTGGCATCGCCGTTTCCCCTCGGCGTAACTGAGAGAACGAGGAGCACAGTGGACGATGAAGTAGAGCGAACGCAGAGAGCAGCGGATGGTGAAAGATTGCGACAGCGTGAAGACGGGATCCGCCGCGGTCACCAGAGATGGCGCCAGAGTAGCGCCTGTCGCAGTTTGTCCTGAAATGAAGGCAGATGGCTGTGCGCGCTGTCCAAGACGAAACGCAGAGCTGCTACAGTTCGGCACTGCGTGTTCCATATGCGGTCGTCTAGGGTTCAAGTACAGCAGCAGCTGCGCCCTAAAGTCACATTATAGAGAAGCGTAATCGACGCTATTTTTGTAGCGAGAGCTACACGTGCCTACCAGTCGAGCATTTCGCGGTGGCTGGGAGACGCCAGTTGTGCGCATGCGCCGTTACCATGGCAACCGCAGAGGACACCATGTGCGGCGTGCGCTTCGCCATCGGCGCGGCCGCGCCCGCTCCACCGTCGGAGCCGCGCGTGACATCACGCGGACGAGCAGTTGTGCGCATGCGCCGATACCGGGGTAACCAGAGAAACCCGACAGGTGCACCGCGCGCTTCGTTGCCGCCTCGCCGCACGCCGCGCTATCCCCAGAACCGCACGTCGCATGCGCAGCATTGCACATAAAAGGCGGACATGTAATGGGCGGCTGTATTACAAGGTTTGACAGGTATGCAGAGAAAGAGAGTCGAGCCGCTTTTAAAAAGCGGTATAGACAAGAGAAGATTAACTCTTCCCATCCTGATGTTGTCGCCTGGCACTTTGCTACTCAACAAAGGGAGAATAAGCGTGAGAAGGCGAAGAGCGTAGCGGAGACGCCCGGACAGAGAGAGGAACGGCTTGCCAAAGGGAGATTCCAGACTGCCGAGCGTAATAAACGGCGCATAGCCGCCGATATGAAGCCTATATGTCTCTCATTGCTAAGCATAGTTACCACAACAACCTCAGCCAGATAAACTTACCTCTCGCTACGTATATCCTGGCATAACCGAGCTGAGCCACTGCCAGTTTTTTTAGGCGTTTTATGTTGCCTTTGAGGCTTTCCATTTTACTTCCTTAGTGCTATGCGCACAAACAAGGGCAAGGAGACTATAAAAAATTATTTAGGTTGAAAGAATAATGGTCGATATTTATTGATACTCTGTGCAATTCTCAAAATCACAATTAGGCTGCATTAATCTATTCAAGGATGCACGAAATACGGGCCAAAAAATTAAGCTTTTTGAGTAATATTTCCTCCCATTTACTTTTGACAGCGCCTTTAGTTCAGCATTAATTGTTGACAGGTCTGCGGCTGTTGATAGGTCTCTCATCTTTTACCATTGTAATACGTTTTTTTGTGAGTACTTTTATTCTCCTGTAATTTAATCTAATTTGCAGAATTCTTACCATAATGCGCTGCTTGTAAAACTAATGTCTGCTGAGCTCGAATTTCAGACGATCAGGAAGTGGGAACATTTTGCGGTGAACATGCAGTACACGAGTGCAGAACGACAGACGCGACATCAGAACTTTATGGCGCATTTTGACTTAACCCGTGCTTGAGGGCGTCGGAAAATCCTTGCTTTTTTGCGCTCCACACACATTTCTCGGCTGATGCGCGGAGAGGATGGACGGCTGGCGGTGGCTACCAGACGATGCACTTCTGGCCCGGGTTCATGATGCTGCCCGTCTTGCAGCCGAAGATAGCTGCGAACCGCTCAGAATTCTTCAGCGGTATGATGGTCCTGCGGAAAAGAAGCCGGCCGGTGGGGAAGGTAGTGCGTGGGAGAGGTGCAAATACACGCAAACGTTACTGCGCGCAGCTAAGAGGAAACGCACTCTGCGAACAGATTCGAAGTATTCTGTTTGTAGTATGGCCGACTGTCCGTACGAAGAGCTATCTCTTCCTGGACTTTTCTTAACCGAAACAAGAGGGTGTCGGCGGAAATCTACTGTAAGCACGGCGAGCACTGACGGTAGCGTTCCGCGACAACGGGACATATTTTTGGGCATGGATGACAAAAAAGAGCCTGCGAACAATTTAAGGACCCGAGCTTTTACAGCTCAAAAGAGACCTTTAAGAATATGAAGTGCTATGACATTTCCACTATCGTCTCCGGCGTGGCACATCTGGCGGCTAAGTGGTTGACGTCGAAGTTGTTCATGGCCAAGGAAGTGCGTAATGAACGGAGGCTTGGTCTGACTTTTCATTGGATACTATACAGATATCACATATTTATATAAAGGTTGACAGTCATGTATACAGATTATATGATCATATTGCTTTTTCAGAGCAAACGAAACTATAAACTACACTAGCTCACTGCCACCAGAGCGCAATGCGGCGTGCTGGCGACCGCAAGGCGCTGAGCTCTTCAATTATCTAGTTGTAATAAACTCCTTGAAAGACTCATGGCGCCAGTTTCGGAAGGTGAGCAGTTGCTCCCTGTGCACTGGGAACGAGACGTTGAACCACTTGTCGTGCTTTCCTTTTTGTGTACTTTGTCAACTACGGATCTATCTTTAGCCTTCAACAAAACTGGAAGGAATAGGGCGGTGACGGTGGCGTAGCCGTATCTTTATCAACAATGCAGTGGGCACGCAATAGCTGGACGACGCGATTGAAGGTGCAAAAGCCCGCTGTGACGCCAGTTGGCGGCTGCGTTAATTGATCGATGAGTACCAATGGTGGTGATTAACAGGATTAGCATTGTGAAGTGCTTCTGAGAGCGAACTGCTAGCCCTCTGACGACAGTCCATCAGCCACGAATGGGGACTTACCGGAAGCGGTTTGGTATCTGGTCTCGGGGGCGCAGGTAGAAGTACATGGAGCACTTTTTCGATACCTCGCATCGAGGCCTGGCAACCCAGTGGAAGTGAGAAGAAATGTGAGAAACGGGTGAGAAGTAAACAATGCAGTAACGTACGTTCGCACACGCAAAATTTGGATGCTTTGTCAGGAACGGGAAGGGCCAGCGTTGGTGCCACTCTTTGTGGACCTCTGAACTGAGTCACCAAGTAATGTATGAAGAGTGTTATAGATTGCTGAAAGAAATTTCCTAGTGGAGGGTTCCGGATTAATTACAACCATCTAGGATTTTCCAGTGGGCGCTGACATCGCAGACTCCTTGCCGAATGGCAGTGCCCTGAGGCCCGGACATTCCATGTGCTGGTCGCCGAATTCTTTTCGCACGGGACGCTAAGAACTGCACAGGAAAGCTCCATGATTGTTGAATTTTGCATTATTTCATGTCTAGATAATTTGGTACCTTCAAAAAAATGCACATAATTGTTTGATGTTATTTAACAGCATTCTATAAATGATTTAGTATCTTGGATAACCCGCCAGAAGCACCTGGATATGGCAGTTTCGCGCTTACCGGGCTCATTTGTTACTATTTTGTGCTTAGAATGCGACGAAAGCGCTGACAAAGCAACTATCAGGTTTTTTTTTTAATTTATGCCTTCTGTACATATATGGTAAGAAAGCTGAGCAGCATAGGCAAAAAGGACTATAATGCCTAATTCAGGTTTTCTCGGGCATGCAGTTCTATTGAAAATCAACTTTCCTGTCTTCTTTCAGAAAACAATGGCACCACGGCGTAAGATAGTACAAAAGGCCATGAAAAACGTGGTAAGAAAGCATCATCCATGATTTCCTCACCAGGGTGTAGGCGATTAAGAAGACTTGCTCCATTGTCCAGGGCTCCATGCCGGGTATGGAGTACATGCCGTAGCGCTCCTCGTACTTAGTCATGTACACCCGGAACGCCTGTGTAAGTTCGCAACGGCCGCGCAATTAGCCATATTTAAATTAGTTGACACACTTTCACAGCAGAATGTGTTGAGGAGAAGCGACAATTTAAAATGCCTTGACTCTGGAGCTAGAATCCTCAAGCAACGTTTGAGGTAAAGGAAACTAAAGAACCGGGAAGCGCTGGTTCAATTCAGAAAGATTTATTGGGAGGACCTGTGCTGTGGATCAACAAGTGATAGACGCTCAGGTGGTCTGATGCGATAATCTGCATAACCAAGATGCATTTTTAGGAGGTTTTTTTTTCCTTTGGTGCTTTTCCAATTTGTCGCATCCAGTTGCCTGAAAGTTGCGGCAATTAATTTCGGTTCACTGAGGGGGGGGGGGGGGGTTGTTGCGTGGTGTTAAGCGAAGTGTCCGCTAGCAAGAAGGTTAGGCAAATGGCTGGTGCTAGTGTAGGGCATCTGATTTTCGCTCTGCGTGTTTGAATTCTATGGCGCTGCCACTTCGTTCCGATGCTGTGTGAGCTTCTACTGTGCGTAGGCTTTTGTTGAGGACGGAGGTAGATGGGTTAGCGGTGGGCGCCGATACTGGAGGACAAAGTTGGGTGGGTGGGTGGGTGGTGCATGGCATATGCTGAAGGTGGGGAGTTGGGGGAGGGAGGAGGTGGATTGATAGTGGCGGCGGTATATAGCTGCGGCAAGCCAGACTATCGTTTTCGCAGTGACAGGACCACCGCATGCCCCGTAAAAACTCGTTTGTAAACGGCTCACGCCACGTAAACTTTTCCTGCTGAGCGACAGCCTAAAAAGCACTAAAATTGTGCGCAATTCTGCCGAGCGATATGTTAGATCAACATAAAAACTTTCGCGAGGAAGACACGCAGTAGAAGGCGCTGTGTGTTTTTTTGTGCGTATTTGTCTTGAAGGTCTTTGCGTCAAATGGTTAATGGAGAAAATGAAGCACAGTGCACTCAAGTTTATTTGCCGGTACCAACACAAAGGCACGAAAGCAATTTTAAAGCCAAAACGGTAGCCCTTCACTTGTCCACAATAGAGGCACTGGGCATCGAAGCATCCCGGCCGAATGAGGCGAGTGAGGTTACCTTGAAGGCGAGGCGCAGGCCCGCGTTGTCGGCGATGCTCACATCCAGGGTGCTGTTGACGCTCAGCTGCGGGTGTGGAAGGGAATAGAGAGCGTTGAGTTTAGACCAGAATGCAAAATACCATCATCTAACAGCTCACAAAAAGTAATACGACAAAGGTAGTTGGATCGTGCGCAAAAGAGCCTCGCTAGTTAAAACGTCGCGCTACAAAAGTAACATCCACAACATGTGCTTTCATACCCAACAATTCTGGGCAAATCATTTCTGAGCGGGAAACCCCTTATTAGCGGGGTTTTTTCATATAATGTAAGATTTCGCTCTAAGAATCAATATACCCGCAGATCAACCGACGGAAGTTTTGCATTTTTTTCCAGTAACATTTTTGCTATCGTCAAAAGCACTCTCCATTGGTTTTCTTAGGCCGCGTTAACTGTTCGTTGCGATCGATGGAAAAACTTTTAAACAAAGATTTTGCTACGTATCCTAAGAATGCATTATTAACTTCAGTATTTTCGTGACAGTATCTCACAATTCTAAGTTTCAAAATTTTTGTCCGACAATGTTGGACATGTAGTCTTAAGCGCGATTGCGACGGGTAAGTTCGAACTGAGACCGCTATTTCGCACCTGTTCGGGACAATGTGCAGAAACCGCCGCGAAGCCGATTCCTGAATTTAAGACTCCATTATAGCCGAGATTTTCAGTCCGAACGGCATCTAGCAGATCAAGAAGATTTCTGTCCCGATTTTCTGAGCGGGTGCAAACCTAGACGGCAGAAATAGAGCGGCTTCGTGCCCTGTAGCTTCAATAGTGCTTCTCCGCTCCCTCCAGTGCTTTGTTCTACTTGGTACATAGCACTTGCGACAGAGCGGCGTAAGCATCACCGTTTAGCAACTTCAGGTGCGCTTGCAGTTGCGGCATGAAAGCGCTCGCGGCGTGCGCAGTAACACTGATCAAGTCTGAAACGTTACGGGCGGTGACGATGATCACAGTCCTCCTCAATGACATCCATCATCCGCTTAATTTCATTTCATTTATTAATACCCTCAGGGCCGCTTGGCATTACAGAGGGAAGTGAGTAAATAGATAACACATTAACAAAAGCAAGCAACGCCATAAAAGTAAAAAATGCAAGCTGTTAGGCTCCCAATCATACAATGTTAGCTAGTATATTTTAAAAAAAAATGATGGTCTTCAATGGCGGCGAAAAGTCCGGGAGTGCGGTTCCAATCCTGTGGTGTGTGTGGATAAAACTATGGGAGCAGGAATTAGTGTGGCAAGAAATGATACCAACTTTGTGAGAGTGGTCAACGCGGGCAGAACGATAGGACGGATTAGAGATTAGTTCATTGCGCAGGTGAGCGTTATGGACGTATATTTTGTGAAAATGGCAAAGGCAAGAATTATAGCGGTGAGAGGCAAGTGACGGCAAACTTAAGGTTCGTTTAATGGTCAAAAAACTGGCAGTCAGATTGTAGTTATAAAGAATGAACCGACTAGAATTATTCTGAACATGTTAGAGTGAGTTTGTTAGCTTAGCAGAGCTCGGGTCCCATACAAAGAAGGCATACTCATGTTTAGTGTGGACTAATGTTTTGTAAAGGAGCAATTTTAGAGATACGGGGGCCGAAGAAAAATTAGTGTCGCAGATATCAGAACATTCGATTGGCTTCAGATATATATGGTCAATGAAGGGACCATGTTAGTTCTGACGTAATATTGTCACGTAGTGGTGACGGCAGTCGAAGCAGCGATGGAGACAGACGAAAGGGTCGTCTAAAAGAACTGTTTATTGGGCTGACTTGCACCCAAAATGGACTGAATCACTCGGCGGCGGCGAAGCGACAAGCGTGCTCGGCGGTCGTCGAACAGAATGCCCGCCGCTGTCGGCCGTGCTCAATTTAAAGCTGATAGCGAACATTCGAGATAAAGGCCGCAAAGTTACTAGAACATTCCGGAACAACGTAGAATCAGCTTTGCCTGGCTGCGATCAATCGAGATAAATCTAGTCGCGTCTTGCGTCGCAAACAAAGCGATAAGGTGGTGTCGCGGCAGATTTGAAAAACGAACAAACACTGCAAATATTGGCGGCATTACTCCCCTCTCAAAGAAGCATCGACCCGATGCATTAAAACCAATAATGCGACTAGTAAGGAAAAAAAACAGATCTTGCGAAAATAGAGCATGGAAATGCAGCGGCCTTTAGCGGGCATAATACGGCTTCATACGGACTACATGGACGACTTCTGGTCGTACGCGGCGTCGCTGGGATGCAGTCATTGCGTCAGGAATGACCTCATAATCCAGTTCACCCAGCCGACGAAGAACCTTGTACGGGCCGAAATAGCGGCGCAAAAGCTTTTCACTCAATCCACGGCGGCGAATGGGCGTCCACACCCAGACTTGGTCTCCTGGCTTGTATTCCGCGTTGCGTCTTCGTAGGTTGTAGCGTCTGGCGTCGGACCGCTGCTGATCTTTGATCCGTAATCGGGCAAGCCTTCGAGCTTCTTCTGCGCGTTGAAGGTAGGCGGCAACGTCGACGTTCTCTTCTTCTGTAACGTTGGGCAGCATGGCGTCTAGCGTGGTCGTGGCATCCCTGCCATGGACGAGCCTAAAAGGCGTCATCTGGGTGGTCTCCTGCACTGCGGTGTTGTAGGCGAAGACGACGTAAGGCAGGATGACATCCCAGGTTTTATGTTCGGCATCGACATACATAGCGAGCATATCGGCGATGGTGAGCGCGAAAAGCGGTTCGGCGTGTACTCTTCTCGACGCAGGTACTCGTCGATTTCGTGCGGACGTTGTCCGAAGCGTGGTCGTGGGGCGTTAACGGCAAATCCTCGAAGACCGATACGTCGATACGGGCAGTGACGAAGAATATGGCCGGCCTCACCGCAATGGAAGCACAACGGCCGGTTGTCGGAAGTCCTCCAGGCGTCGCATTTCCTGGGGCTTGAGCGTCGGTCATAGGCTGGGCGGGCGGGGGCTGGGAGGCGGCGTTGTGGAACGATTGGCTCATCTCGGGGAGGACGTGGGGGCTGTCGCTGGGGCTGAGCAGTACTTACTGCAGCGGCGTAGGTCATGGCCTGGGGTTCTGTGGCCGTCGGGGTGCCAAGTGCCTGTTGCACTTCTTCCCGTACCACATCCATCAGAGTCGCTGCTTGTGGCTGTGGGGAAGATGGCAGTAATCGGCGTAGCTCCTCTCGGACGATTTCGCGGATAACTTCCCGCAAGCTGTCGCTGGTGGTGGCCGGCGTGTCCGAACGAATTGCACAGGCAGAGGAAGGGCGATTGTACTGCCGAGCTCGAACGTCGAGGGTATTCTCAATCGTGCAGGCTTCTTGCATAAACTCCTCGACTGTTTTTGGCGGCTGGCGGACGAGGCTTGCAAAGAGTTGTTCTTTTACGCCGCGCATTAAAAACTGAACTTTCTTTTCCTCGGTCATCCCGGGATCGGCGCGGCGAAATAGGCGCTTCATCTCCTCGACGTAACTGCGGACGGGCTCATTCGGAAGCTGGATCCTGGACTCGAGGAGTCGTTCGGCTCTTTCTTTCCTCACGACACTGGTGAATACCTTCAATAGTTCTCTCTTGAATAGCTCCCATGTCGTAAGGGACGACTCGTAGTTTTCGTACCACGTGCGTGCGGAGCCATCCAATGAGAAAAAAACGTGTCCAATCTTTGCCGCATCATCCCACTTGTTGAATGACGCCACGCGCTCAAATTGGTCCAACCATTCTTCAGGGTCTTCGCCTAGGGATCCATTGAAAGTTGGCGGCACCCGCGGCTGCTGCAGTATGATCGGTGTCGACATCTTTGGCGAGGTTGCAGTGCTGGTAGCAGCGTCTTTTCGCTGTCAGGTGCGGTCCGGCAGTTTCCCGAACTCAGGCTCCTCTCCCTGGAGACGTCGGCTGGCTCGCTGTGCTGCTGTCTCGTCCCCGGGTGCGAAGCGCTGAGGGCTGGCTTCACGACTTGAAGGGGGCGTCCGGAACATGGAAGTTTACCCAGCACCTCCACCAGATGTCACGTAGTGGTGACGGCAGTCGAAGCAGCGATGGAGACATACGAAAGGGTCGTCTAAAAGAACTGTTTATTGGGCTGACTTGCACCCAAAATGGACTGAATCACTCGGCGGCGGCGAAGCGACAAGCGTGCTCGGCGGTCGTCGAACAGAATGCCCGCCGCTGTCGGCCGTGCTCAATTTAAAGCTGATAGCGAACATTCGAGATAAAGGCCGCAAAGTTACTAGAACATTCCGGAACAACGTAGAATCAGCTTTGCCTGGCTGCGATCAATCGAGATAAATCTAGTCGCGTCTTGCGTCGCAAACAAAGCGATAAGGTGGTGTCGCGGCAGATTTGAAAAACGAACAAACACTGCAAATATTGGCGGCAATATGTATACGCCTAGGTAGCGGTAGGATGTTACTGACTTAAGTATAATGTCATTTCGGTGGCAAACAGCTGGACGTGAATCGCTACAAGATACGCGCAAGACGTTACGTTCATTGATTTCAAGTGACATGGGCCAGTGGCTGCAACATTCCGAAATAGCTTTAAGATCAGTTTGTAACGTGTTAACATTGTGGTCATTGTAATCCCTTGGAGCACAACGTAGTCATCGGAAAACCAATACATATTAGAAGTAACGGGCGGGGGTAATTTATTAACGTTGATTAAGAAAAGAATGGAACCCAAAATCGAGCCTTGAGGCACTTCAGAGTTGACCGCGCTACAGGATGAAGTATGGCCGTTACAAGATACAAACTGAGATCAAAAAGGAAGTGTTCTAGCCACGTAATAGTTTTGGGGTCAAGGTTATGTTGCACTAACTTTAAGAGTAGTAGTTAGTGAAAAAACTTTGCCGAATACCTTGGCAAAATCTAAGAAAATGCAATCGCAAGGAAGCGTTGGTCGATGATTAGGTGTAGCTTATGCGTAAAAGTAATTAGTTGTGTTTCACAAGACAATATTTTCCGAAGACGTGATGTGCATGTGAAAAAAAGCGAATTTGAATCAAGAAAGTGGAAAATTTCGGAATAAAGAGTGGGCTCTAAGATTTTGCATGGGATACTGGTAACTGATATCAGGCGTAATTACATGGGGAAGCGGTACTACCGGATTTATGATGTGGACCACCTTTCCAACTCGCCAAACATCAGGACTTGCACCTGTATCAGTGCACTTAATGATGTACTTAATGCACTTATTGATTTTAAGGCCCTTAATGCGTTCTTAATGAAGAGCACGGATGCGACAACATAGCCGTGCGTCCTTTCTAGATCTATTTTTTTTACTTTCAGGGAACGTTTCAGGGGCATAGCCATGTTTAGGTGGAGCAAGCGGTTTTTTAGGCGACGTTGCGGAGGCCCAGAACTACCACGTCTTTAATCTGTTAAATAAGGCTGGGAGATCATCCGTGCCCCGAGGTTTGTTAAAATATATAAATAGAAAGCCGAAAAATAATAAAAGGGTAAGCTGAGCAGCATATGTTTAAAGCACTGCCTGAGCAGAAATCGAACTGGCGGGGAATAAAATACATTTCTTCAAGGAGGTGTCAATGTAGGTAGAACTGAAGTGAAGAAAAGATGCAACTTCCTTTTATTAAATATTGATATATGTGCTATTCTCAGAGGACTAGCGAAAACTATAAAAATTATTTTAGAATATTTCAGTGCATAGCGGCCAGGCGAGAGAACATTTTTGAATGACCATTGCAGACATTATTGAGGCTTTATAATAATTGGTTTTTTGGGGAAAGGAAATGGCGCAGTATCTGTCTCATATATAGTTGGACACCTGAACCGCGCCGTAAGGGAAGGAATAAAGGAGGGAGTAAAAGAAGAAAGGAAGACAGAGGTGCTGTAGTGGAGGGCTCCGGAATAATTTCGACCACCTGGGGATCTTTAACGTGCACTGACATCGCACAGCACACGGGCGCCTTAACGGTTTGCTCTGCATAAAAACGCAGCCGCCACGGTCGGGTCCGACCCCGGGAACTCTGGATCAGTAGCCGAGCGCCCTAACCACTGAGCCACCGCGGCTGGTCATTATCGAGGCTTGCGCCTCAGTCTTCAGGACCGGTGAATGTTGCTGGAATTTCATGTTGAGAAACAGAAAAAAACATACAGAAGGAACAATCCGCTTGAGGCACGCCACTTGTTTACACGGCATTTTCGTTATAAATAAGAAAGAAGTCGATTATGGCATTTACAAATGGATATAATAAGACATGACTTTTATGCTTTAAATCGAAAAAACGAAGTGAAAATGGCAGCCAGTGCTAGTGCGCTTTTATCGACATCGGCTGCAGATAATAAAGGCTAGAGTGGCGTGTTTCTTAGCGTTTCGTGGGGGTTCAACCTGCGTGCTATCTTTTTCGTTTTTATGCGTTGTCGTATTTTATGAATACAACGACAAAATCCTCGAATCTAAGCCGACCTAAGAGTCTCGTAACTCTTATTTCAAATGAAAAAATATCAGCCTGGCTTCGAATAAATCAACCGAAGCTAGAAGGATTAGATTACGCCACCTCACGTGGAGGTGAAACCCTTAGTCCAGGGCCCAATCTGCCGTAGCTATCCAGATGGTTCGGGCGACCAGGTCACGTTGGCCGTCCAGGGCCGTGCTAGAAAGGGCGGCTTCCCACTCGGACAGGGAGGGGCAAGGTTTGGGAGGCACTGAGGGAGGTTGGGGCATTCTCATGCGACGTGGCAGGCGGTGGCATGAGCGCCACAAAAAGGGCCATTCGCAGGGTAGCGCGTTGGGTTAAATGTGTCCCTAGGTAATTGATGGGGCAAAGTGTTAGTCTGGATTTGGAGCCAGCTAGGAGGCCACCTCCTCTCGACGAAGATCTTTGTAAGGGGTGAGTATGATCTGCGGAGCAGTCGGTAATGTTGGAGTATAGGATGGGTGAATAAGTGAGTAGGATGACCTTAACCTCCTCTTGGTTGAGACTGCCTTCCTGTGACGCTCAGAGTTAAAACTGTGGACTTTCGCATGAACGCACTCATTGGTAGGACAAGTCACACTTGACCAACTGTCCAGACAAGGCGCATTTTCGGGACGTGGCTGGTGCTGTAGAATACTATGCGCGATAGGGGAGATATGTGCCTGTGCCTACATACTGTGTACTTCCGTGAGTTATCCAGAATATCCTTTTTCCCTCCTTCACGCAGGCTATTGAGCTAACATTAATGTGCGTTGCGAGAATTGAAATTCTAGGTGTGCAATTTACTGCCGGTCAATCTTATCTTGGTGACAGGCGTGGGCACGAACTGGAAGCCTAGCTGGAGCTCTGACGCTGGTTTTGTTTCGTTGAGATACGAACGCAACCTGCAGTTGGACCGAATTACAGGTGTGTGTTTTTGACTCAAGGCCACATCTGTTAACTGTGCTGGGGCAGTTCTAGCATCGTGCCACAAGTCATTTTCAGCTTAAATATAATGAGTGGATTGTGATACCATGGCCGTGTCCTCCGGGCAGCCATGCTTCAGGTTGCGAACTTAAGCTACAAAAGTTTGGAGGACGCTTAAGCTTCGCCTTACAAGTGGAACGCGGCAGGGTTTTGCAGCGCTGCCAGAGAGTCCACAGAACTCCATTGCCAGTTCAGCGTTTTGATGGAGGGGAAACGCTAAGACGGCCCGTGTGCTTTGTGATGTCAGTGCACATTAAAGATCCCCCGGTGTTCGAAATTATTCCGGAGCCATCCACTGCGGCGCCTTTTTCTTCCTTTCTTTTTTCACTCCTTCCTTTATCCCTTCCCTTACAGCGCGGTTCATGTATCCGCCGATATATGAGACAGTGCGCCATTTCATTTCCCCAAAAATCAAGTTCAAGTTCAGGGTGACGCCTTGCCCGCTGGATAAACCGCGCGGAGTCGCTAGGAGGCCTCCCCTCCTCCGCGTGAAGAGATCACATATGGGGTGCAGTGACGCTGCTTCCTAAATTGGCTGTTGTTCGTCACCGTTAATAATAATAATAATAATAATAATAATAATAATAATAATAATAATAATAATAATAATAATAATAATAATAATAATAATAATAATTTGTGTTTGGGGAAAGGAAATTGCGCAGTATCTGTCTCATATATCAATAGACACGTGAACCGCGCCGTAAGGAAAGGGATAACAGGAGTGAAAGAAGAAAGGAACAAAGAGGTGCCGTAGTAGAGGGCTCTGGAATAATTTCGACCACTCGGGGATCTTTAACGTACACTGAAATCGCACAGCACACGGGCGTCTTAGCGTTTTGCCTCCATAAATACGCAGCCACCGTGGTCTGGATCGAACCCGGGAACTCCGGATCAGTAGCCGAGGGCTCTAACCACAAAGCCACCGCAGCGGGTGTGTCTCCGTTGTGACTGTCATTTCAGAGGAAAGGAAAGGCGTAGTAACTGCCTCACAAATCGATGCACTCCTTAACCACGACGTGAGGAAAGGGAGGAAGTTTGTAGTGAAAAGCAAAATAATGAGAGGCTTAATTCCACTTATGTCTGCTTAAGAGCTCAAATACAAAAGCCTTTCTCTGGCCTCATTCTACCTTCAGTTTTCATTTGTTTTACGCGACAGCGTATACACGTTCGGCCAAAAATCCATCGGTTTCGTAGTAGTAGTTCTTGTTAGTCGTCACCGCGCGTAGGAAGTATTCCTTCCCTTACGGTGCAATTCAAGTGTCCACCGAGGTATGCGAGGCAGGCGTCATTTTGATTTCCTCGAAACCAATTTTCATTTCATTTTCCTTCCCAAACGGCGCGGTTAGGGTATCCACCGAGATACGTGCTATTAATAATAGTAATAAAAATAATTTTTTTTTTTGGGGGGGGGGGACAAATGGCGCAGTATCTGTCTCATATATCGCAGGACACCTGAACCACGCCGTAAGGGAAAGAATAAAGAAGGGAGTGAAAGAAGAAAGGGAGAAAGAGGTGCCGTAGAGGAGGGCTCTGGAATAATTTCGACCAAATGGAGATCTTTAACGTGTAATGACAGCGCACAGCACACGGGCGCCTTAGCGTTTTGCCTCCATAACAACGCAGCCGCCGCGGTCGGATTCGAAAGTGGGAACTCCGGATCAGCAGCCACCCGCAGCGGAGGCTCAGTGGTTAGAGCACTCGGCTCCGGAGTTCCCGGGTTCGAACCCGACCCCGGCGGCCGCGTTTTTATGGAGGCAATACGCTAAGGCGCCCGTGTGCTGTGCGATGCCAGTGCACGTTAAATATCACCAGTTGGTCGAAATTATTCCGGATCCCTCCACTACGGCACCTCTTTCTTCCTTTCTTTCACTTCCTCCTCTATCCCTTCTCTTACGGCACGGTTCAGGTTTCCAACGATATATGAGACAGATACTGAGTCATTTCCTTTCCCCAAAACCATTTATTATTTTTATAATTATTATCATTATCATTAATATTATTATTATCAATAGCCGAGCGGTTTAACCACTCAGCTACCGCGGCGGGTAAAGCGCTATTTAATAATAATAATTGTTTTTTTTGGGGAAAGGAAATGGCGCAGTATCTGTCTCATATATCTTTGGACACCTGAACCGCGCCGTAAGGGAAGATTGGTTTTGAGGAAAGGAAATGACACAGTATCACATCTCGGCGGACACCTGAACTGCGCCTTAACGAAGGAAATAAACCAGGGAGTAAAAGAAGAAAGGAAGAAACAGGTGCCGTAGTGGACGGCTCCATAATAATTTCGACCACCTGGAGTTCTTTAACGGGCACTGACATCGCACAGCACATGAGCGTTTTGCCGTTTCCCCTCCATCGAACTGTGGCCGCCGCTTTCGGGTTCGAACCCGAGAACTTCGGATCAGTAGCCGAGCGCTCTATCTACTCTGCCACGCGGTGGTGAATTTTCCTTTCCTTAAATTGCCCAACGGGCAAGGAATCCCGCCAAACGGACCGATGGGGTTCCGTTGACCCCTTAGCAACGCTGCAACACGGTGTCGCGTCCCGCTCTTAGAGACGAAGCTTAAGCGCCCTCTGTTTTTGTCTAAATTTTTTTGTCTTTGTTTTTCTTTATTTTTTCTGTTTTTTTATATTCAGATTTATTTCATTACATGTAGGTTCCTAAGAACTGTCGCTAAATCAACTTCTAATAAAGGGAAAGCTTTACTGGCCGCGAATTTGCGATTTCGCCGTGGTGGTACTCTGAGGAGGCACATGACGTCACAACGTGCTCCTCTCCGCGGATATTTCTCTCTCTCTCTCTCGCTCCCTAGTCACTACTGCGCATGCGCCACTAGTAACACCGAGCCACAGGTGATCCGCCGATGCGCAGCGCCGCGCCTTTCCTCAAAATCCAACTTAATAATAATAATAATAATAATTGTTTTTTAGGGAAAGGAAATGGCGCAGTATCTGTCTCATATATCGTTGGACACCTGAACCGCGCCGTAAGGGAAGGGATAAAGGAGGGAGCGAAAGAAGAAAGGAACAAATAGGTCCGTAGTGGAGGGCTCCGGAATAATTTCGACCACCTGGGGATCTTTAACGTGCACTGACATCGCACAGCACACGGGCGCCTTAGCGTTTTTCCTCCATAAAAACGCAGCCGCCGCGGTCGGGTTCGAACCCGGGAACTCCGGATCAGTAGTCCAATCCAACTTGCAGTTTTAAGTTTTATCTTCTTTCTCTTCCTCCTTTATCTCTTCCTTTACGGCGCGGTTCGGGTGTTCATCGAGATATGTCAGGCGGTTACTTTGCCATTTTCTTTCCACTAAACAAAATAGAAAATTAGAGGATGCTTAAGCCGTGCCTTTAAAGGGAAGCTGAAGCACTTTTCGAAAAAAATGAGTTCTCAGCGTCATTTTATAGCTTTTAGTCCACTGAAAAAGAATATCTCCTTCAAAAAGAGCAGAAATAAGCGCGAATAGTTGTTTTTTAGAATAAAACGCGCCCCATCGCCTCAGGGCGCCGAGCGAACGCCGCTCTTGCCCGCGATTGGTCGGGACCGCCATGACATTATCCACGGGGATCTCCGGCCGGCATTGACGGCGTTGCTGCGTAGCGCGTTGCTTCAGCTGGCTTTTACGGACTACGTTTTGGAAATTATGGATAATTCAAGCAGTATTGAACAGTTTGGACTTTCGCCATGCATGTTCGAGCCATCAGCAGCTTCAGAAAACGGCGGAACCAACGACGCCGCGGAGTGCGCCGGCAGCGAAAGTCAAGTCGCGACATCTTCACGTGTTGGAAATCTCGAGTGGATAGATGAGTGGATGACAACTTTTATTTCCACCGGAAATGGAGACCCTTTATTACTCACTGCCCCCGGCACGCAGGCGGGGAGGGCAGGGGCCGGAGCCTCCGTGAATAAAGGCAAGCAAAGAGATTTTATCTCTTCGCGGAATCAGCCGCCAGGCGGATCGGCTTGTTTTTGCCGAGCGGGTTCTTTGCTGCCAGCAGGGCTTCCCAGCTTTCTGTGCTATCAATATCCTCGTCGACTCCGGGGTAGTCGGCGCATTCCCATATTCTCTGCTTCCGGATAACCGTGGAACCGCCGCACTGTCGGAACCTGGACGAGCGCGCGCTATAACCTATTCCGAAATCGTTGTGAACTACAGGCTACAGAAGAGAAAACAGGTGCCACCGCCTGATAAGATGCTAATAGAGAAGCGACATGGCGGCGCCTGCAAGCCGGAAATTTCGTTAACCCAGTATGGGCCTTTCACGTCCTACCAGGGTAACACGAAAACCAAATCTCGAGTGATACGTATGTTTTGCATAGGTGCATGCACGCGCATATTTTTTGTGTAGGTGCAAGTGGCAAAAAAAGAAAGTAAATTGCGCTGAAACGTTGTCGTGTACCGCTGCTGCATAAAACCCTGGCCACCATCTTTTTTCCGATGACAGTCTGTGTGTGTCTTCTCCTGTTCCTGCATCTTTTTTCGCTGTTTCTTTTTCTCTTCACCAACTTCTTGTAACTCCTGCAATCGTGATGTAGTTCAGATCACCGGCATGCTTACACGAGACGCACGGGGTAAAGCATTTGTTTGTTGATTTATTTATAGTTACTTGCCTAATTACTCCCGAAGGCCTTTTAGAACTACAAATGAATGCCAAACTGGATGAGTTGGAGTGGTTGCACTGCTGTACTGCAGTGCGAAAAGATGAGGAGACCGGGAGGAAGCTCCCGTGTGCGCTGTCCTCCTGTCGCATGTTCGGGCTACTGTTCAACCATGAAACTTCTGCACTTACCCCCGTGCGTTGTTGTTGTTGTTTTTTTGCATGCTGAACACGCTTTTGAACAATAATTATGGCTGCGTTTCGGAGCTCTCAGTGCTGCTCATCAAAACTAGTGTGCTGCGAGATATATATAGTTGCTGTTGTTGCGTATCGAGGTAACCAGCCGAATTACTTATGGCAGATATATGCGTACCGCGGCTCGACAACTTTGCCGTTCTGACTCAAGGACAGATTTGCATGAATTCTGATGCCATTGTCGATCGTCAGCCATGACCAAGCGCTCATGAATGCAAATGTTTGCATTGCTCAAGTATACTAGGTTGATATAAACGGTTTTTTGTTCAGTTAGGTGCAGCGGCATGTGCCGCGCGCTGAAGAAAAGATTAAGAGAATTGCTTAAGATTAAGGACGAACACAGCGCTGTGTTCGTCCTTCTTCTTTTCCGTCTTCCTTTCTTTGGCTATGTGCCGTTGCGCTGGAATAGTATGAACGTGAATCAATATTACCAATTAGCCCAAAAACTGACTCTACTGAAGTTGAAGACTGTGTGCCTCAAAGACAGTGCTGGAAGTGGCCTTAGCTCAGCATGGATATGAACCAGCTGGAAAAGGCAAAGAGTTTACAAACAGGTAAGAAAGTAATATAACGAAAAAAGAAATGTTGATGCACATATTTTGTGCAGGCAGTTTCGGCATGCTGCGTACCATCAGATTGTTTGGTTAACATGTAAGAGGCTGTGGGAGAACCACCAACGGATTCTACCAAGCTGCTTGCTGAGCGCTGTTCGAAAAAAGTACCATGCCAAACTGGTTTATATACAGGCTTCAAGCATTACACGGAACGCCCGAACGAGAGGGAGTAAACGGCACTGGCAGAAGATTATCTGTGGTTCGCCAAAGCGCGGGCCGCAGCGAAGCAAGCGCAGCCACACGGCCGGCCTATTCTCCGTGAATGGCGTCACTTCTGCCAGTTTTCCGGAGTCCCCCCACCCGGCGCTTCCGGAGGCGACGAGGGCGTGCCGGCGGCGGGTTTTTAAGAAGCGATTGCAGCTCTGTTTGCGGATAGAATCGGGAAAAAAATTACACACATGATTTTCAACGTCCTTTCTTCCCAATCACAGCGTTTCATGCGATTTGAAAACCGTTTCAGATTCCCTTTAGGAGTGGGAGTACGCGGAACGTCACCGCCCGTTCAGCGCGACGCCTTTCCGTTAAACAACTCGCTCTGAAGCGTGAGGCAGCACTGCTAGGGACTACGCGGAACTTCACCGCCCGTTCAGCGCGACGCCTTTTCGTTAAACAAATCGCTCTGCTACGTACAGTAAAAATGACGCGCGGAGAGGTAAGCCACGTAGAAGCGCTGTCAGGCGCCTTGCCGAAACGCGCAGGACTAAAGTTGCAGTAGTAGTTTGTCGGCACATCGCTCTCCACAAACCCGATGAAATGAACGTCAGCATAGCTTCTGCGCCGAACGAACGGGACGCAAGCCGCAAGCTTCGTAGTGAACACGGTTTGGATGCGCGCTGGCAGTGCGTTGTTCGCCGCTTACCGCGTGATTCCTGCGTGCTCACACCACACCACTGGGCCCGAACGAGACGAGCGGAAGGCGCTGCCGTCGCGGACTGTCAGTTGCGGCAGTGGCGTGCAATGCGAGGAGGAGGAGGAGTGCGCTTGTTCTAAGTCGTTCTTCAACTGAGTGTGTTTTACGGCACAACTGCTTTTCCTTTCTGGATCGAAATGAACCATCTAGCCCAAATAGAAGTTCTTTTACACTCCAACATGGAGTATTTTTAACATGGAGCTTACAACATGGAGTTTCTCCAGCGTGAAAATTCTCCAACATGGAGTTTCTCCAACATGCTGTCTCCAACATGGAGTTTCTCCAACATGGTGTTTCTCCAACATAGGATCTCCAACATGGATTTTCTCCAACATAGTTTCACCAACATGGAGTTTCTAACATGGAGTTTCCAACATTGAGTTTTCAACATGCAGTTTCCACCACAAGGAGTTTCTAACATCGAGTTTCCAACATGGAGTTTCTCCAACTTCGAGTTTTTCCAACATGAAGTTCCCAACATGGAGTTTCTCCACAACGGAGTTTCCAAATTGGAGTTACGGAATTTCCAACATGCAGTCTCTCCGACATGTAGACTCTCCAACATCGAGTTTCTCTAACAGCTTCTCCATCAGGGAGTCTTCACAACAGGAAGTTTCTCCAACAGGGAGTTCCTCCAACATGGAGTTTCCAACACGGAGTTTTCAACATAGACTTTCCAACATGAACTTTCCCGACATGGAGTTCTCAACATGAAGTTTTCCCAACATAGAGAGTTCAACACATGAAGTTTCAAACATGGAGTTTCCAACACGGAATTTCTCCACAATGGAGTTTCTCTAACCGTTTGACCAACAGGAAGTCTCTCCAACAGGAAGTTTCTCCAGCAAGCAGTTTCTCCAGCATGGAGTTCCCAACAGAGTTTTCTCAACAAGCGGAGTTCCCAACAAGGAGTTTCTCCAACATGAAGTTTCCAACAAGGAGTTTCTCCAATATACATTTTGTCCAACATGAAGTTTCCAACTTGATGCAGTATAGGGCCGCGCGGTGGCCCAGGGACCCAGTATGGTCTAAAACTCATATGCGAACTACTTTTTAGTCTGTCTAACATGGAGTTTCTCCTACATGAACTTTCAAACACGCAGCTTCCAACATAAAGTTTCCAACATGGACTTCCACCAACACGACGTTTCTCCAACAGGAAGTTTCTCCAACATAGAGTTTTTTCAACATGAAGTTGCTCCAACATGGAGTTTTAAACATGGAGCTTCCAACATGAAATTTTAAACATAGAGTTTCTCCAAAAAGGTGTTTCCAACACCGAGTTTATCCACCAGTTTTTAACCTGGAGTTTCTCCAACATCGAGTTTCTCCAACATATAGTATCTCGAACATGATGTTACTTCAACATGCAGTTTTTCAACTTTTAAAATGGAGTTTCTTCATGGAGTTTCCAACATGGAGTTTTTTCAACATAGAGCTTCTCCAACATGAAGCTCTCAACATAGACTTTCTCTAAAATGAAGTTTCCAACACGGAGTTTCTCCAACATACAGTTTGTCCAATATGAAGTTTCCAACTTAATGCAGTGCGGAACCATCAGTGGCCCAGGGACCCAGCAGGGTCTAAAACTGACATGAGAAATAGTTTTTCTGGCTATCTGTCCAAAATGGAGTTTCTCCAACATGTAGTTTCTTCTACATGAAATTTGCAACATGTAGCTTCCAACATAATTTCCGACGTGGAGTTTCCAACATGGAGTTTCACCAACATGAAGTTTCTCCAACATGGAGTTTCCAACATGGCGTTTCCAACATAAAATTTGCAACATGGAATTTCTCCAAAAAGGAGTTTCCAACATGCCGTTTCTCCAACATCGAGGTTCTCCAACATGGCGTATTCCTAACATAGAGATTAAACGACATGGAGTTTCTCCAACATGCAGGTTTTTCAACATGAAGTTTTTAACATGGTTTCTAAAATGGAGTTTCCACCATAGAGTTTTTCCAATGTGGAGTTTCTCCAACATGAAGGTCGCAACATGGAGTTTCTCCAACATACAGTTCGTCCAACATGAAATTTCCAGCTTGATGCAGTGCGTGACCGCGCAGTGGCCCAGGGACCCAGCAGGGTCTAAAATTCTCTTGCGAAATAATTTTTCTGTCTGTCTGTGCAACATGAAGTTTCTCCAACATGGAGTTTCCAACATGGAGCTTCCAACGTGGAGTTCTTGTTACATGGAGTTTCTCCAACATGAAGTTCCCAACATCGAGTTTCTCCAACTTGGAGTTTCCAACATGGAGTTTCTTTAACATACAGTTCGTCCAATATGAAGTTTCCAACTTAACGAAGTGCGGAACCATCAGTGGCCCAGGGAGCCCGCAGGGTCTAAAACTCACACGCGAAATAGTTTTTCTGGCTATCTGTCCAAAATGGAGTCTCTCCAACATGGAGCTTCTCCTATGTTGAATTTCCGGCATGCATCATCGAACATACTTTCCAACGTGGAGTTTCCAACATGGAGTTTCACCAACATGAAATTTCTCCAACATGCAGTTTTCAACATGGTGTTTCCAACATAAAATTTTCAACATGAAATTTCTCCAAAAAGGAGTTTCCAACATGCAATTTCTCCAACATCGAGGTTCTCCAACATGGAGTTTCTCCAACAATCAGTTTATTGAACATGAAGTTTTTAACATGGAGTTTCTAACATGGAGTTTCCAACATGGAGTTTTTCGAATATAGAATTTCTCCAACATGAAGGTCCCAACATGGAGTTTCTCCAACATACAGTTTGTCCAAAATGAAGTTTCCAACTTGATGCAGTGCGGGACCGCGCAGTGGCCCAGGGACTCAGCAGGGTCTAAAATTCACTAGCGAAATAGTTTTTCTGTCTGTCTGTCCAACGTGGAATTCCTCCAACATGGAGCTTCCAGTATGGAGTTTCTCCAATATGGAGCCTCTCCAACATGAAGTTTCTCTAAAATAGATTTTCTTCAATATGGAGTTTCTAACATGTAGTTTTCGACATGGAGTTCTCAACAAGGATTTTCTCCAAGGAGTTTCCAACATGGAGTTTCTCCAAGATAGTTTCCAACATGCAGTTTCTCCAACATCGAGTTTCTCCATCGTGGAGTTTTTCCAACATGAAGTTTTTCCAACATGAAGCTTCCAAAATGGAGTTTTCAACATGGAGTTTCTCCAACAAGGAGTTTCCAACATGGATTTTCTATAACATAGTTTCCCACATTGTGTTTCTCCAATGTAGTTTTTTCAAAAAGAAGTTGTTAACATGGAGTTTCCAACATGGAGTTTTTCCAACATAGAGGTTCTCCAAAATGAAATTCCAAACAAGGAGTTTCTCCAACATTGAGCTTCCAACATACAGTTTGTCCAACGTGAAGTTTCCAACTTGATGCAGTGCAGGACTGTGCAGTGGCCCAGGGTCCCAGCAGGATCTAAAACTCATTTGCGAAAAAGTTTTTCTGCCTGTATATCACACATAGAGTTTCTCCAACATGTAGTTGCTCGGCATGGAGTTTTGAACATGGAGCTTCCAACATGAAGTTTCCAACATACTTTCTCCAACATGGGAGTTTCCAACATGGAGCTTCCAACATAGAGTTTCCAAAATGGAGCTTCCCCATTATGAAGTTTCCAACATGGAGTCTCTCCAACATGTACTTTTCAATATGGAGATTCTCTAACAGGGAGTTTCTTCAATATGAAGTTTCTAACACGCATTTTCCCACATGGAGTTTTAACATGGATTTGCTCCAACAAGGAGCTTCCAATATAGAGTTTCTCCAACAGTTTCAAACCTGGATTTTCTCCAACATGTAGTTTCTCCAACAAGGAGTATCTCCAACATGGAGTTTCTCCAACATGGAGTTTCTTCAACATGAAGTTTTTTCATCATGAAGTTTTTCAACATAAAGCTTTTCAAAGTGGAGTTTCCAACAAGGAGCTTCTCCATCCAAGAGTTTCTATAACATGGAGTTTCCAACAGGTTTTCCAACATTGAGTTTCCAACATGGAGTTTCCAACAGACTTTCTCCAGCATTGAATTTCTCCAACTGGAAGTTTTCGCAACATTGAGTTTCCAACATAGAGATTCTCAATCATGGTGTTCCCAACATGAAGTTACGCCAACACAGTTTCTCCAACATGTTGTTCCGAACATGAAGTTCTCCAACATGGAGTATGTCTAGAATGGAGTTCCTCCAACACTGGGCTTCTCTAAAATGAATTTTCCAACATGGAGTTTCCCCAGCATGGAGTTTCTCTAACATGGGGTTTCTCCAACATGGGGTTTCTCCAACATAGAGTTTCTCCAACATAGAGTTTCTCCAACATGCAGTCTCCAACATGGAGTTTCCAATATGGAGTTTCAAACATGGAGTTTCTCCGTAATGGTGTTTCCAACATCGAGTTATTCCAACTCGGAGTTACTACAAAATGAGTTTTCCAACATGGATTTTCTTCAACATGAAGTTTGTCCAACAGGGAGTTTCTCCAACATAGAGTTTCTCTAACATTTTCTAAAACAGGGAGTCTAAAACAGGAAGTTTCTCCATCAGAAAGTTTCCCCAGCATAGAGTTTCCAACATCGAGTTTCCAATATTGACTTTCCAACAATTTTCTCAACAAGGAGTTTCTCCAGCATGGAGTTTTTCCGACATAGTTTTCGACATGGAGTTTCAACATCGAGTTTCTCCACAATGGTGTTTCCAACATGGAGTTACTTCAAAATGGGGTTTCCAACATGGAGTTTCTTCAACATGGAGTTTCTCCAACATAGAGTTTCTCTAACATTTTCTAAAGCAGGGAGTCTATAAAGCAGAGTTTCTCAGAAAGTTTCCCCAGCATGGCGTTTCCAACATCGAATTTTTAATATGGACTTTTCATCATGGAGTTTTCTCAACATGGAGTTCCCAACATCGAATCTTTCTAAAATGGAGGGTCCCCAACATGGAGTTCTTCGACATGGTGTTTCCAACATGGAGTTTCTCCTACACTTTCTCCAACATGAAATTTCCTACTTCATGCAGTGCCAGACCATGCAGATGCCCAGGGAGCCAGCAGGGTTTAAAACTCACTTGCAAAATAGTTTTTCTCTCTGTTTGTCTAACATGTATTTTCTCCAACATGCAGTTTTTCCAACATTTAGTTTCTCCAACATGCTGTTTCCAACATGGAGTTTGTGGGGATTGGGCTGCTTGAGCGATCGGAATGAGCGCACGCTGCTGCTGTTTGCTCGTTAGAGAGACTTCCCCCCCCCCCCCTCCAATGAGGTGTCCGCGAGAGGAAGGTGGGCAGATGCTGCTTATCCTCCTTTCCAAGGGAATCTCGAGAACTGCTGTACATCCCCCTCTCTTCCGTTCTTCCCGCTTCGACCTGGCATCCCCATTGAGTCACTCCGAGTGACAGTTGGCGGGCGTTGTTTCGGCTAGAGGACGCGAGCGGGAAATGAACGGAGAGATCGCCACCGGCTCGGGCAGCAGAAAGGTGCGTAGATTTCGCCTCCCGGGTGCCCGAGCCTTTGCTGGGGGACAAAGAGCGCAGGTGGTGTAATCTTGCGCACCTAGTACGTACGCTTGAGCCCGGGCCCGAGCCTCCGGAGTCCTGTCGCCCGCGAGTGCGGTGCTCACACGCTCCGGATCAGGAAGAGCCTGGTTTGGCTGGTTCTCCATCATCGCCTGCCATTGCCGATAACGACACGCGATGGGCCATCGACGTGCGACCTGCGTCGTCATGATGTGCTCCGCGCATTCCACATCCTCCCTCGTGTTGTGTCGCGCGCGATCCAACCCATTGGTTGGCCGGCCGGCCGTCATGCTATCGCCCTTGGCTATGCCGTCACGCGCGAATGTAGTCTTTCCATTCCGCGCGCAGCTCCGCGGTCCCACTTTCGGGTGCTGCGGCTGGGCTACGGGTTGTATACGGAAGTCTGGGGGGCAAGCTCAGTGTTGCGTAAATCCGCTTCTTGTGCAATAAACACCTTGCTCTCTAATAACTGCGCCTTCCTTCCTTGGGAGCGAAAGCGCAGGCGCGTCGCACAGAACGCTGGCTATGCCTTCACCTTGCTCTGGCCTGAACCCGCGATATGTGGGCGAAGTGCCACTCAACACTTCGACACGGGTTCGTAGTCAACCCCAGAAGTTTCACCAACATGGAGTTTTTTAACAGGGAGTTCCTCCAACATAGAGTTTCTCTGCCACAGAGTTTTTTCAACACGGAATTTCTCTAACATGGAGTTTCTCAATCATGGAGTTTCTAACATGGAGTTTACAACACTGAGTTTCCAACACTGTGTTTTTCCAACGGAGTTTTTCTAACATGAAGTTTTCAACATGGCGTTTCTGCAACATGGAGTCTCTCCAACATGGAGTTTCTCTAACATAAAGTTTTCAACATGGAGTTTCTCCAAAATGGAGTTTCCAACATGGAGTCTCCAACATAGAGTTCCCAACATGAAGTTTTCCCAACACGGAGAGTTCCACACATGGAGTTTCAAACATTGAGTTTCCATCAAGGAGTTTCTCGACAATGGGTTTTCCAACATGGAGTTACTCTAAAATAGTTTCCAACATGGAGTTTCTCCAACATGAATTTTCTACAACATGAAGTTTCTCTGACAGTTTCTCTAACAGGGAGTCTCTCCAACAGGAAGTTTCTCCAGCAAGGAGTTTCTCCAGCATAGTTTCCAACATGGAGTTTCTCCAATATACAGTTTGTAAAACATGAAGTTTCCAACATAAAGCAGCGTGGGTACGCGCAGTGGCCCAGGGACACAGCAGGGCCTGAAACTCACTTGCGAAATAGTTGTTCTCTGTCCAACATGGAGTTACTCCTACTTGAAGTTTCCAACTTTTTGTGACATAGCAATGGCTTACTTTTTCTGCGCATATCTGCCCTATATTAAAAAAAAGAAAAAATCCATCTTTTTATTAGAAAAGAAAACCTTACTTTGGCCGGCCTAGTTAAGCTCTTCTTGCCTTTTGTTATGTTCAGTCACACCGATATTTGTATTTTATGTGCAATTCTGTGCAACAATGTTGACACGCGAATATACTTTTTACAGCATATCTTAATTGTGTACCTTAAATGAATATGTGCTGTTTTTTCTTGTTTTTTCTTTTTTGATGTTTTCGTGTATAATGTTATATGCAATGTCTCTTTGGTGTTATGATCTGTTTTTTTTGTTAAACCTGCACACTGCTCAGTTGTAGAGTGTAAAGGGGCGGACGCTTCGTCAGGCAACTTTTAATTGCCTTTTAGTTCGCCTCCTCTGCAACCAAGTGTTGTTGAAATAAATCTGAATCTGAATCTGAACTTGTAGCTTCCAACATAGTTTCTAAGTTGGAGATTCCAATATGGAGTTTCACTTAACTTCGGAACATGAAGTTTCTCCAAATTCAAGTTTCCAACAAGGAATTTCTCCAACATAGTTTGTCCAACATGAAGTTTCCAACTTAATGCAGTGCACTATCGTCAGTGGCCCAGGGACCCAGCAGGGTCTAAAACTCACCTGCGAAATAGTTTTTCTGTCTCTGTCCAACATGGAGTTTCTCCAACATAGAGTTTCTCCTACATGGAGTTTCCAACATGGAGCTTCCAACATAGATTCCAACGTGGAGTTTCCAACATGTTGTTTAACAAACATGAGGTTTCTCCAAAATGGAGCTTTCAACATGGTGTTCCCAACATGGAATTTTCAACATGGAGCTTCGGCAAAAAGGAGTTTTCAACATGGAGTTTCTCCAAAAGTTTCCAACCTGGAGTTTCTCCAACATAAAGTTTCTCCAGCATGGAGTTTCTCCAACATGGTGTTTCCAACATGGATTTTCTCAAAAAGTTTCCAACATCGAGTTTGTTCAACATTGAGGTTCTCCAAAATAAAATATCTCCAACATGAAGTTTCAACGACATGGAGTTTCTCCAACATACAGTTCGTTCAACATGAAGTTTCCAGCTTGATGCAGTGCGGGACCCCGCAGTGGCCCAGGAACACAGCAGAGTCTAAAATTCACTTGCGAAATAGTTTTTCTGTCTGCCTGTCCAACATGGAGCTTCCAACATGCAGTTTCTCTAACATTGAGTTTTCAGCATGGAGTTTCTCTAACTTGGAGTTTCTTCAATATGGAGTTTCTAACATGCAGTTTCCAACATGTAGTTTTCAACATGTATTTTCTCCAACAAATATTTCTAAACTTGGAGTTTATTCAACATGGAGTTTTTATAATATGGTGTTTCCAACATGGAGTTTCTTTAACAAGGAGTTTCCAGCATGGAATTTCTCCAAGATAGTTTGCAACATGAAGTTTCTCCGACATCGAGTTTCTCCAACAAGGAGTACCTCCAGCATGGAGTTTCTCCACCATGAAGTTTTTTCAACACGGATTTTTTTAACATGAAGTTTCCAACATAGAGTTTTTAACTTGATGTTTTTCCGACAGAGTTTCGCCAACATGGAGTTTACAAAATGGAGTTTTCAACATGGAGATTCTCCAAAAAGGTGTTTCCTGTATGTATTTTCTCTGACATAGTTTCCAACATTGAGTTTCTCCAACGAAGTTTTTTCAACATAAAGTTTTGATCACGGAGTTTCCAACATGGAGCTTTTCCAACATGGAGTTTCTCCAACATGAAGTTCAAAACATGGGGTTTCTCCAACATTGAGCTTCCAACATAGAGTTTTTCCAACATACATTTTGCCCAACATGAAGTTTCCAACTTGATGCAGTGCATGACTGTGCAGTGGCCCAGGGTCCCAAAAGGGTCTAAAACTTACTTGCGAAATAGTTTTTCTGCCTGTCTATACAGCATAGAGTTTCTCCAACATGGAGTTGGTCGACATGGAGTTTCCAACATGGAGCTTACAAAATGGAGTTTCCAGCATGGAGTTTCTCCAACATGAGAATCTCCAACATGGAGCTTCCAACATGGAGTTTCCAACATGGAGCTTCCCCAATACGGAGTTTCCAACATGGAGTCGATCTAACATGGACTTTTCAACGTGGAGTTTCTCTAACATGGAGTTTCTTCAATATGGAGTTTCTAACATGCAGCTTCCAACATGGTTTTAACATGGAGTTTCTCCAACAAGCAGTTTCCAACATAGAGTGTCTGCAACAGTTTCTAACCTGGAGTTTCTCCAACATGTAGTTTCTCCAACAATGAGTATCTCCAACATAGAGTTTCTCCAACATGGAGTTTCTTCAACGTGAAGTTTTTCAACATGAAGTTTTTCAACATGTGGCTTATCAAAGTGGAGTTTCCAACATTGAGTTTCTCTATCCTAGAGTGTCTTCTACATGAATTTTCTCCAACACAGAGTTTCCAACACTTTTCCAACATTGAGTTTCCAACATGGAGTTTCAAACAGTTTCTCAAACATTGAATTTCTTCAACAGGAAGTTTTAGCAACATTGAGAGTTCGCAACATGGAGATTCTCCATCATGGTGTTCCCAACATGAAGTTACTCCAACACAGTTTCTCCAACATGTTTCGAACATGTAGTTCTCCAAAATGGAGTTTGTCTAGAATGTAGTTTCTCCAACGTTGGGCTTCTCTAACATGAAGTTTCCAACGTGAAGTTTCTCCAGCATGGAATTTCCAAAATTTAGCTTCCAACACAGTTTCCAACGTGGAGTTTCCAACATGAATATCACCAACGTGAAGTTTCTTCAACATGAAGTTTTCAACACGGTGTTTCCAACATGGAATTTTCAACGTGGAATTTCTCCAAAAAGGGTTTCCAACATGCAGTTTCTCCAACATCGAGGTTCTCCAACATGGAGTATCTCCAACATAGAGTTTAAACGACATGGAGCTTCTCCAACATGCAGTTTTCCCAACATGAAGTTTTTTAACATAGAGTTTCCAACATAGAGCTTTTCAAACATGGAGTTTCTCCAAACTGAATGTCCCAACATGGAGTTTCTCCAACATACAGTTTGTCTAACATTAAGCTTCCAACTTGATGCGGTGCGGGACCGCGCAGTGGCTCAGGGACCCAGCAGGGTTTGAACCTCACTTGCGAAATAGTTTTTCTGTCTGTCCAACATGGCGTTTCTCTAACATGGTTTCCAACATGGAGTTTCTCCAATATTGAGTTTCCAACACGGAGTCTCTCCAACAGGAAAATTCTCCTGCAAGGAGTTTCTCCAGCATAGTTTCCAACATGGAGTTTCTCCAATATACAGTTTGTAAAACATGAAGTTTCCAACATAAAGCAGCGTGGGTACGCGTAGTGGCCCAGGGACACAGCAGGGCCTGAAACTCACTTGCGAAATAGTTGTTCTCTGTCCAACATGGAGTTACTCCTACATGAAGTTTCCAACTTTTTGTGACATAGCAATGGCTTACTTTTTCTGCACATATCTGCCCTATATTTAAAAAAAAGAAAAAATCCATGTTTTTATTAGAAAAGAAAACCTTACTTTGGCCGGCCTAGTTAAGCTCTTCTTGCCTTTTGATATGTTCAGTCACACCGATATTTGTATTTTATGTGCAATTCTGTGCAACAATGTTGACTCGCGAATATACTTTTACAGCATATCTTAATTGTGTACCTTAAATGAATATGTGCTGTTTTTCTTTTTTTCTTTTTTGATGTTTTCGTGTATAATGTTACATGCAATGTCTCTGGTGTTATGATCTGTTTTTTTTGTTAAACCTGCCCACTGCTCAGTTGTAGAGTGTAAAAGGGGCGGACGCTTCGTCAGGCAACTTTTGATTGCCTTTTTGTTCGCCTCCTCGGCAACCAAGTGTTGTTGAAATAAATCTGAATCTGAATCTGAACTTGTAGCTTCCAACATAGTTTCTAAGTTGGAGATTCCAATATGGAGTTTCACTTAACTTCGGAACATGAAGTTTCTCCAAATTCAAGTTTCCAACAAGGAATTTCTCCAACATAGTTTGTCCAACATGAAGTTTCCAACTTAATGCAGTGCACTATCGTCAGTGGCCCAGGGACCCAGCAGGGTCTAAAACTCACCTGCGAAATAGTTTTTCTGTCTCTGTCCAACATGGAGTTTCTCCAACATAGAGTTTCTCCTACATGGAGTTTCCAACATGGAGCTTCCAACATAGATTCCAACGTGGAGTTTCCAACATGTTGTTTAACAAACATGAGGTTTCTCCAAAATGGAGCTTTCAACATGGTGTTTCCAACATGGAATTTTCAACATGGAGCTTCGGCAAAAAGGAGTTTTCAACATGGAGTTTCTCCAAAAGTTTCCAACCTGGAGTTTCTCCAACGTAAAGTTTCTCCAGCATGGAGTTTCTCCAACATGGTGTTTCCAACATGGATTTTCTCAAAAAGTTTCCAACATCGAGTTTGTTCAACATTGAGGTTCTCCAACATAAAATATCTCCAACATGAAGTTTCAACGACATGGAGTTTCTCCAACATACAGTTCGTTCAACATGAAGTTTCCAGCTTGATGCAGTGCGGGACCGCGCAGTGGCCCAGGGACACAGCAGGGTCTAAAATTCACTTGCGAAATAGTTTTTCTGTCTGCCTGTCCAACATGGAGCTTCCAACATGGAGCTTCCAGTTTCTCCTGCATGGAGTTTCTCTAACATGGAGTTTCTCCAACATGTAGTTTCTCCATCATAGAGTTTCTCTAACAGTTTCTCCAACAAGGAATCTCTCGAACAGGAAGTTTCTCCAACAGAGAGTTTCTCCACCATGTGCTTTCCAACATGGACTTTCCAACATGGGGTGTTCCCTTCATGGAGTTCCCAACATGAAGCTTTCCCAAAATAGAGAGTTCCCAACATGGAGTTTCTCCAACATGGAGTTTCTAACATAGAGTTTGTGGGGATTGGGCTTCTTGAGCGATCTATAATAACTGCGCCTTCCTTCCTTGGGAACGAGAGCGCAGGCGAGTCGTGCCGAACGCTGGCAGTGCCCTCAGCTTGCTCTGGACCGAACCCGCGATATGTGAGCGAAGTTCCACTCAATTAACTCTTCGGCATGGGCTCGTAACCAACCGTACATAATTGGCGCACCAACGTGGGTCAGATCTTGCCTTTGCAGTTACTGCATTCAGTTGCAAGCTTGAGGGTCAGTTAAGCCAGCTGGTAACGCGCATATGAGACGCCTTTCTATCCTCCGTTGCAAGTAGCTAGGATATGTCAGTAAACTTGCGAATTTGTAATTTAGGGTCGATGGGTGCGTTAGAAAGGCACCGTTATTCGATGTCGAAGCAAGATGCATGCAGCCAGCCGCCTTTTGCATGGATGCTAGCGCCGAAGGGGACTACGCGTACGAACAGCCGTGCGGAGCGCCGAGGAGTGGCAGAGCAGAAGCTTGGCTTGCCATGACGCTACGTAAGGGCGGCAAAACTGGCCGGACTCGTTGGGAGCAGCTAGGATTATTTCCAGCCCTAAGAACGTTCCAGGGCACGACGCGGTGACCCCTTTCATGTTTAGGATTCACGGTAGCCTCAGGGAGACAATGCGTCGGAACGTCGCTGGTACTTCGTCGCGCGCAGGAGGCCGTGGAATCCTGTCTCTTGAGAGAGACCTGGCGCCGTAACGCTAGCCCTTATTGCAGCGTGCGCCGAGAGGCCGAAGCCAGACGGAACTGGCGTCCCCGGGGCTTCCCTTTGCGGGCCATGACGGCTCGTGCTGAAATATCAAGTCCACCCAACAGGCTCGCAGCATCTCTTTCTAAATTAACCAAATTCCTTCACGACCCACGGCTGTTGACGACGGTCAGTAAGGCACACTGACCGCGAGAAGGCACTCGCGCTCGCTTACGAGGTGCTGAGAGCTGATGCGCAGATTTCTCCAATAGCGATACCCGCTAGCCTTTCTCCCGCAGCGAGAGACAGGGTCGACATGGCGCCAAAAGATCTTTCCTTTCTATGCGCAGTTTTCCTGTTGGCTTGTTCGTGCCCTTTGTAGCGCACGGAGAAGCCGGGTCAGGCTGCCGACTTGATTGCTTACTGTTGTGAGCGAGATAGGTGACGTTGAGGTCCACTGATTTCACGTTTTCGCAAGCAGACACGACCTTAGCAAACGACAGCTTTCGGTTGTCTCTTCAATGCCTCCTCAGAACACATTCACCTTTGTGTTTTGTCCCATGCTTAATATCGGACATCTTCGGTTGATAACTGAGCTCAGACTTTACCAGCATTCGCCGAGGCGAGCCGGTTCCGCGGCGTTCCCGGGAAGAGCTACATCGCTGAGCCTTCAGCCCGATATGTGAGTAGAAGAATGCATGTTACGCCTCTGTATAGTGCTGGCAATGTTTCAAGGTGCATTTTCGCATTAAATTTGTCCCGTCTGTATAGCGTAAGTTTTGAACTTCATTGTTTTCTCCCTTATGTACAGTGTAGTATTGCAGATAATGAAACGTATATCGGTTCGCTTCAGAAGAGGACCTTCTTTGTCTCATTGTGGCGAGAAGGGTTGTGTGCGTGGTTTCCTTTTTTCCCGGAAGACCCGGGAGGGGCTGTTCCTGTGGGGGAAAAGCTTTCTTTCCCTCCGTGCGTGAGCCAGTGCCCTCCTCCTTTCCACTGTGCCCGGTCGCCGCATAGAAGCTATCGTTTACGCTTCTCGTTCGCCAAGTGTGCCTACAGATGTCGGAGAGGCCGTGTGCGCGAGTACGAATCCGTTTACCGGGGGGACATGTGGGAACAGAAAGTAAACTGAGCATGCAGAGCAGTAGCTGAGGGTTATGCTTGTTAGCCATGTTTCGGAATGTCTGTGCACTCGCACGAATACGCGGGAAGTCAGTGTCCGCGTTGCTCGAGATCCTCCTCACCCTTGGCCATTGTAGCGTCGTCGAGCGAGCGCCTGCTTGGATGGAAAGAAGTGCGTTTGTTTGTAAGTACTTTTTCTTGTTCAGCGGTTTTACAGCCCTTCAGGGACCTTGCAGTGGACGAGAGCCGGGGCCTTGGAATGTTTGTTTTTTTTCGTCACGCCTGTCGCTGAGCCATGGTGCTTTGAGTGCTTCTGAGTTTTTGAGAGCTCCATGGTAGACGGTGCGTGTCATGAGACAATGGGGCCGTGGCTGCAGTCATCGACGAACAGCACTGGGCTGCTCATAGCGCCGCCTTGCCATGACGCCATCTGCACACCCTCGGGTAGGTGGTGGTAGTGGTTTTATTAAAAATAATACTAAAAAGGAAGGAAAAGATTTTTGCTAGCCCCAGCATCTGCCATCGATACTGAAGCACTTGAGCTGGGGCAGCGGAAATAAAGGATAGCAGGCATAATGGAGAAATGAAATGAGAGAGGTGAGAGGACAGGAAGAGAGGATAGGGGGAGAAGTAATATGTACAAACTATTTACACCGCACACCCTCGGGTACGTGACGAGCTTCGCGGCCACAGCTCGCTGCTCATAGGGATCGGCACCCGATTGCTTCGAAGATATCGCGGCTCCGTCGGTTAGTTGTGCCGAACTCTTGCCGGCGCTTCGTTGTGCGTGTTCCGAGCCGTAGTGGCAGCGCGGAAGCATTACCTTAGTTTTGAGCAGATGTAAGAGAGCAGCGTTGTATATTTGTTCAATGTATAGCTTCGAGTGCTAATATTTTGTGATTGATATGTCGAAAATGCTTTTGTGCACTTCTTGCACAGGGCCGCTTGTTTAGCATTTTGTAGTTGCACAGGCTGTGGTAATGTTGTGTAAGTGTGTTTATGGGCTGGAGACATTGCGAAAGGCTGGTAGCTCATTGATGCTAGCGCAGGCAGTTTTGTGCTGTGGTTAGTGACCGTAGCTCTCCTTTCAGAGCAACGGGGGCATTTAATAAGAGGAGAATATGGTAATTAGGCTTCTTGAGCGATCGGAATAAGCGCCCGCTGCTGCTGTTTGCTCGCTAGAGAGACTCCCCCCCCCCCCCCACTTCCCTCCAATGAGGTGTCCGCGAGAAGTATGCGGGCGGCTGCTGCTTATCCTCCTTCCAAGGGAAGCTCTTTCGAGAACCGCTGTACATCCCCCTCCCATGCGTTCTTCCCGCTTTGACCTGGCGTTCCCATCGTATCACTCCGAGTGCCAGCTGGGGGGCGTTTTTTCGGCGAGAGGCCGCGAGCGGGAAATGAACGGAGAGGTCTCCACCGACTCGGGCAGCAGAAAGGTGCGTAGATTTCGCCTCCCGGGTGCCACGGCCTTTGCAAGGGGACCAAGAGCGCGGGTGGTGTAACCTTACGCACCTCGTATGTACTCTTTAGCCCAGGCTCGAGCCTCCGGAGTCATGTAGCCCGCCTGTGCGCTGCTCACGCGCTCCGGATTCGGGAGGGCCTGATTTGACTTCCAACATGGAGTTCCTTTAATAAGGAGATTCCAACATGCAGTTTCTCTAAAATGGTTTCCAACATGGAGTTTTTCCAACATCGTGTTTCTCCTACATGGAGTATCTCCAACATGAAGTTTCTCCAACATGCATTCTTCAACATGGAGTTTGTTATCATAGAGTTTCTAACATAGAGTTTCCAACATGGAGCTTCCAACATGGATTTTCTCCAACATAGTTTCCAATATTGAGTTTCTCCAGCGCAGTTTTTTCAACATGGAATTTTAAACATGGAGTTTCCAACATGGAGTTTTCCGAACATGAAGTTTCTGCAACATAGGGTTTCCAACATGGAGCTTCCAACATGATGTTTCCAACATAGAGCTTCTCCAATTTGAAGGTCCCAACATGGAGTTTCTCCAACATACAGTTTGTACAACATGAAGTTTCCAACTTGATGCAGTGCAGACCGCGCAGTGGACCATGGAACCCAGCAGGGTCTAAAGTTCACTCGCGAAATAGTTTTTCTGTCTGTCTGTCCAACATGTATTTTCAGACATGAAGCTTTCAACATGGAGTTTCCAACATGGAGGTTCTCCAACATGAAGTTTTCAACATGTAGTTTCTCTAAAATGGAGTTTCTTCGATATGGCTTTCTAACATGCAGTTTCCAACATGGTGTTCTCAACATGAATTTTCTCCAAGGAGTTTCTAACATGGAGTTTCTCCAACAGTTTCCAACCTTAAGTTTTTGCCAACATGGAGTTTCTCCAACATGGCATTTCCAACATGGAGTTCCTTTAATAAGGAGATTCCAACATGCAGTGTCTCCAAGATGGTTTCCAACATCGTGTTTCTCCAGCATGGAGTATCTCCAACATGGAGTATCTCCAACATGAAGTTTCTCCAAAATGCATTCTTCAGCATGGAGTTTGTTAACATGGAGTTTCTAACATAGTTTCCAACATGGAGTTCCCGACATGGATTTCCTCCAACATAGTTTCCAACATTGAGTTTCTCCAGCGCATTTTTTTCAACATGGAATTTTTAACATGGAGTTTCCAACATGGAGTTTTTCCAACATGAAGTTTCTCCAACATGAAGTTCTAAACATACAGTTTCGCCAACAATGAGTTTCGAACATACAGTTAGTCCAACATGAAGTTTCCAACTTGATGCAGTGCAGGACTGCGCAGTGGCCCAGGCGCCCAGCAGAGTCTAAAACTCACTTGCGAAATAGTTTTTCTCACTGTCTGTCCAACATGGAGTTTCAAACATGGCGCTTCCAACATAGTTTCCAACGTGGAGTTTCCAGCATAGAATTTCACCAACATGAGGTTTCTCCAACAGGAAGTTTCTCCAACGTGGAGATTTTTCACTATGGTTTTTCTCCAACATGGAGTTTTCAACATTGTGTTTCCAACATGGAAATTTCTACATGGAGTTTCTCCAAAACGAAGTTTCCAACATGAAGTTTCTCCAACATTTTCCAACCTGGATTTTCTCCGGCATGGAGTTTCTCCAACATGGTGTTTCCAACATAGAGTTTCTCAAAGAGTTTCCAACATGGAGTTTTTCCTACATAGAGTTTCTCCAACATGAAGGTCCCAACATGGAGTTTCTCCAACATACAGTTTGTCGAACATGAAATTTCCAACTTGATGCAGTGTGGGACCGCGCAGTTGCCCAGTGACCCAGCAGGGTGTAAAGTTCACTTGCGAAATAATTTTTCTGTCTGTGTGTCCAACATGGAGTTCCTTCAACATGAAGTTTCCAACATGGAGTTTCTCCAATATCGAGCTTCCAACATGGAGTTTCTCTAAAATGAAGTTTCTTCAATATGGAGTTTCTAAAATGGAGTTTCCAACATGGAGTTCTCAACATAGATTTTCTTCAAGGAGTTTTGAACATGAAATTTCTCCAACAGTTTCCAACCTTGAGTTTTTCCAACATGGAGTTTCATCAACATGGAGTTTCTTTAACAAGGAGCTTCCAACATGGAGTTTCTCCAAGATGGTTTCCAACATCGAGTTTCTCCAACATAGAGTATCTCCAACAAGGAGTTTCTCCAACATGCATTCTTCAACATAGAGTTTCTAACATAGAGTTTCCAACATGTATTTTCTCCAACACAGTTTCCAAAATTGAGTTTCTCCAGCGCAGTTTTTCAACATGGAATTTTTACCAGTGAGGTTCCAACATGGTTTTTCCAACATGGAGTTTCTCAAACATGGAGTTCCAAACATGGAGTTTCGCCATTATTGATTTTCCAACATGGACTTTTTCTAACATACCGTTAGTCCAACATGAAGTTTCCAACCTAATGCAGTGCTGGACCCCTCAGTGGCCGATGGACCAAGCAGGGTCTAAAACTCACTTACGATGTAGTTTTTCTGTCTGTCTGTCCAACATTTAGTTTTTCCGACATGGAGTTGCTCGACATGGAGTTTCCAACATGGAGCTTCCAACATGGAGTTTCCAACATAAAGTTTCTCCAACATGGAGTTTCTCCAACACGGAGTTTTTCAACATGGAGTTACTCTAACAAGGAGTTTCTTCAATATGGAATTTCTAACACAAATTTTCCAGTATAAAGTTTCAACATGGATTTTCCCAGCAAGGAGTTTCCAACATAGAGTTTCTTCAACAGTTTCCAACCTGGAGTTTCTCCAACAGGTAGTTTCTCCAACATGGTGTTCCAACATGGAGTTTCTTTAACAATTAGTTTCTCCAATATAGTTTCCAACTTGGTTCTCCAACATGGAGTTTTTTCAACATGGTTTTTTCAACGTGCAGATTTTCAACATGTAGCATTTCAACGTGGAGTTTCCAACATGGAGTTTCTCCAACCAAGAGTTTCTCCTACATGGAGTTCCTCCAACATGGAGATTCCAACAGTTTATCAAACATGTTGTTTCCAACATGTAGTTTCCAACGGTTTCATCAACATTGAATTTCTTCAACAGGAAGTTTTCGCAACACAGAGAGTTCCCAACATGAAGATTCTCAATCATGGAGCTTTCAACGTGAAGTTTCTTCAACACAGTTTCTCCAAAATGTTGTTTCCAACATAGAGTTCTCCAACATGGAGTTTCTCTAAACTGGAGCTTCTCCAACGTAGTTTCTCCAACATAGGTTCTCCATCATGATTTTCTCCAACAAGGAGTTTGTTCAACATGGAGTTTCTGACATGGAGTTTCCAACATGGTGTTTTCAACACGGAGTGTCTCCGACAAGGAGTTTCTAACATGAAGTTTTCAAAATGGAATTTCTCAAACATGGAGTTACCAATATGGAGTTTCTCCACAATGGTGTTTCCAATTTAGGGTTACTCCCAAATGGAGTTTCCGACATGGAGTTTCTCCAACATGGAGTTTCTCTAAAAGTTTCTCCAACAGGCAGTCTCTCCAACATGAAGTTTCTCCAACAGGAAGTTTCTCTACCATGGAGTTTCCAACATGGACATTCCAACATTGGGTTTCCCAAACTGGAATTCCCATCATGGAGTTTCCAACATGGAGATTCAAACATGGAGTTTCTCCACAATGGTGTTTCCAACATGAAGTTACTCTGCCTTGGAGTTATGCCAAAATGGGGTTTCCAGCATGGACTTTCTCCAACATAGTTTCTCCAACATGAAGCTTCTCTAATATTTTCCAAAACAGGGAGTCTCTAAAACAGGAAGTTTCTTCATCAGGGAGTTCACTAGCATGGAGGTTCTCAACATGGAGCTCCCAACATGGAGTTTTCACAACATGGAGAGTCCTCAACATGGACAGTCCCCAACATGGAGTTTTCTAACATGGTGTTCCCAACATGGAGTTTCTCGTACAGTTACTCCAATATGAAGTTTCCAACTTGATGCAGTGCGGGACCGCGCAGATGCCCAGGGAGCCAGCAGGGTCTAAAATGCACTTGCGAAATAGTTTTTCTGTCTGTGTTTCCAACATTGACACGGACTGGGGCATTTTATTTTTCAATCTTTTTTCTTTCCCCACCATAATTTTTGTCTGTTCAACATGGATTTTCTCCAAAATGGGGTTTCCAACATGTAGTTCAATACGATAGCAAGGCGGGCGAGTTGGTGATACATATTTGAAAATATACAGAGCGGAAAACGGGGACTTTAGGGTAGAAAACACAGGGCAAGCACTGTTTTAGAACAAATCTACCACATCTATGCTAAAAGCTTTACACAAATTTGGGTTTTGCTGCTGTAAAAATTTAACGACACACTCAGAGTTACGAGGAGGAAAAACATTTATTCAGAACATAAAAACTGGGTGGGTTCAGTATAAGAACCAATTGGTCGCCATCATAATTCGGCCCCTCTCAACCAGCGATTTCTGGTCGAGAGGGCTGTGGCTATGAAGGGTTGCCTCCCAGCGCTCATAAGTCGGATCGGGATTGCTGCCCAAGTCTGAGTTTTCTTGGCATTCCCAAACCGCGTGAAAGAGTGTGCCAACTGCTCCACAGAAGGGGCAGGACGAATCGCAGGTGTCTGGGTACCATTTACTCATTAGGTAACGGTTGGGCAGAGTATTAATTTGTAGTCGCATTATGTGCTCTTCATATTTACATAGGGTTTTGTGAGGAAGATGATATTTCCTTCTTGTGATCTTATAGTACTCCGTAAATTCTGCATAGCTTAGTAAGGGTGAGGGGTTGTCAACTGTGTCAGAGAGAGGCTGCATGCCAGATGCTCGGAGGAGGAGAGCTCGAGCAGCTGTGTTGGCCGCCTCATTGCCCGTCGTTGAGAGGTGCCCTGGCGTCCAGAAGATCTGGATGTTGGAAGGAATAGACCTTTCCAAAATTTCCCGACACGGAGCGCCAACGCGGCCTCTGAGGTAATTGCGTATCGCTGCTTGTGAGTCGGATATAACCGTTGCTTTGCTGTTCTTTGATATCGCTTCTTCAGCCGATGTGGTATCCACCGCTTGGATAACGCTGCTTGCAATGATATCCCCCGGGGTGAAACTTCTGCAATTGCCGCTACTCCGTTAACGGGTCCAGCCGCATCGACGTAGATCGTGTCCTTGTTTCCATCCCAGCGCTTAGAGATGTGTCTAGCTCTGGCTAGTCTCCGTCCTCTGTTGTATTCCTCATCCATGTGTTTTGGTATGGGGTGAGTCGCGATGTGTGATCTCATCTGCATGGGCATGTCGATCTTAGCGACTTCCCGGGGTGTACTGATTCTCAGGTTCTGTAATATTTTCCTGTCAGAGTTAGATGTTGAGAGCCTGACAATTTGATTTACACGGTGGGCCTCCATCAGTTCGTCGATGGTGTTATGAATCCCCAGCTGTAGTAAGCGCTTAGTGGATTTGCATAAAGGGAGTCCCAGCGCCGTCCTAACTGCCTTCCGAATAATAACATCTAGTTGGTCTTTCTCCTTTTTGCTAAGCCGTAAGTACGGGGTGGCGTAAGTTAATTTAGAGAGAATGAAAGCCTGAACTAATCTTAGGGCCTCCTTCTCTCAGCCCATTTCTTTTCTTGATTACCCGGCGTAGCATTCTAGAGACTTGTTCGGAGTAGGCTTGGAGCTGTCTGAATGTAGTGGTGTTAGTGTTGCCGCTGGGAATGATGGCTCCCAGGATCTTGATCTCTTTCTTGATCGGAATGCTCATATATTGTTACGGTGTGGGATGCCACGGGGTGGCCACGGGCCCGCCCAGAGAAATATAGCAGCAGTACGGAGGCGAGCCGGCGAAGCACGACCGGCGGCGGCCAAGCTTTCTCGTTCTATCTCCCTCGTGCCAGAGCCGCGCGCTCGCCGCTCGCGCTCGCTCTCCGCCTCTTCTTTTATTCCCGTATCACCATATACCTGGACCGTAATGGCGACAGAGGGAGTGGACGGCAAAAGCCCCGTATTCTGCTTCTTGCCATGGTCGATCAGGAGTAACTCTGATTTCTCGGGAGAGCACGTTAACCCATGCCTCGCCGCATGCTGGCACACGACATTCGCTGCTTCCTGAAGCCGGTCTTGAATTTCCTCTTCATTACCTATGCAACACCAGATCGTTATGTCGTCGGCGTATATAGCGTGCTCAATGCCTTGGATGCGGTCTAGCTTCTCTGGTAGCCCACGCATGGCCAGGTTGAAGAGAAGCGGAGACAAGACCACTCCCTGGGGTGGGGGGGGGGGGCGGGCCTTGGAACCTAGATTGAACGTAGAGGAGGTCCGATCACCTATACTTATTGACGCTTTTCTATTGGAGAGAAAGTTCCTCACGTATTTATATGTGCGGTCACCACAGTTGATGCGGTTAAGCTCATCCAGTATTCCCTGGTGGTTGACATTGTCAAATGCCCCTTTTAAATCGAGCGCAAGGATGGCCTTGACCTGACATCAGCCGGCGTTGTCCAGAATATCCTCTCTGATACGGAGGAGAATATCCTGTGTAGACAGCTTTTCTCTAAACCCGTACAGCGTGTCAGGGAGGATATCAGTCTTCCTCAGGAGTCGTTTCAGTCGGGCGTTCACGACCCTCTCGAACAGTTTACCCAGACACGACGTCAGGGAGATCAGCCGTAAACGATCAACATCGCGTGGCTTTTTGGGCTTGGGAATAAATCACACCAAAGCCAACTTCCAGGAGTCGGGGATCTGGCCCTTGTTCCAGCAATGCGTGTTGAAGTATTTCACTAATTTTCTTAAGGAGATGTCATCCATATTAAAGAGCATCTTGGTGTTTATCTGGTCCGGTCCAGGAGTGGTGTTCTTTCGCATGACGTCAAGCTCCGCCCTCAGTTCCTCAACCGTTCCGTCTTGGTCCATCTCTTCATTGGGTGCACTGGTGTACGCAGGGAGAGGGTACGAGGATCCCAGATCGAGGAATTTCCGTGCAAGTTCTGCAATGAGGGCATCGTTGTCCCCTTTATAGCTGTGCAAGGCGTTACAGAGCGTGTCTGTTTGCTCTTTCCGGTTTGAGTTCGCCTCGATAACGGATCTGAGGTATCCCCATGCTTTAGCCGTGCCCATTCTACCATTGAGCTCATCACACAGCTTGAGCCAGTTTTGGTTGGCGAGGTTATGTGCGTAGTCATCCGCTTCTTTGGTGAGTTCTGCAATCTTGGTCTTCAGCTTGCGATTTAACTTTTGCCTTTTCCACCTCCTTGTCAGAGTTCTCCTGGCTTCCCACGGATGTAACAGGTGCGGGCCAACTGCCGGAGTTTCCTCCGTGGTGTTCGCTGTGCTAGAGTGCCTGGCGACGGTTTTCATCTACAGCGCTGTCCATGCCTCAATATCTGTGATATCTTCGTCCGGGAGACGTGCGATTTCCTCTCTCCACTTCTCCCAGTTCACAATCTTAGCCTTGCCAACTGGTTTCCGACATTTAATTCCCTGAACAGTGCAGGAGACGATGAAGTGATCACTGCCCAGGGACTCGCCATTGTTAGACCAGGTGGCCTGCAGGCAGTTTTTCACAAGCGTGAGATCTGGACAGGTGTCTCTGCTGACGCTATTACCCGCTCTGGTGGGTTGCAGGAGATCCGTTAAGATTATGAACCCTTCTCTGTTAGCGATCTCATAGATCCTCCTACCTTTCGGGCTGTTAAAGTGATATCCCCATGCTTGATGGGGCGAATTGAAGTCACCGGCTATGACGAGGGGGTCCTTACCTGCCCTCTTGATAAAATTATTAAATAGCGTGGCTATCTCACGGCATGAGTCCCTGGGACAACTGTACACTGTGTGTAGATTTCGCCTCCCGGGTGCCTCGGCCTCCGATTGGTTCTCCGTCTGACTGGTTTGACTAGTTCTCCGTCATCGCCGGTCGTTGCCGGTGACGACACGCGATTGGCCATCGACGTGCGACCTGCGTCGTCAAGATGTGCTCCGCGTATTCCCCATCCTCCCTCGTGTTGTGTCTCGCGCGATCAAACCCATTGGTTGGCCGGGCGGCATGCTATCGCCCTTGGCTATGCCGTCACGCGCGTACGTCATCTTTCCTTTCCGCGCGCGGCTCCGCGGGCCCGCTTTCGGGTGCTGCGGCTGGGCTATGGGTTGTATACTGAAGTCTGGGGACTGACGCAGTTTTGTGTAATGCAGCTTCCTGTGTAATAAACACTTGTGCTCTATAATAACTGCGCCTTCCTTCCTTCGGAGCGAGAGCGCAGGCGCGTCGCGCCGAACGCTGGTTATGCCCTCACCTTGTTCTGGCCCGAACCCGCGATATGTGGGTGAAGTGCCACTCAGGACTTCGGCACGGGTTCGTAGTCAACCTCACATGTTTCACCAACATGGAGTTTCTCCAACAGGAGGTTTCTCCAACACAGAGTTTCTTTAAAATAGAGTGCTTTCAACACGGAGTTTCTCTAACATGGAGTTTCTCCAACATTGAGTTTCTAACATGGAGTTTCTAACATGGAGTTTCCAACATTGTGTTTCCAACATGGTGTTTTTCCAACGGAGTTTCTCCAACAGGAAGTTTCTTCAACATGGAGTTTTTTCAACATGGAGTTTCTCCACCATGGAGTTTTCAACGCGGAGTTTCCAACATGGAATTTTCAACATGGAGTTTCTCCAAAAAGGAGTTTTCAACGTCGAGTTTCTCCGTCATCGAGTTTCTCCAACATGGAATATCTACAACATGGAGTTTCTCCAACATGGAGTTTCTCCCGCATGAAGGTCCCAACATCGAGTTTCTCCAAAATGGAGTTTCCAACATGGAGTTTCTCCAACATGAAGTTTCCAACTTGATGCAGTGCGGGACTGCGCAGTGGCCTAGGGACCCAGCAGGGTCTAAAACTCACTTGCGAAATAGTTGTTCTGTCTGTCTGTCCAACATGGAGTTTCTCCAACATGGAGTTGCCAACATAGAGCTTCCAACAAGGAGTTTCCAACCTGGAGTTTCTCCAATATGGAGTTTCTCCAAAATGGAGTTTTCAACATGGAGTTTCTCTAACATGGAGCTTCTTCAATATGAAGTTTCTAACATGGAGTTTCCAACATGAAGTTTAAACATGGATTTTCTCCAACAAGGATTTTCCAACATGCAGTTTTTCAACATGGAGTTTTTAACATGGAGTTTCTAAGATGGAGTTTCCAACATGGAGTTTTTCCAACATGCAGTTTCTTCAACATGAAGTTTCCAACACGGAGTTTTCAACATGGAGTTTCTCCAGCAAGGAGTGTCCAACATGGATTTTCTCCAGCATAGTTTCCAACATTGACTTTCTCCAACGCAGTTTTTTCAACATGAAGTTTTTAACATGGAGTTTCCAACATTGTGTTTCCAAAATGGTGTTTTTCCAACGGAGTTTCTCCAACAGGAAGATTCTTCAACATGGAGTTTTTTCAACATGGAGTTTCTCCACCATGGAGTTTTCAACACGGAGTTTCCAAGATGGAATTTTCAACATGGAGTTTCTCCAAAAAGGAGTTTTCAACGTCAAGTTTCTCCAACATGGAATATCTACAACATGGAGTTTCTCCAACATGGAGTTTCTCCCGCATGAAGGTCCCAACATCGAGTTTCTCCAAAATGGAGTTTCCAACATGGAGTTTCTCCAACATACAGTTTGTCCAACATGAAGTTTCCAACTTGATGCAGTGCGGGACTGCGCAGTGGCCTAGGGACCCAGCAGGGTCTAAAACTCACTTGCGAAATAGTTGTTCTGTCCGTCCAACATGGAGTTTCTCCAACATGGAGTTGCCAACATAGAGCTTCCAACAAGGAGTTTACAACCTGGAGTTTCTCCAATATGGAGTTTCTCCAAAATGGAGTTTTCAACATGGATTTTCTCTAACATGGAGTTTCTTCAATATGGAGTTTCTAACATGGAGTTTCCAACATGAAGTTTTAAACATGAATTTTCTCCAACAAGGATTTTCCAACATGCAGTTTTTCAACATGGAGTTTTTAACAAGGAGTTTCTAAGATGGAGTTTCCAACATGGAGTTTCTTCAACATGAAGTTTCCAACACGAAGTTTTCAACATGGAGTTTCTCCAGCAAGGAGTGTCCAACATGGATTTTCTCCAGCAGTTTCCAACATTGAGTTTCTCTAACGCAGTTTTTTCAACATTAAGTTTTTAATATGGAGTTTCCAAAATGGAGTTTTTCTAAAGTGGAGTTTCTCCAACATAAGGTGCCCAACATGAAGTTTCTCCAACCTAGAGTTTCCAACATGGAGTTTCTCCAACATACAGTTTGACCAACATGAAATTTCCAACTTGATGCAGTGCGGAACCATCAGTGGCCCAGGCACCCAGCAGTGTCTAAAACTCACTTGCGAAATAGTTTTTCTCTCTTTCTGTCCAACATGGAGTTCCTCCAACATCGAGTTTCAAACATGGAGCTTCCAACATAGTTTCCAACGTGGAGTTTCCAACATGGAGTTTCACCAACATGAGGTTTCTCCAACAGGAAGTTTCTCCAACATGGAGCTTTTTCATCATGGTGTTTCTCCAACATGAAGTTTGAAACATCGTGTTTCCAACATGGAATTTTCAACATGGAGTTTTTCTAAAAAGGAGTTTCCAACCTGGAGTTTCTCCAACAGTTTCCAACCTGGAGTTTCTCCAACATAGATTTTCTACAGCCTGGAGTTTCTCCAACATGCTGTTTAAACATGGAGGTTCTCAAAGATTTTCCAACATGGAGTTTCTCCAACACCGAGGTTCTCCAACATGGAGTTTCAACCACATGGAGTTTCTCCAACATGCAGTTTTTTCAACATGAAGCTTTTTAACATGGTTTCTAACATGGAGTTTCCAACATGGAGTTTTTCCAACATAGAGTTTCTCCAACTTGAAGGTCCCAACATGGAGCTTGTCCAACACGAATTTCCAGCTTGATGCAGTGCGGGACCGCGCAGTGGCCAAGGGACCCAGAAGGGTCTAAAACTCACTTGCGAAATAGTTTTTCTGTCTGTCTGTCCAGCATTGAGTTTTCAACATGGAGCTTGCAACATGGAGTTTCCGACATGGATTTGCTCCAACATAGTTTGCAACATTGAGTTTCTCCAGCGCAGTTTTTTCAACATGGAGTTTTTAACATAGAGTTTCCAACAAGAAGTTTCTCCAACATGAAGTTCCAAACATGGAGTTTCGCCAACATTGAGTTTGCAACATGGAGGTTTTTAAACATACAGTTTGTCCAACATGAAGTTTCCAACTTGATGCAGTGCAGGACCGCACAGTGGCTCAGGGAGCCTGCAAGGTCTAAAACTTACTTACGAAGTAGTTTTTCTGTCTCTCTGTTCAACATGGTTTTTTCAACGTGGAGTTGCTCGACATGTAGTTTCCAACATGGACATCCAAACATGGAGTTTCCAACCTGGAGTTTCTCCAAAATGAAGTTTCTTCAATATGGAGTTTCTAACATGGAGTTCACGACATGGGGTTTTCAACGTGGATTTTCTCCAACAAGGAGTTTCCAACATAGCGTTTCTCACACAGTTTCCAACCTGGAGGTTCTATGGGCAGCCCAGTTTCCAACTGGGCTGCCCATAGCGCCGCTTTGCTATGACGCCATCTGCACACCCTCGGGTACGTGGTGAGGTTCGCGGCCACAGCTCGACGACGACGGGAGAGTTGGTTCCGATCATAGGTGGTCGCTGCTCATCGGGATCTCACTTCGGAGATATCGCGGCTCCGGCGGTTAGTTGTGCCGAACTCTTGCCGGCGCTTCAAGGTGCGTGTTCCGAGCCGTTGTGGTAGCGCGGAAGCATTAACTTAGTTTTGAGCAGATGTAAGAGAGCAGCGTTGTATATTTCTTCAATGTATAGCCTCGAGTGCTAATATTTTGTGATTGATATGTCGAAAATGCTTTTGTGCACTACTTGCGCAGGGCCGCTTGTTTAGCGTTTTGTAGTTGCAGAGGCTGTGGTGATGTTGTGTAAGTGTGTTTATGGGCTGGAGGCATGGCGAAAGGCTGGTAGCTCATTGATGCTAGCGCATGCAGTTTTGTGCTGTGGTTAGTGACCGCAGCTCAAAATTCATAACGACGGGGGCATTTAAGAAGAGGGGAATGTGTGAATTGCGCTTCTTGAACGATCGGAATGAGCGCACGCTGCTGCTGCTTGCTCGTTAGAGAGACCCCCCCACCCAATGAGGTGTCCGCGAGAGGAATGCGGGCGGCTGCTGCTTATCCTCCTTTCCAAGGGAAGCTCTTTCGAGGACCGCTGTACATCCCCCTCCCATCCGTTCTTCCCGCTTCGACCTGGCGTCCTCATTCGATCACTCCGAGTGACCGTTGAGGGGCGTTGTTTCGGCGAGAGGCCGCAGCGAGCCGGAATTGGAGAGATCGCCACTGACTCGGGCAGCAGAAAGGTGCCTAGATTTCGCCACCCGGGTGCCCCAGCCTTTGCTGGGGGACCAAGAGCACGGGTGGTGTAACCTTGCGCACCTATTATGTACGCTTGAGCCCAGGCCCGAGCCTCCGGATTCCTGTCGCCCGCCTGTGCGGTGCTCACGCGCTCCGGATTCGGGAGGGCCTGATTTGGCTGGTTCTCCGTCACCGCCGGCCATTGCCAGTGACGACACGCGATGGGCCATTAACGTGCGACCTGCGTCGTCAAGATGTGCTCCGCGCATTCGCCATCCTCCCACGTGTTGTGTCGCGCGCGATCTAACCCATTGGTTTGCCGGGCGGCATGCTATCGCTTTTGGCTGTGCCGTCACGCGCGTATGTAGTATTTGCTTTGCGCGCGCGGCTCCGCGGGCCCGCTTTCTGGTGCTGCGGATGGGCTATGGGTTGTATACTGAAGTCTGGGGACTAGTGCAGTGTTGTATAATGCGGCTTCCTGTGTAATAAACACTTGTGCTCTATAATAACTGCGCCTTCCTTCCTTCGGAGCGAGAGCGCAGGCGCGTCACGCCGAACGCTGGCTATGCCCTCACTTTGCTCTGGCCCAAACCCGCGATATGTGGGCGAAGTGCCACTCAACACTTCGGCGCGGGGTCGTAGTCAACCCCACAAGTTTCACCAACAGCGAGTTTCTCCAACATAGAGTTTCTCCAACATGGAGTTTTTTCTACACGGAGTTTCTCTAACATTGAGTTTCTCCAACATAGAGTTTCTAAAATGGAGTTTCAAAAATTGAGTTTCCAACATGGTGTTTTTCCAGCGGAGTTTCTCCAACATGACGTTTCTGTAACATGGAGTTTCCAACATGGAGTTTCTCCAACATATTTTCTCCAGCAGGAAGTTTCTCCAACATGGAGTATCCAACATAGTTCACAACATGAAGTTTCCCAACATGGAGTTTCGAACAAAGTTTCTCCAAAATGGAGTTTTCAACATGGAATTTCCAGCATGGAGTTTCTCCAACATGGAATCTCTCCGACATTGAGTTTCTGTCAAATGGAGTTTCCAACATGGACTTTTTCCAACATGGAGTTTCCAACATCGAGTGTCCAACATGGAGTTCCCAACATTTGGTTTCTCCAACATGTTGTTGCTCCAACATGGTGCTTCCCCAACATAGGTTCTCCAACATGGAGTTTCTCCAACATGGTGTTTCTCTAGCATGGAGTTTCTAACATGGAGTTTCGCCATCATGGAGTTTCCAACATGAAGTCTCCAACATGGAGATTCCAACATGGAGTTCCCAACATGGAGTTTCTCCAATAAGGAGTTTCTACAGCATGTAGTTTCTCCAACTTGGAGTTCCCAACATGCAGTTTCTCCAACCAAGGCCGGTCTCGAGGGGAGCGCGCTTTTCTCCTTACGGCCTTTGCAATAGGGTCTCTTTCCGCCTCCCGCCGCACCTCGGTGGGGTCGCCACTGCCCCACCGCTCCGCCGCCGCGACCGCCGTTCACTCCGAAGGAGAACCTGCGCTCGCTCCCAGTTCGGGCCGCGTCAGTGGTAACCGTCAAGGCTTCATATTTTGCCCCTTACGCTTTACGCAAAGACTGCGTAGTCAGCCCCTTTGCCATGGGAGATATCTGAAACAACGGATTATCGTCTGCGCGCTCTCTTCTTTAGCCTGACTGTGTATGGTGGAACGTATGTTTCGAGCACAGACATCAACACGTTCTATACCCTTATAATTGGCTAAAATCAACGCTTTCAGCTTCTACGGTTCATTTTTCGGCAGGTTCTTTACGAATGTGTAGAGTGACATGTGGCATGTAGTACTTAAATGGCAAGTTTCAGAGTAACGGATTCTGCAGAGCAAATATAGCTCCTGAAATTTCAAGCGCAGCTGGTTTAATTTTGCACAACAGCGACATTAGCAAGAATTCATGGTGCTACCCAGGAAAACGCGTCATGCCGTTCGCCAAAGGAACGGCTACAGACGGAACACAACCCTGGCTGCAGAAGCAGAGCACGTTGCAAGCTCGCGACGTCCAAGATCTTCTCTTGGAAAGGCATTTTGAAGTTTGGCGGCGTCTCCCGACCACCCCAGATGACACCGCAAAAATTAAGTCAGTTGAGGACAGTAACTGCAAGCCTGAACTGCCAGCAAAGCAAAATTAGGAACTGCGCTCTGTCTTAATAAAATCGGCCTTTACGAGCGAGCAGACTTACCTGAGAGGCGATTACTACCAGCTTTGCATTATTCTCCTGCATATCTGTAGCCTCGTCATCTGTTGCTTTTAATAAACCTCCCGTGAGCATGAACATTCCATACGTCATTTAGGAAACAAAGTAGCGCCACAAATAGAAGTTTTCCGCTGCTTAACAGAGCTCCACTAAACTTCACAGCAAAGCGGTTATACCAGCTGACTTAGCTTACAATGTAAGGAGCTAAAAATGAACATTGACAATGCTTACATGTTAGTAAATGTCCCTGAATTTAAAACAGGAGAGGGCATTGAACATTCAAGTGCATAACCTGACGTCTTTTACAATGATATTTAAACCAAATATTTTAGGCAGTTTCAGGGCACGCCGCAGGTTGAATATACGTGGACAAGTGCCGCTCTTTATGGTAGCTGAAATCACTCATTGGACATACATACTGTCTGAAATTGCAATACACAGTACACGTCAATATTTGGGCAGCGTACCCAGCTTGTACACGGTTGCTTCTGTTACGTTCTGTTAACGTTAGTCAGGCCAGAATGACGGCAGGGAAGCTTGCATCCAACTCGAAAGTTGTTTACTGTGGCTAACTCGTGTCCTCAAACAAAAAGCATGCAGTTCGACGGAGCAGCTATAAAACAAGTGCTCGGTCAACGAAGGGCAGAATGACGGTCGCTCTCGGCCTTGCAAAATTTAAATGTGACAAGGAACTTGAAACACGCCTAATGCGATTACGAGAATTTTGAACATGAAGAGAGACTTGCACGCGGCTACAGTCATTCTAGAGAAATCTGGTGGCCTCTCGTTTGACAACAAAAGCGGAAAGGCCGTGGGCCATTGGCTAATTCGAGCAAAGAACAATTCATTACAATGCTTCTTGACACTTGCTCGCACATTAGTAGTTAGCATTCTTTTCAGATAGCGATACAGGCCTCTCGTTTAAGGAAGTTGCGATGTATAAGAGGGTGAAAATAAGTTCTTTCATGACGTGCGAAAAGCGATATCGGCGTAATTAAGTACTACATTTCAACAATGCAAAAAAAAATAAACAGTGATTGCACCCCTTTACCACAGCTGGTCGCCGATAAACGCAGGCGGGTTCTTTACTGCAAGCTGCGTGCGGGCGTTGGGTTCATTGCTCGGCGAAACGGGTAGCGTGTCGCCAGTTCTGTTCACCCTGAACCGCAAAATCAGCTCTGACTGATGGCCGCAACGACAGCAGGCATGCGGGGTTGCGGAAGGAGAGTGGGGGGAGGGGGTGGGGGGGGGGGGGGGAGGACGGCAGCAAAATATGTGTGGGCGCCGCTCGGAAAAATCCCAAGACGAATAGGGCTAGAGTGCGTACTCAAAGCCGCCCGCCCCCCGCAGAAGCAGCAACAGAATTCTCGTCCAACAAGCATGCAGTCTTTGGGTCTCCTGGTTGCTGTCTTTTGCCTGTTGACACTTCACGGTATGTGTACATCTCCCCTTGCGGAGACAGAGCCTCAACAATTCTTAGGGGCGCGAATTTTAAAGCATGCCCGGAAGGCGCGTAAATACAGGCATCTCCCACCTGCCGTATAGCCTTGGTTTTCAAGTTAACCTAACCAGTGCACGGAACTTTAGCCTCGTTAAACTTGAGCAACGTTAAGGAAGCAAATACGCTGGAAAAAGCGCGTATACCACTGTCGAAGGTCCTCGGGCCACAAACCTCTCTGTTGACCATTACATTATAATGGGTCATATAGGCCACCTCCGAAGGGTAAATTTTGGGGAGGGTTGAGAATTTTCTTTCTCACCTCCTCGCACCATTGGAAAAAGTACCGTCGTCCTACAAAGTTCGCAAATTAATATTATTGCCTGTGGCCATGTGACCAAAGATACATGTGACAAAAGCACTGTACCACCACTTCACGCGACCTTATTTAGCTTGCTTTGTGAGAACGCTTTAGTCGTGGCTGGCGCCGAGGTCTGCATAGTTGAAGCGGCTAGAAGTGAGGCGCTTTGGTGATCGATTGCCGTATGCATAACGATGCACAGCATGACGACGTGACGATCATTAGGAACTTCTTATATGGTAAATGTCGTTATCGAGAATCAAAGTGGAGAAGGCGGTCGTCTACAGTATAAGCACCCTTGACGCCGTAGATGTGGACCAGTGTTAAGCACTCGGATGCTGGAGGTCTTTAATCTTTCTAAGGATGCACGCGTCATTTGAACGTCTTAGTGCTGAAATATTGGATAAGATATTCTTGGATCATTTGAACTATCACCCCCAGTTTTTGCCGAAAAGAGGCGTCTTCATGCTATGCATGAGCACCCCGACCCACGCATCGCGGGAGGTGAACGCATCGACCGTGTCTCCGGCTGTCGCACACTTACACGGTCACAACGCGCAATGATCCTCCGCGCGCGCATTGGCTTCGTGTGGCCCGGGGAACGACGGCTGTGTCACGGAATCGCGACGAGTGATGTGTGTGACGGATGCGGTGCAGTGGAAACACTAGAACACCTGCTCCTTCACTTTGCCGCGTTCGCCGATGCTCGTCGCGATATGCTCGCGGCCTATAGGGCGCAGGGCATACTACCAGACTCCATCAAGACGCTATTGTGGCCGCAGGGCAGTGCGCGCACTCGTGAGCGAACTTTGGTGAGCCTCTGTGCATTCCTCGAACACAGGGGCTTGACATCCCGTCTGTTCTCCGTCAGGTAGTTACACGCAGTGACCGAACGCTCCGCGAGTTCTACCTTGAACGATTAATAACTGGACGCCCCACTCCAGTTGTAACCAACACAGTGCTGTGCGCGTGTGTGATTTAATTCCTCTAAACTGAACTAATCACGCGCACAACCTGGACACATTTCTTATTGTGTAAATAGTTTGTACATATTACTTCTCCCCCTATCCTCTCTTCCTGTCCCCTCACCTCTTTCATTTCATTTCTCCATTCTGCCTGCTATCCTTTATTTCCGCTGCCCCAGCTCAGGTGTTTCAGTATCGATGGCAGATGCCGGGGCTAGCAAAAATATTTTCCTTCCTTTTTACTATTATTTTAATAAAACCACTACCACCACCACCAATTAAGTACTATATAAACCTCCCAGCAATCAATTTATATGACAGTTCAACGACTCAAGTATCGTCTCAAGCCACCAGCGACAGCGCTATCGGATTTACGGCTCAAGCGTTGTAGAGAATTTTTTTCGCGATATAGTACATTTTTTATGGGACGAGCACAAAACTTTCGTTCTCTGAGTTCATTATCTTCCTCTTAGCACTAACTTGTCATTTAATCCCGGACCATGATATATACGAGAGGAAGTGATCAGAGTATTTCCATCTGGATTTCAAACCACAAATGCTCGACATAGTTCTGAGGAATGGGATAGTGATTCCTCATTTTAAGTGTTTTCATCGAGCAATGTTTGTGACGAAGAATCTGTGCAGATGTGTACAGTGTTGCAGATACGCAGCTTAAGCATCTGCATTTTGTTTTCTTTGATTTCAGTGCTGCGCTCACCATGAACCAGCGGGCTACAGCGCGAAACCAGGCAAAAGCCACCCGCCGCCGCAGATGCAGGCGGGGAGTGAGCGGGTCGTCGCGCCTCTAGCGGCGGCGGGCGGCGTAACTCCCGGAAAAAATCTCGCATTGCTTCCGCGGCGAATGCGAAAGCCGAAAAAAAGAGCGCGCACGGCCACCTCGAGACCGGCCGTGCTCCAACATTGTTTCCAACATGGAGTTACTCCAACATCGAGTTTCTCCAACATGGAGTTTCTCCAACATACATAAAGTTCCTCCAACGGGTTTCTCCAACATGGAGTTTCTCCAGCATGGAGTGTCCAACATGTAGTTCCTATAACATGGAGTTCCCAACATGGAGTTTCTCCAACATACATAAAGTTTCTCCAACATGAAGTTTCTCCAAAATGAAGTTTCTACAACATGGAATTTCCAACATGGTTTCTCCAGCATGGAGTTTCTCCAACATGGAGTTCCCAATATGGAGTTTTTCCAATATCCACTTTCCAATATGGAGTTTCTCCAACATGTAGTTTTCCCAATATGGAGGTTCTCCAGAATAGTTTCTATAACATGGAGTTTCTAACAAGGAGTTTCTCCAACATGGTGTTTTCCCAACATGGAGATTCTCCAAAATGGAGTTTCCAACATGGCGTTTCTCCAACAGGAAGCTTCTCAAACGTGGCGTTTCCGACATGGAGTTTCCAACATGGAGTTTTCCCAATTGACATGGAGAGTTCCCAACATGCGAGTTTCTAACATGGAGTTTCTCCAACATGGAGTGAGGGGTGAGGCGCTGAGACCGGGTGACCGGTCCTAATGATCCTGCGCATCATCGATCCCTTACATTCTTGTACCGAGAAAAAGCAGCAGTCTTATATCGGGGCACTAATGGCGTTCCATCAAAGAACGATGCCTACACGATAATATAAAATAGAATGTATTATTTAATCTCCTTTCACACCTGCTTTAAAAATATTTACATGCAAGAAACTTGCATGTTCGCGAAAACTTCGAAAGGCACTTTCGTGAGAAAATTTTCCGCGATAATACTTTAGAAAAACGGTATTTACATAATCGACAATTACCTTAATTTTTTTCAACAAAATCGGTGACGGTCGCTTTTGGGGCCTGGGATGTTTCGCATGGAATGATGACTCATGGGCACTACACTCCTCACCAAGCACTACAAAATCACCTGTACCCCAGGCCAAGAGGGACTATGGACGGAAACGAGAGGACAGATGCCCTATAGCTCGAGGCATCAACCGAGCGCGGTCACCTACCGTACTGGCTTTTACCCCTCTACCTTGCAGGTACAACGAACATCTCGGGTTTCAGCGTCTTCAGCGCTCCCACCCATAGGCCCCCACCCATAGGCCCCAGACGCCGTCTCTTGGCGCCAGATACCAACACTTGTCCAAACTTCCATAAACTACATCTCATACAAATTGTACCCCGACTCGTGTATACCCATGTCCCCGGTGCCAGGCCCGCCCTATGCTCTTCCACATTTCGTGAGGATGTGGGGCCAAACTGAACCATCTACAGACAAAAGAATACGCCATTCGAGCGGTGGGAGGCGCTGCTGACCAGCAATAACGTGGTTGGCCAGCAGGTCGCCTCATCCAACAGGTCCGCGGGGCAACTCAAGCCAGTGGATCCCTGGAATAAGGTGGATCCCCCCCCCCCCCATGAGCTCGAAAAACTCCTTCTATTTAATAGTTTTTGTTCTTCCTCCTCCAAGTTTCCTCGTGAACACATAAACAGCGACACTGAAGAGCCCCGACTCAATGGACACTTGCGATGCGCGGCGGAGCGTACGCGCACGTCACTGCATAAGGTTTCTGAATGTTGTGACCCTCCTCTCCACACCACCGGATTTGGGAGCTTCATGGCTGGCCCAGACAGATGTTCCCAGCACTGCAATTGCATCCATAGTTCCCTGTGTATATCCTCCTTCACAATGTCGATATTGTAAGCGACAAATTAAAGTTCTGCGTAGTTCACACAGCTACCCAGACAATACCAGACATCCTGAAATGGTCACAACGTCCTCATCCCGAACAAGTCATTGAGTATTTTGCGTTCATAGATGACTAAATGTCTTCATTAGGATGTCCTTAATTTGTTCTCTGCTGGACGACTCGAGGATGAAAATTCCTCAAATGTCCTACAGTCATCCTATCGCAGGACAATATTGTAAAATAAAACTGATAAAACAAGTTTAATCTCTCACACTCGGCTCATTAGTTAAAAACTGCACGTTTAATAAAATGTGTATACTATAGTGATACAACGAAGGAAATCATTGTGACCCAAAAAATTATATGTGTTGAGGATATCTCATTTTTTTAAGAGTACTTGTTGTTGGGCTGTTGGCTCATCATAAAGTTGAATGGTTGAATAATTTTTTTCTTTTAGCCTTGGTCTTACGTACCGCGTGCTTCTGATGGGTTACACTGTTAAGATTTTTGGTCCACTCGCCTTTCTATTCAGGCAGCAGAATGTAATTCCAGAGAGAGCTACAGCTGCGGCACTGGGCATGGTAAACACCCTGTGCCTCTTATCTCTGCATAATCTGGTTCGCTTCTCTTACATGAGCTTTCAACGCAGCACTCCTATGAAAGCAAAAGTATACTGAAGACGTCCCCTAACAAGATCATCATGACATCTCGAGAATATACAACGGACGGACAAGTGGATCCTATTTAGACTGTTTAAGGAGCATACAGAGACAACCTGAGTACGTCTGAACATCCTTAGATCATACTCTGGATGCCTGGGAGGCCTTGCTGCGAAGCATGTCTCTCACCGAACAGCAACAAGTCATCTGCCTGGCGATGGAAGCCGCAAAGAAACACTGTAACTTCGTCTATCTTTAACCGCGGAGGCCCCGGCCCCCGTTCCTTGGGCTTACGCACAGGGGGTGGGGGCCTCCTACATCAATAGAAAATAAAGTTCCTTGCGTTGCCTGGAGCTTCGGTGATGACGTGAACAAACATTCAGGGTAAAGAGGAAACTAATTTTTTGTAACCCGTTGAAGCAATATCTTCCACACGTAAGCTGGTCTCCGAAGAAAGCCCAGAATCTCAAATCCCGCCGCTCTATGGATACTACCTGCGATTGTACATAAAAATTGTTTTCTGGGGAAAGGAAATGGCGCAGTATCTGCCTCACATATCAGCGGACACCTGAACCGCGCCGTAAGGGAAGGGATAAAGGAGGGAGTGAAAGAAGAAAGGAAGAAAGAGGTGCCATAGTGGTGGGCTCCGGAATAATTTCGACCACCCGGTGATCTGTAACGTGCACGGACATTGCACTGCACGCGGGCGCCTTAGCGTTTCGCCTGCATCGAAACGTGGCCGCCGCGGTCGGGTTCGAACCCGGGAGCTCCGGATCAGTAGCCGAGCGCCTAACCACTGAGCCACCACGGCAGGTCTGCGAATGTGGGTGTTTGATTTTGTCAACAAAGCCGCAGCAGCCCTATTTCTTCCAAGCCTGGCGGCACGGGGAAATGGAATGTGGCACTCTGAAACCTTAACCGCGTGACTAGCGTACGCGGGCGCGAGGCAGCACCCCGCGCCAGGCGTCGAAAAGGAACATATTGCCACGTGCCGAACGCGCCGCGCGGCCTCCACGCTTAGTAAAAGACGACGACGAAGTGTTGGTTGGCTCCCGAGGCGCTCTGGCTCTGTTCTTTGGACCCTGGCTGTCTGATTAAAGCGTCTAGCCTTCTGTTCCCCCCGACGTCTACCTGCACGGCTCCTCAAGTCGTGACACTGGTGGAGGTGCGACCGATGATCCCTTCTCCTGCGGAAGACTCGACGCGCCCGCCTCTTGTGATCACCCCTGTTCATCGTGCCAGCCGGAGGATCCGAGGCCCATCCCCCGAGGTCGTGACGGCGAACCCTCGTGCCGCTCGTGAAGGCGAACCCTCGACTTTCACTCCCCTCATGGCGACGCCACTGCCCGCCGTGACGATGACTGTACCTTCGACCAGCCCCTCTATCGGACCCTTCAGACCCCACGAACACCTAAGCCCTTTCACGGTGGCCAGTTCGAGGATGCCGAGGACTGGTTGGCACACTATGAACGGGTTGCGACCTTCAACGACTGGGACGACACGACCAAGCTGCGTAACGTGTATTTCAGCCTCGAAGACTCTGCCCGCACGTGGTTCGAGAACCGTGAGGCTACCTTGTCTACGTGGCCGGACTTCCGACGTCAGCTCCTGACTACGTACGCCAACAGTGACCGCCGGGAGAGCGCGGAGCGCGCCCTGACGTCTCGAATTCAACTTCCAGACGAGACTGTTGCAATGTACGTAGAGGATGTGACGCGTCTTTGCCATCGCGCCGATCCAGCCATGAGTGAAGAAAAAAAGCTGCGGCACCTGATGCGCGGCGTAAAAGACCAGCTCTTTTCCGGTCTCGTACGGAACCCACCCAACACCGTCGCGGAGTTCCTGGCCGACGCCGCCCACATGGAGAAATTGCTGCAGCAGAGGGCCAATCAGTACGCCCGGCAACTGCGTCCAGTGCCGTCGCTGTCCACGTTGGACCGGTTCGACCACGATCCCGGGATGAACCCGAGCTCCCTTCGCGAACTCATTCGTTCCGTGGTCCGCGAGGAGCTGCAGCACCTTCATGGAAAATTTGCCCCTCGCATCGATTCCGTCACCAGCGTCATCCGCGAGGAAGTTCCGCAGGCGCTCAGGGCACAAACCGCTGCGGTCGTGCCGGCGCCGCAACCGGCCCCATCCGTTCCTGCGCCGTACCCGGCCCCTGTTCAGCCAGTCACGTACGCGGACGTCGTGCGCCGCCCAGCCCCATTTCCTGAGCCTTCCCCTTACTCCCCTCCAGTGGACGCGGTGCACGCTGCTCAACCGCTCCCTTACTGGGCTGATCGGCGCCAGCCACCGCGAAAGACTGATCTCTGGCGCACTCCGGATCAACGCCCGCTATGCTACCACTGTGGTGAAGCCGGCCATCTCTACCGGCGGTGCCCGTATCGCGAAATGGGTCTGCGCGGATTTGCTCTTGACAGTCCCCGTCCACGACCCGGAGAGCACCCTCAGGACATCGCCGAGTATGTCAACCGCCAGCGTAGTTCCCTGCCTCCTCCCCGCCGCCCGTCTCCGCGCCGCGAGTCGCGCTCGCCTTCTCCACGCCTGTCTTCGCCTTCTGGGTCCCGTTATGCCTCAGAACAACGTGGTTCCTCGATCCCACATCGGGAAAACTAGCTCCGGCGACCTTTGGAGGCGAGGCCGCCGAACGCCGATCCGACGCAAAGCTTCCACCGCCGCAACGACCGACTCGCCCCGACGTAGAACGCCGCATCGCCCCGACTCTCCACCCGAATCGCCCCGACGTCGCAACCCCAGTCGTCGACCAGCTTCCGCCGCCGCACCGACTGAGTCCCTCCCCACAACCATCTACAGGCCGCGCTGAAGGCCGGATCTCCTTGGACATCCCTGTTCTCGTCGACACTAAGGACAGCGCGTTGGTTGATACGGGCGCAGATTACTCCATCCTTGGCGGACGGCTTGCGACGACCCTGAAAAAAGTGACGACACCGTGGGAAGGCCCCGACATACGTACGGCGGGGGGACATGTTGTCGCACCACTCGGTATGTGTGCGGCCCGTGTTACGGTTCGCGGCTGCACCTTCGTCGCCACTTTTCTTGTTCTGCGCGAATGTTCTCGCGATGTCATCCTTGGCATCGACTTTCTTCGTGAGCACGGTGCTATAATAGACCTCCCGAATCGCTTGGTGACGTTTTCCACCAAATTGGCCACAGCAGAGCCGGCGCACCAGGGTTCTCAGTCCGCCCTGCGAGTCGCCGAGGATAACGTTACGGTGCCTCCACGTGCCAGCATTCTCGCTACAGTTACCTGTGATGAACCACATCGGGGACTCCGGGTTGTCGAGCCTAATGTCTCTCTCGTACTCACTAAGGGGATTGCGGTGGCACGAGGCCTTAGCTGCCTGCATGACGGTTGGACAGAGGTCCTTATTACCAACTTTTGCAATGAGCATCGACATCTATTCCATGGCACAGCCATCACTTACGTCGACCATGTCCAGGAAGTGGCCGAATGTTTTGCTTGCGAGGAGGACACCACTGGAGGTGACGCAGAAGCGCTCGACGACGTCAACATAAATCCGGGCCTTTCATCCGCGGAAAGGGGCAACTCCAGGACCTCTTGCGGGAGTTTCGTGCGTGTTTCACGTCGTCGTCTAAGGTGCGACAAACGTCGATAGTTAAACACCACATCATCACGCCTGAAGGAGCTCGACCCATCCATCAGCAGCCCTATCGTGTGTCCCCTCGGGAGCGAGATGCTATACAAACACAGGTCAAAGAGATGCTCACGGACGGCGTCATCCAGCCGTCAAGCAGCCCGTGGTCGTCTCCTGTCGTCCTGGAGAAGAAGAAAGACGGAACACTGCGATTCTGCGTCGACTATAGGAAACTTAACAGTGTGACAAAGAAAGACGTGTATCCGCTGCCCCGTATCGATGACTCCCTCGACCGTCTTCGCCAAGCCAAGTACTTCTCTTCGGTAGACCTCAGGAGCGGTTATTGGCAGATAGAAGTCGATGAGAGGGACCGTGAGAAAACCGCCTTCATCACACCGGACGGGCTCTACGAATTTCGCGTCCTCCCCTTCGGGCTCTGCTGCGCTCCTGCCACTTTCCAAAGAATGATGGACACCATCCTCACAGGTCTGAAGTGGCAGACATGTCTTGTTTATCTTGACGATGTCATTATTTTTTCCGCAATGTTCACGGAACATCTGCACCGTCTCAGAACTGTCCTCGAAGCCGTTCGTTCCGCCAACCTCTCCCTCAAACCACAAAAATGTCACTTTGGATTCACCAAATTGAAGTTTCTCGGGCACGTCATTAGTGCTGATGGAATCCGAGCTGACCCAGAGAAGCTTGCTGCCGTTGCTGCCTTTCCAGTCCCCGTTCACAAAAAAGCAGTCCGACGTTTCTTGGGCCTGTGCTCCTATTATTGTCGCTTTATTAGAAACTTCGCCCAGCTTGCCAGCCCTCTGACGCTCCTAACCCGGGATGATACATCATTTTCCTGGGGCAACGAACAGCAGACTGCCTTCAACGAATTACGACGCCGACTCCAATCGCCGCCAATCCTAGCACATTTCGACGAAGATGCCGACACGGCGGTACATACGGATGCGAGCAACGTCGGTCTTGGCGCCGTTCTCGTCCAGCGGCAAGACGGTGTCGACAAAGTAATTGCCTACGCCAGCCGGGCACTGTCGCGCGCTGAGTTGAACTACTCTACCACCGAAAAAGAATGCTTAGCCGTAGTCTGGGCAGCAGCTAAGTTCCGCCCATATCTGTATGGCAGACCGTTTTGTGTCGTCACCGACCACCATTCGCTGTGCTGGCTAAAAAATTTAAAGGACCCTTGCGGCCGCCTCTCCCGTTGGGCATTACGCCTGCAGGAATTCGATTTCACCGTCACCTATAAGTCCGGCCGGAACCACACCGACGCTGATAGCCTGTCACGCGCTCCCGTCGAACCTCCTCCACAAGACACCATCGACGACGACAGCTTCCTTGGAGCCGTCAGCACGTCTGAGCTCGTCTCCAGACAGCGTGCCGACGCCGAGCTGCGTCTGCTCATAGAACATCTCGAAGGTGGGCACCCTGAGATACCACGGTATCTAGCTCGTGGGATATCATCGTTTTGTCTCCGGAGCGGGGTGCTTTATAAAAAGAACTCTACTTCCAGTCCGACAACTTACCTGCTCGTCATACCGTCTGATTTACGGGATGAAGTTCTCCTGGCCTGCCATGATGAACCAACTTCCGGCCACCTTGGTGTTACCCGCACCTTGTCCCGAATCCGGCAGAACTATTACTGGCCCCAGCTCACGTCAAGCGTTATGTCCGGACATGCCAGCAATGTCAGCGGCGGAAGAAATCGACGCTCAAGCCTCCCGGGCTGCTTCAATGCATCGAGCCGCCACAAAAACCATTCGACAAAGTCGGCATGGACCTTTTGGGGCCATTTCCTCTTTCGTCGTCCGGCCACAAGTGGATCGTAGTCGCCACCGACTACTTGACCCGTTACGCTGAAACGAAGGCCCTTGCGCGAGGTACTGCCGCCGAAGTTGCCCTCTTCTTTATGCACGAAATCGTGCTTAGACACGGCGCCCCATTGATCATCATTACTGACCGAGGCAAGGCGTTTCAAGCCCGGCTCTTACGTGACGTCTTAACGCTTAGCCACACAGCTCATCGACCCACAACAGCGTACCATCCCCAAACCAATGGTCTAACGGAACGGCTCAACAAAACATTAGCGGACATGATCTCGATGTACGTTGACGTTGAACATAAAACGTGGGATGAGATCTTGCCGTACGTCACCTTCGCATATAATACAGCGACGCAGGAAACCACCCAGTTTACCCCGTTCCGTCTCGTCTATGGCAGGGAGGTCCGCATGATTTTGGATGCGATGCTCCCGTACGGCGATGAAGAGGTAACCCCTGAAGCAGGCAACTTCGTGGAAAACGCAGAGCAAGCCCGTCAGCTGGCCCGCTTGAACATCAAGGACCAGCAATCCGTCGATGCTCGACACTATAACCTTCGGCACAGGGACGTGCACTACGAGCCGGGTGACAAGGTATGGGTGCGGACACCCTTGCGCCGCAAGGGGTTGTGCGAAAAGCTTATCAATCGGTATTTTGGCCCGTACAAAGTCCTGCGCCGCCTGAACAGCCTCAACTATGAAGTTGTCCCCGATGGAACTGTGGTCGCCGGCCGTCAGCGTCAACGGCCTGAAGTCGTCCATGTAGTGCGCCTAAAACCGTACTATTCGCGTGACTGAGCGCTGTGTGCACGCTGTGTGTCGCCCCTTTACCTCCTTACCCCACGTGTGAACTTGACTCTCCTCACCTCTCAACTAGCGCCGGATGTATAATTCACCTCACCCCTATTTTTCGTTTGTTTTTCCCCTTCTTCTCTCCCTGTACATAACCCATTCCACACCGAGACGGTGTTTGCTTTCGTGGGGGGGAATAATGCCACGTGCCGAACGCGCCGCGCGGCCTCCACGCTTAGTAAAAGACGACGACGAAGTGTTGGTTGGCTCCCGAGGCGCTCTGGCTCTGTGCTTTGGACCCTGGCTGTCTGATTAAAGCATCTAGCCTTCTGTTCCCCCCGACGTCTACCTGCACGGCTCCTCAGGTCGTGACAATATGCTTTCTCTGCTCCTGGTGCCCCGGAATAAGGTGGATCTCACGACGACTGAAAGATTTCAAGCCGCGAAGAAAATGGCCGAGGAGAGCGCCGCGGTCGTCTGATTGTTGTAAACCGGACCCCTCCATTTCCACGGCTCTACGGGCCCCGCTTTCGCCGTGTCGGAGTACAGATTGAAGCTCGCGTTGCTCACGTCTCGCACCGCGCGCATGCGCAGACAGCTTCTGGCGTACGCGCCGGGGGGAAGTGCGCCACTTGGACGTCACCCAAAGCTCGCCTCGCTGTTCGTGCTCCGACGGGACAAAGCCCAAGCTCACTGAGCACGACATTCGTTTGTGCCGTCGTGGTGAAATGCGAACCACGGCGCTGTCAGGTGCAGGCCTCTCACGGACTTCCATATGCAGACATCAAGCACGCAGCTTGTCCGCGGCTCGAATCGCTCCCGCTCTAATGCAAGGTAACTTCGTGATACGCCATTTTTTCCACTGAGTTCAGGTTCTCGCAAGTTATACTACTGGTTATAACTTGTCTTGGGGAAAAAAAATGAGATTACTAGTAATCATTAACAGAAAAAAATGACTGGATTACCAAGAACATTACATCTTGCAAAATGTATTAAGTACATAAGAAATTTGAAAATACAACTTATTGCAAATATTCAATTGCATAACATGTTATTTCATAACATGTCTGCATGGCACTGGCTGCTTCCAGAACGAATGCTCACGTGCAGGCCTCTGGCTGCTCATCTTGGCTAGTGTTCTAGAAGGCTAATTAAGCATTCTAGAACACTTCACCCTGGCGTCACCACCAAATTACAGCCACTAATGCGCTGTCCACATCAACAGCTGCCAGCAGCCCGAACCAAGTAAAGGATTGTCAAAGAGTAAATCACAATAAATTTTTTGCCATGAACCAGCCCCAGAAAACTTGTCTTCCTCAAGAAAGCTGTTGCATGTATATGCAGGCAGTCGCCTTTGTGAAGAACCTTAGGAAGTGGTACCAGGCACCAAGATCTGAAATAGCTTTCTTGCCAACATGCCCTTCCATTGCGATCGACGAAAATATAGGTGCATAAAAATGTACCCAAAGTGCATGTTTGCTGGATACTTGAGATCATTTTTCCAGTTGCCAATTGCTTATGGGGCTGCGCACCTGGGCCTTATCCAAACGGAGCTAATGCACATTTTCTGGCAGCTCCGAACAATAGAAAAACAAAACTGGAAAAGGTGCTTTTGATAACTGAGGAGGGTTCTTCTTGGCACGCCCACTTATTTAGTGCTCCCCTGACGTCTCATTGTTTGCAAACAGGGAGAGGTCTATTTCCAACACAGAGGAAGTCAAGTCTGCAGGCATCAGTACCACCAAGAAGGGCTCCGAGATGGCAGACATGGCACAAAATCAAGATGCTCTGCGTCTCCTTGACAATGGCAGTGGCATACAGGCATTTATTAAGTTCATTTCCACACAACATTCATGTCTGCTGACATTTGTTTCCTGCAAGGAATCTGTGAGACACTTCTTTAACCAGCACACAACTCCAGGTGGCCTCTCACTGTCTGTATGAATACATCCAATTGTTCAGTGGGTTTCAGTTCCCAGCACCTGAAATCAAATATGCTTGGCAAGTTTCCTCGTTTCAGTAATAATACTCTGCCTTCTAGGTGAGCAAGTTTCAATGACCTTTTTGAAGAAATTAAAAGTGAAACCATTCTTCCTCAGACTTTGATAACAATTTACATTGCCTTTACTTTTCAGACTTCTTTTTATGTTTTGGTTTCTGCGGGTTCTTTTCCATGCTGTCGCCTGCATCTTCGGGTTCATTGGCATCGGCAGGCATTTCTTCAGGTCGCGCCAAGCTCCCAAACTGCTCCTCTTCCTCCTGCATGGCTTCTTTGAGGAACTGCACGTTCTCTTTGTGTTTCTTCGACTTCTCATGGTTGGCAAATCTGCAGACATGAAGACAAAAAATTCTACTCACTGATGCGCCTTTTCCGACCACACAAGGTCTGCTCGCATGCTTTTTCAATCGTAAGCCTGATGCAAGACAGACCTGTGTAACAAATGCTAACAGCTAGATGCCGAGAAGCCAACAAAGCATTTATGTACATTATCCTGCTCCAGAACTGCTCCAAAATACTGTATTTACGCACATAATTCGCATACTTTTTTCTTCAAATTAGGATTTCAAAAAGGGAGTGCGAAAATTTTGTAAATTTTGTGAATCGTACAAAGGTCATAACGCGCAATACATAATGTGCTATATTACCGCCTATACGTCGACACCCCCGAATCGCACCTCTCAAAGCAGTAAGCGCACGATACAATCGCAAAGCCAGCAGTAAGAGGCAAATGGAGATACTAATGGGTGATAAACCGGGGTCCTTGCATGCGGCCCGGCTGAGTAGCGGCGAACCAAACAGCAAACGGTTCGGTACTTTCGGGTTCGGGCACATGCAACTGATCGTCTGGGAAAGCGACCACCGTCGCGAGCGAGCTGGGTAAATGGCGCACAACTGTGCCCTCACCACTCGCCCCTTTTGCAACGGCACACGGCGACGTCTGCCTTGCGAGCACAATGTACATGCTGGTGGGCTGGCACAGCAGGGAGCGCAAAATATGTAAGAAAAAGATGTTTCTTTTTTTCAAAAATCAGGGTAAAAAATAGTGGGTGAGCAAATTACGCGAGTGAACACAGCCCTCCTTCACAGGTGCAATGCAGTAGTGTCGGAGCCTCCTCACACACGGCGTTGTTCATTTCACCACAAATGAGCAGCTCGTGATGAGCGCGCATATGGCAACGGTAAGACGTGGTAACAGTTAATCGTTTGGAGGGGCTGAATTTCCAGCTCACACAATGCCAGAAACCAGACGTATCCGACTTCGATCGCCATTATTCGCGCGCAAGGAGCATTGGAGCAAGAGAAAAGTTTGAATTAACCGGATGTAAGAGAAATCGTGGTGCAAATTAAGCAACGTTAAAATGCATTGAAAACAGCCAGCCAAACAAAACTTCAAAATTTGTTTAACTGAAAGTATGAATTATCAGTGTTTGAAATGCCATGAGTCTGCTGTATATACTATGCAAGGCTGCGCAGCTGATTGATTCATCAGACAAAAGGTGTAAAGTTACTGATGGAAGCTGCATCTACCATGGCGGTGAATTGCTCTAGTGGCTACTGCCACTACTTGGTTGTCCTACATAGTACCCATACTAAGCACCACAGATGCCTTGAGCTGTCCAATTTGAAGGGTGACTTTCATAAGAGACATCTCTGTGCACACAATAATAAAATGAATACGTGTTTGTTGAAATAAAGAAGGGAGCATAAACACAAGTTGTGGGTTAAACACCAGTGATGCCAGCAGAATGTTCTAAACTGCCAATGCTAGCTGCATGGCACCAACACATCTGACCAAAGGAGAAAAAAAAAAGGAGACAGAAGAGACTACATTCCCAGAAAAATGGGCATTTATAGCTTCAAACTTTAAAAAGACGCAAGAAAGCACTCAAGCATCTGAGTGTCCATCATGCAAAGGCAAAGCTACAGTGCACGCTCCCGCAACTGTTAACCTAGTCTAGGGGTTCTCAAACTGGGTTCCCACGAACCCTTGGGTTTCATTGCCTTTAGCTTCCCTGAGCACTTAAATTCACACATGCCTCAGCCCCCACCTTTTCTTTATCCCCTTTGCGAGGACAGGGTGGCCGTAACTGGCACAGGACAGGGTGAACTGGAGAGATATGGGAGAGGCTTTTGTCCTCTCCCATGTGATGATTTTTTATGAAGGGCCTTTTGCATGCTCTCCTTTGCGTAATGCCAGGCAGGAGAAGACTGAAGCTAACACATGCAGGCTTCCTCAGTGTCTTTTAAATGCGATTAGGATTCCCCGAGGGGAATAAGATTGAGCCACGCCCGACCAAGTCAGCAGTTCTCAGAACTGCAAATGCTCATCATTAACCCTTTGAGGCTTTTTGCCGTATATGTACGGTGGCGGTTTTCTGTCCTACAAGGTCTTTGCCGTACGGGTACGGTTTCAACCCTCCGCTTGAAATTTCACACCATAATGACGATGCATGCTCACTGGAAGGTACTGCCAGCTTCTAGGAGTTGCAAGAAGCATTTGAGATTTGATTGTGCTACCTTCTTGCGGAGATAAACAGAGCAAATTTCTAGGTTTAGCGTGTCACGCGGGTGTGGAGCAATGCCCTTTCGTGATTTCGGTTTCGCTGCGTGATTGCAACTGAAGCGCGCGAAACTTTATTTTTAATATTTATTTTATCGGCGCTCCCTTGCAGGGGCTGCGAAAGTTGATTTCCATCTTCATCGGCGCTGCTCTTAGCTTGTTTATCACCAACGCTCACAGGATATTCTCGCTCTTTTTGTTTACTGAGTTTTCTCCGAGCTGTTCAGATGCAGTGCAAAGTGGCGATTTGGCCAAACGCACAGCCCGCTCTCTTGACACCCGACAGCGATGACTCTTCACCCCAAGAGGAGAACAGACAGGCGTTTTATGTGTGCGGGTTGCAATAATGCACCGTGCATATACCATTGAATCAAGGAATACCACACTCTGAAATACTATTGAACATTTTGCAGCTCTGAATGATGCTGACACCAATATACTGCTCCTGATTTTTTTCTTTTTACAATTGCTTGCCGACTTTACCCATTTTTAGATTCAAAGTCCGCAATAAAGTAATCTGACCCTCTGGGAAAGTTTTTTCAAAAAGATTAGACCCTCAAAGGATTAAATACTCACAATAAGCAAATGAAAAAGGGCACAAAGACGGCACTCACGCTTTGTCCGATTTGAAGCACTTGTCACAGGCCACACAGTAAAGCTCATCTGGGTCTTCGTCTTCATCCGAGTCACCAGAACCAGACTCGGCCCCATTCTCTGCACAAGGTGGGGAAGCGCAGGATAGACAATGGGAATGAAAATCAAACACTACATTGACTGACTGCACAGATAAAAAAAAGAAAAGTGGAAGGGCATAGACATATGAGACAAACGCTAGAAGAGCTACTACTGGGGTTAGTTGGTACCGTATTTACTCGAATCTGGGCCGACCCCGATTCTAAGCCGACACCCTAAAGTCCGAAGCCAACAAAAAAAAATATATTACCTCGAATGTAGGCCGACCAAAAAAGGCGAGGACAGCGTTCACAAAATGCAAACAGCATTTATTGAATGTGAGCATGCAGGGCTCATTCAACGTCGTCGTCGCTGCTAGACTCGTCGCTGTGTTCCTTGTCACTGTCACCTTCAAACAGTGCACTATCCTCGGTACCGTCAAGCGCATTAGATATGCTGCACTTCTTAAAGGCGTGCACGATCAAAGTACCTGGGATGTCGTCCCACGCTGCAGCTACCCAGACCGCCAGCTGCAATAGCGATGCACGTTTGTTGCGGCCCATTGCCGTTAGCATGTGATCTCCGTCAGTCAGCCAGTCCGTGTAATATTTCCGCAGACGATCCTTGAAAGGCTTGTTGATGCAGACATCAAGTGGCTGCAACTGGCCCGTCATGCCGCCCATTATGACAGCGAGGTCCGTGTTTGCTTGGGCGAGCGCAGCCTTCACGTTGTCAGTCAAGAGCCCATGGTAAGAGTCGACAACAAGTAGCAAGTTCTTTGTCAAAAGGGCTCCTGGACGCCGTCGCCACACAATCTTAACCCACTCTTGCGACGTCGGAGGCTGAAGCCGAAGCACTTCATGAATTTCTGAAGCCAGCCCTGGCTGGCTTTGAAATCCTTTGGCGTTAGGCCTCGCTCCCTCGAAAGTTCCCTAGCTTTCGCTCGGAGCACTTCTGTTGCCACTGGAAGGGCAGCTGCTCTCTGTGTCCAAACAAAGTCGGCCAAAACTGTCTCTACTTCGTGGTGACGGCCTTTCTTTGGTCCGCTAAATGCCATCCTCGTTGCGGCGCATGTAAAAGGCTGCTGTCGTTGTCCCCTCCAACAACGGACGTTTTTCTCGTTGACGCCGAAGTCCCGCCCGGCATGAAGGTTCGACGATGCCTCTGCTGCGATAACAACTTTTCGGTTGAAAGCGGCACTGTAGTGGCGTCTCCTGCTTGGTGCCATCGCGATAACACCACGCCGCACACAGATACGGCCGACACGACACAGGTCAAAATGGCGACCTCGTTTGTGTAAGGTTGGCTACTGGCACGGCTAGTAGCGGCTGCAATACTGACTTTTCTACGCTAGCTATGCACCATGTTTAGCAGTTTCAATGAAAAACTGGCGCGTTTTTTAAAATCCTCGAATCTAAGCCGACCCCAAAGTTTGGAATACGATTATTTAAAAAAAAAAACAATCGGCCTATATTCGAATACATATGGTATTTCATCATGTAGGAACGAATGTACACACACATGAAAAAGCATCACATAAAACGTTGTACCCACCCCTTATGTGATGCCCCTAAAAAGGGGTCTTTAAGGAAATAAAATTGATTGATTGATTGAAGCACTACTAACAACTGTTTGTTGTTCAGAAGAGGCATGAGTATAAAAACACGCCACGATGTCATACCATGCGCAACAAGATGTGCAGTAGCCCTAGACCCGTTGGGCAGATGGGGAGGTGCATAAACAAGAGACAGAGAGCACGAGAGGGCCTGTAAAGAAGTTGCAAAATCGGGAAATCTGGCACCCCACTGCACGCAATGCGAATGCATTCTACTACTAAGAAAGACGAAGGTCATAAGATAAAGCTAAGAGCAGGAAACAACAGAAAGAGCAGGAGAAATCATCAAAGCATCTGCCATGAAGGTAGCGCCAGATAACCAATGTGTCAATGCACCTTCGGTCATTTTAGGTACAACCGCAATCTTAAGCTTTTGTAATGTGCATGTGTTGGCTGATAAACTTTTTCTTCGTGTTGCCTTTCTCTGTGTTTTTGCACGTGAAGGTGTGGATCTAGGGCTACAGCACATCTTGTTGCGCATGGTATGACATACGTAGTAGCATGTTTTTACACTCTTGTCTCTTCCGAAAAATAAACAGTTGTTAGCAGCACTTCATCGTGTGTGTGTGTGTGTCTGTTCCTGTGCCAGTTAGCGCTTTCCAAAACTGTATGAGATAAATGCATGGAACTTCAATTTTCCTAACTTCTGCTCCCAGTTCATTTGCTCATACTGTGCGCCTAACCAGGATTTGTGGGAATGGGAACAGAGCACAAGCAAAAAAAAAACCTCCACAGCAAGTGCACTGCACAGTACCCAAAAGCGAGAAACAATCCCCCGAGACGTAACATTACAAGACCTTTCTCTACGATTTATGTGAAACCATTTCAGCATCGTCAGTCCACTAATTAATGAGCAACTTATCCACATAATTTGGCTGAATTTTAAGCCGTCATTTGTTTTTCAGCGCAACGTAAAGTGCTCAATTCCACAATAGTGTTGTTAGAAATACTGCAGAAGACTTTTACATAGAATTTTTCCATTAGTGGGTGCTCCTGTTATTATCTATCTCGATGCTGGAAACGATGAGTGAGCTCGATTCCGAACGAATGCACACAGGCAAAAGTAATACAAGAGAAAGTAATACAAATCTCACGTGCCAGACAATAATTAGAAGAGTAATTATAATCATTAAATAAATATTAATTAGACAATAATTAATACAAAGCAGCATCCATTTGAGTTCCCACACCTAAAGCTCTTATAGCACAGTGGCGTATGCCTTGTAAACAAAAGCATTACTGGACGGTGGCTGCCACTTCGTTCACTGTGGCACCATCTACAGTTGAGCCCACATATAACGCCCAGCCCCACTTAAGACGAACTTTAGCTTATAACGAATGAGGCCTGCGCGACCATCAAAATATACGTTGTTTCAATGGCACAAAATCACACGTATAACGAACGTCATTAAGCCCTGCTGGTCAGTTACAGCGAATGGACGGCGTAAACCCGGCGCCGCAATGCGAGATAACCTGCCTCCGACCCCTTTGTGCGCCCGGTGCGTGGCATGTTTTTCCGAGCCTCATCGCAGGTGAACTGCCCACCCCATTTCATGCCGATCTCAAGCGAGCTACCATTTCCCAGCAGACGCGCCTTCCGAGATTGCCTTTCCGCCCCTGCTCGCAACTCTGCTTCTATTTCCTCACTCTCTTGCAAATCCGCACGTGGCCTCCACGATCAACTACTCTGCCGCCGGTGCCGATTGCGGAGGCCATGCTCCGTAAAGCAGGCCTTCCATGGGAGCCAAGTGGTGGCTGCACTGATGCTCACGGACACCCCTCATTGGTCTCTCCACTGGCACTGTGCGTCTGTGCCTTTAGCTTGATTGGCTTGATTGCCGCCTGTGCACGTTGCACGTCTACCTCATTGAGCGTTTTTGTCACTCTTGATGCGGTGCAGACATTTCGTTCAAATATCGGGCCCTGGTTGTAATTCGGGATGCAGAAGGGAACACCGTGCCCATTTCCATTGTATTCAGCGGTAGAAATGATGAAAGCGGCCTGGGCGGAGGCGACGGCCACTTGCGTGCAGAACTGCTTCCGCAAGGCCGGCTTTGTCGACACAGTGTCTGATGCCGAGCCTGATACTTCGTGCGATGACCAGCCCGGCGGCGATTTGTGGCAGCGCGCCGTCGACTCCGACATGGGGGTTCATGACATTGGTCGGAATGATTTTATTTCTGTCGATGACGACGCCGACACCCTGGAACCGTGCACGGACGAGGGCATCGTTTCTGAACTGCAGGACGAGTGTGATACGGAGGATTCAGATGAGGTTGAAACTTCGGAGCCAGAACCCATAAGCACACCTGTAGCAATGAGCTACATAGAGAGCTTCAGACAACTTGTCTACGAAGGGCCTCGGCGATAGCACGCCTCTGGTTTAAATAAACTGGAAACCTCCCTCATCGGATCTGCGCTGCAAAAACAGACGTCCAGCACGGACTTTTTCGCAAAGAAAAAAATTTTTTGTTTTGAGAAGAAACTGTCTTTAAAGCTGTCGTCCACTTACTACGAACTTTCAGATATAACAAACGAACGCCGCATGATGCTCACGTTCGTTATAAGCAGGCTCGTCTGTACTGCCTAGGCTGACGGCACTTCACTGACGATGCGAAGAGAGCATTGCTTTTCATCGAAGGACGCACTGGAGTGAATGTGAACAGTAATCGAACATGGCGCACACTCCTCAAAGAATAAGAATGAAATGGAGCGCATATGGTAGGCTCTCTCAGGTAATGAATGGCAGTTTACCAATATCCCTCAGGGGAAAAGTATACGGTAGCTGTTATCTTACCACTACTCAGAGTGCTAACACAGGGCACACATTTATGAATATTACACACTTTCTACAGACTGCTAATGGGGTGCCCAACCCATGTCCAGTTTTCACGGAGCACATCCATCCACCTTGACTGCAGCAGCTGACGTTACTCTATGCAAAGTGCTTACCGGCTGGCTGTTCGGCAGTCGTGCCAGACTGTGCATTGTTCTCTTGGCCGAATTGCGAGTCCAGCTGTGCCTCGATGTCCTTCAGCTGTAGTTCGAGCTGTGCCATGGAACACCACTCAGACTCCTCATAGTTCTCCATGGCCCTGTGACATTGGAAGAGAGAGAGAGAAAATGCGTCTGAAATGGGACATGCACAGGCATGATGAACATCTGAACACCAACTAGAACAGGTTTTTACATGCCTAAGCTGCCCTATATAGGAGTCAAGCATAAGGAGGTGAGGGAATCATTAAGGCGGGGGTCCTACACTTGCACTGCGGCCCTTCCGCTTAAGATAAAAAACGAATTTTACCTTCTTACAGAGAGAAGTGTATCTACTTTTCAATAACACATGTTGTTTAATAGCAACTACAGTTGGTACGAGTGGAGTATATAACCGCGTGTAAAACAATACTTTTGTTGAACTTGCATGCTTTTGTGCGGTTTTTCGGAAAAACTACTGCTTCTGCAATGTTTACATAAAATGTTAATCTCGACGAAGAAAGAGCGGATTGTGGCTCCAGTGGACATTTATATTTAGAACTGGCACTCTGAAATAGACCAATGACAAAAGTCTCCACGATAAACGGCGCGTTGCTCGCAGCCGGAGCCAACCGTCGAGGCCACGGTGCATTTTGAAGGCTATTCCCGCGTCGAATGTTCAGGTGCGACCCTTACACAGCTTTTTTTTTTAATATTTCCTTCGAGAAAACACGTTTATGCAGTACTAAACTTCAATTCAACCGAGTGCTATAACTCTTCTTTTCAGTGCATTCTGCTGCTAAGTTTCCCAGCTGGTACACTTTTAATTCGGTCAGAAATGTAACAGCAGTTCTACTGAACTGAGACATAACTGCAGAGCGAAAACCAGAAACACATAAGGAAGAAACACCCACAGACACGGACAATTATGATAGTGGTTCTTTTGTTGCAGTTATGACTCCGAAAAGTAGCCAACTTGCCCATAAGCTCGTTATGCTGAAGTGTACTTCTACTGTACTGTCATTTCCTCTGGACCTCTGGACAAAATTTTCATTTGACAGTAAGCGCTTGTATTGTGTCGTCTCTTCATTGTCTTTTTGTACTGTGTGGACCCCTCTGGACAAAATTTTCATTTGACAGTAAGCGCTTGTGTTGTGTCGTCTCTTCATTGTCTTTTTGTACTGTGTGGACACAAACAAGTGCAGTTTATGCCAAAGCAACTAGGCTGCTGTTACTGTTTCTCACACCATCAGAAGACTCATAAACGTCCAGACGAGGACAATGACTGCCCAGGCTCACATCATGCAGCTTACCCTCGCAGCCGACGAGGCCTGGTTTCTGGTCTGCCACCTGCCTATCTTTTTCAGTCGCAACAGCCTGGTTACTTTTTGCAGAGATGGTATCAGCCCACCCAGTTTTCTGTTCTTCCTCAGCACAGTTTACTGCAACAATTCTGCCATTGCTCCTCCAAAAATCGTGCTCTTCAACCGATTCTGTAGCGAAATCAAAGGATTCAACTCACTTCTTCTGCTCCAGAATCTTCTGCACCCGCTTGGCCTCAGACTTCCGAGCACTCTCTGCTGCTTTCTCTTCCAACTCTCTCTGCAAAGCGCAGCAAAATGCTTTTAGCACCGAGAAGTACCGAGAGAAGCGAACCAGCCAATCTTAATACAACTACAGACTCCCTTTAAAATGAACACTGTTAATCTAGATAGATAGATTGGATACCTTTGTTTAGGTTCTCAGAACAAACACTCCACATTGAAAAGAAAAACCAATAAAGGCACAGCCTACACCATTGTTTTCCTGCAGGGGTATACAGTCGAACATGTTCATAACAAACATGGAGGTCATGCATTGTTCGTTTGTTATATATAGATGTTCACGGGAAGTGGACTGGTTATAATATCGACGAAAACCGTAAAACATACTTCCATCGAGTTCCGTCAAGTTTTGATGCCAGCTGGCACATTTTTGTGCGTCACCATCAAAGGAGCAATTAGCACTGTATGTTTAGGTCCAGTGCGTCATATAATGGAAAGTTATGCTGTGTATATCAGCCAAACACGAAATCTGTGACCGCAACTGCAGGCATTTCTGCATCTATGGCGCTGAAGATATGTAAAAACGTCGCCTCTATTGAGCGCTAACTGGTGATAGCCTTCCGCAGAACGCATTGAACCGATGCTGCGTGCACATGCAGCGGTGGCAGTGGCAGCCGGTTTTTCGTGCACAGGAAACATTCTGCACCGTCCGAATTCTGGTTAGAGTCAATTTTTGCACCAAATAAAGTGCAGAGGACCTTAATGGGCTTAGGCACGAAGGCAGTGCAAGAGAAGAGCATTTTTAGAAGCCTGTACGCAACTACGGTGTCCATGAGGTGCAACTGCCTACCTGCTCTTGGCCAGGAGTGATATAAGCGTGCAGATCTGATGAAATACGCCCTCGAGGTCCTTCAGCTTGTAATGTTTAATCTGGCTTCTAAGCCAGGAATCTGTGATCACTGCTTACAGCGCAAGCAGTGCAAGCAACAAATGCGCTCTGTGCAGGCTGAGATCACGTCTCTTCCCCTAGTTTTTGCCATCCCCAAAAAGATCTCGTTTTATGACCCGTCAAAAAAAAGATTCAAAGGGTCCCGTGTTTGAAGGGGAAGACAGGTGCCACTGACAATCCATGTGAGCACCGCTCCTCCTCTGCAACAAGGGTTGTTTCTCGAAGTGGGCAAGCCCCACGACCGAGTACGCGGAAGAAGAGGTGATGCTGCGCACAGCGGCAGACTTTCTTTTTACATAACCCAGACCGTTTCCATGGTATTGGCGTGAAAAGCAAAAACGGTATTGATATTCATGTATGACTGCAGTGAATACAGCACAGCATGCCCCAGAGCACAAGTTCATGCAGCCTGTGTGTTCACTGTAACTGAATTTTGTGTCAGCAGATGTTTGTTCTAAGATTCGGTGCCATAGCCCTAGTGTAAATTGTGACAGCAGGGTCTTTATTCACACTAAGCGAGTGTTTGTTATAAGTGGGCTTGATTGATTGCAGTATGCTGGCACTGGCTTCGAGAGTCTAGTTGTAGAGTGTGTACTAGAGCTTCTGGTCATCTCGGGGCTCTTGATTGAGTATGTGGATACAATATTTTGTTTAACATGGGTAAGATGTTTGCCCAAGGCTCTCATCAGAACACACAAGGGGTCACTAAGCGTGGCAAGACTGATCGCTCATCTAACATTTGGATAAGCACACTGTCTGTCAAGTTCACTGCCGGAAGCCTGCTTTATGTACTTTTTTTGAAGAAGAGACGGGTTGTCCTGCTCTTTTTTATGTCACTTTGTGCTTGATGCAATTGCACTTCCGAAAAAACATTCCTGGCTAGCTGCATGCCTGGATGACACACTCTACACAACACTATACTGTTAAAAAATTACAATATCTACCTGGCTGATGACTCATAGAGCTCAGTTATCAGATTACCTGACATTAAGGAAAGTGCTGATGCTTATCAGTGGACAAAGATGTGCCACATCATGCTTTATCAATACGCTACGCAAGAGAAAAATAACTCCACTGGACTGCTTAAAAGCTGTTGGCTAGCTCTGAAGTTCATATTGTATGCTTGAAGTTGCGTGCTTTAAGCAACATTAAATGTAAAAAACAGGCCTTCACTACATGCTAAGGGCCGAGAAAATCCAGCTTAGGTAGTCGCAGAGGTTACCTAAGCGCAACGGGTCTTCACTCCTTCTTTTAATTTTCTATCTCCTGCTTTCCACTCCCCCTTTCTCAACTTATGCCTCATGGCACATTTCTCGAAAAAAAAAAAAAAAGATCCCACTTAGAAAGCTGCCCTTACAAACATAGGCATCACCACAAAATGACCTTTCTTATTTCATTAATTTAATTACAGCAAGTGGAAAACACGGTTCTGCTGAATTCCACTCAGTTTTATCCAGCAGAATCCCTGAATGTTAGAAACAAAGATAGCAAAGCCCACGAGAGATTCGGCAAGAAAGAAGGCTGAGCACCTTCACACTGCTAGCAGCATCTAGCATCTTGTGGCACACAATTTGCAATAAAGTTGCACAACATTTAAGTATAATACAATAAGTCACCATATATTTATGAAATTCTCAGTACACCTTCTCTCATATAAACAAAAAGTAATGCACATTTACAAAAATATGTGAGCTCACCTTCCTCCTCTGCACCCTCCGGTCTCGTTTCCGCACAAACTGAACCAGTTGCTGCACATTTGCAAAAAAAAAAAAGCCAAGTTAAAGCAAACTACATGGTCAAACCGTGACAATTTTATAATTGGTAAATTTGAAAGTACCAGATATTTTGCAAAATTTCTGCAGTCCGTTAATTTCTAACATAAATCTTACCAACTAATCTGAGCCACTCCAGCTCGGTAAGATTTAGAGAGCCATGCAGGAAAATTCCGCAAACTCGGTAAAGCCCTGGTTTGACCCACAAGACAGCATTGCACTGCTTATACCCGGTACACCAGCCTGCATTAAGCAACATGATGCCCACTGGATTCTTAAATGGTACACACACAGTCATGCAGACAGCACTGACATTCCGACCGAGCGTTCTGCATGGTGATGTAATTAATGTTGGCGAAAGCGACCTCCTGCAGTTCATCACCACTCGACCATCAATGTGGCTGACAGTGTCAGACGTCGCCAACACTTACTAAGACCACAGTTAATATATCGTGTTCAGCATGCACAGCATCAAACTCAGCGATATAAAAAATACACTGCGCTGGTCCTGAGTTCACCCCATGAACCACGCCTTCCTCGCCGCTCCTTTTCAACCATAGCTGCTCCTATAACAAGCCATCTTGTGCATGCACCTTAGAGCTGTGCCATGCCACTAACCCACCGTATCCAACCTTGACTCCCATCCTTGCTGGTGGCAAAACAACAAAGTATAAAAGTGAAGTGCCAGTCAATGGCGAAGAATTTTTCCAGTAACAGAGTTGCACAGACACTAAAGAAAGATGCGCGACTATGTTCTACAAACGTCAAAACTTCAGCGTAAAGAATGGAAACCATCTTGAATGTAGCCGTGAATGAGCGCCGGTCACTTACCGGACCCGGAGCACAAATGACAACTGACGAAGCACTACATTAAAAACTTGTGAAATGCTGCCGGCAGTAGTCAAATGCATATGGGCCAAAGAGAAACTACGCATGAGTGGCGTCGGCTACTGACACTCCACGGCGCCGCTGCGGTTCCGAGTGGCAGTGCCACCGCAATTGGAAGAGCAGCCCTTCCATCAACTATCGATGCTCCCTTGAGCGCCGAATGAAAGTAAACAAGAAAAAAACTTGGACAATGCCTATTAAGGATAGAACGCGAATGTGTTATCGGGCCACCGCCGCTTATCAGCAGACGCAATCTGCGGCCACGTGTGGGGAGTGGGCAGGTGCCAGTTTGCTGCTTATTGACAGCCACCATCGGCCGCCTCGGCACTGTACCGGCACAGCCACAAAGCCACAAACTGTACCGGCACAGTCACAAAGAGCTTGAACAATCAACTTCCACTCAGAAGAAATATTACATGGAGATGTCCTCAGTGCCTATTTAATACAGCAGGACCAAATTGCACAGCATAGAGTAGGTGAAGCAAGTGTGCAAATGGCAGACTGAATATTTTCTGTCTCAAGCCACGAGTGTTTGTCATTGGTCCCTTGACTTCAAAAATATTCTGACCAACTTCTCACGACGTCAAGTTTGTTTCATAGGATGACTGCCAGCACTGGTCATGAGCCTGAGAATGCCAGTGAAGCCAGCCCTAATGACATGTTCCCTCGAGTGCCATAATTTCTCCTTGTCCGCTCTGAAGCTGTTCAGACCTTAGACGTTGAGGTTGTAAGTACTGCCTCCCTTCTAAATGCTGAAATGCTAAAATGCGTATCGAATCTGGACGTGTTCAAGAGAGGCAAGAAAATGCACTACCAGGATGTCATCTATGGCAGCATTCATCAACAAGCTGCTTCCTATTTTGCATGTTTGCAAAATGTCTTGTTCTGGGGCTCAAGTGAAAGCAGAACAGGCTGCTGTTGCTGAAGGCAGTGGGTCGGTCACCCCGCGCTGTCGGCAAGAGCCAGAATACAGAGAAATTGACCAGTTCTATTCACCCATGCACTGCTTTCATTGCAACCAAGCCACCGTATCTACACGATTGTAAGTCGACTCGAATGTAAGTCGACCCCCAAATCACATTTCCAAAAAATAAAGAAAAACTTCCTAGGTTGTTTAAGCTTGGCCTTGAATAGTTGAACGTGATAGCCTTATCCAGCGGCCGTCGTTTATCGTCAGCCGCGCGCGAGCGTGCCCGTGGGCACATTCCAAAACGAAAATGAATTAGTCACTGGACTACTCGTCCCCGCTTGCACCATGGTCCTCACTAGCGTTGCCGTCATAATTGCTGCTGCGGTCCCACAGCACATCATTCTAACGTCATCGTCCAGCGAAATCCCACACTTCGCAAACAGCCACATCACGACATCACATGGGACAGCTGAAAATTTTCCTCGCTGCAGCTGCCACACCTGTATCACCTGTTGCGAACGTCGAAATTGCGGCCATCGCACGGCTGTTCGTTTCTTCGGTGTAAAAAATGGTAGCCATCTTAAATGAGCGCTGGTCGCTTGCTTGCCAGACCTGGAGCACAAATGATGACTGACGAAGCACTACATTATAAACTTGTGAAACACGACCGGCAGTAGTCAAATGCAACAGAGCCAGAGAGAAACTACGCATGAATGGCGTCGGCTCTTCTGTCGGCTTCCAATACTCCCCGGCACCGCTGCCGTTCCGAGTGGGGGTGCCGCCTCGATTGGGACAGCGACCCTTCCATCAACTATCAATGCTCCCTTAAGCGCCGAGTGCGCATTTGAAAGCAAAAAGAAAACTTTTTGGACGCTTGAGCTTCCCTTAGAACGCAATTGCGATATCGAGCCGCTTCCGCTTATAAGCAACCGCAGTCAGCAGCCACATGTGGGGTGCCAGTTTGCTGTTTACCGATAGCCACCATCGACCGCCGCACGCGCATGCAGGGAGGGTATGCCAGTTTTGAGCGTTGACATAGCAGCTGCTCAAGGCCAGCACCAAGAGCGATGCGACGGAGCCACGGAGCAAAAATGCAACCAAGCTGTAGCATGGCTGATATCTCATTTGTCTCGCCTTTACTTATAGCGCGATGTTTTCATTTCGATTGTAAGTCAACCCCCACTTCGGATTTTCAAATAAAAAAAATAGGTCAACATACAATCGTGTAAATACGGTATAAACCCCCTAGCGAATTTGGACAAGCCAGGCTTGTGCTCAGCCGACTGTCATTTCTGGCTCCTGAAGACTCCAGCTTGCCGTGTATTTTTTGGCTTGTCAAAACCATTATTTTGGTCTACCAATACATGGCAGCATGGATCCTAAATGACCATTTTTGTACCATTTCCTAAAAAGAAAAAAATGTAACCATTCGGTGGTTAAAAAGGGGCCATTCACTTTCACTATCCGCAGTTAACCTTTTGAGAAACCATGAAGACAATTGTGTACACAGCAAACTCGCACCTTTTTTTGCGGTGATGTCTTTGTTTCTGGCCAATTTAACATCCTTCATATTGCAAATAGGCAGCCTTTTTATGTGAACTAGCAAGGCCAGTAAATACTTAACATTACTCAAAACAATCACAAAGTGAGCAAGAAAGAGAAAACCTCAGGGTGCTTGACTCAGGCAAGCACCCTGAGGTTTTCCTTTTCTTGTTCTTATTGTGATTATTAAGAACCATCTGACCAACCTCTCTCTACCATTTCTCAAAACAATTAGCTTGGTAGTAGGCCCTCCATCATTTTCATGCGCACAAAATTTTCCACCAATGATGATTTTTTTTTCTGTATTTCTAGCATCATGTCTATCTTTGAAACAAAACATGACTTCACGAGCCCTCTGGTGTTTCCTTGACAAATCCCAGTATTTCAACCCCGCAATTTGAAACATACTGGCACTTCGAACTAAATTTTGTATATGCCTGAAAAAAATTAACTCCTAGTTTTTTGTGCTCGAAAATAAATAAATTGGTCTTCTTGAGGTCTACGTATGCTATTAAGGAGGAAAAATCTTCGTTTCTAGAATCTAAATAATGAGCGGTGCCTGACAGGGTTAAATCCAATGCCTTCACCTGTTCGTGCAGTCTGAATGTGGGGCCTCCTCAAACTAGCCAAGTTTTCTATTGTGCTACATTCCTGACCAAACCATATGTGCGCAGACAAGATTCTCGGATGCCATCATATCTGCAAGGATTCCTGACAACCATTATCAGTAGCTAGGTAGGGCTCAAACCACCAGGAGGAAGCCTCCGGACACTAGTTAAATTCACACACATCCCTTGCCCTAAATCTGACACTTAGTGTTTGACATGTCCTTGACAAAAACGAGAAAGAGATCACACATCAAAGAGAATCTAAAATCACTCTGACAACACTCACCCTGACTTCTTCGTTGCGCTGCCTGCGGGCTGCATCCCGCATCTTGCGGTTCTCGCGTTCCATGAGCCGTGCCACTCTCCGGTTTGGCGCTGACCGCACATCATACGTGTCAAGCCACGTAAACGTCCGTGCCGTGCAGTAGCTCTGCCAGAAGCCATAGAACGGACCCACAACCTGCAGAAAAACAAATTAAGAAGCAAGGTAAAAATATGCGTACCCACCAGTCAGTTATTCACCTACTAAATGGCGTGGAGTCAAAATCATCATCAGCCTGACTATGCCCACTGCACAACAAAGGCCTCTCCAAATCTCTCGAATTAACTCAGGTCTTGTCCCAGCTCTGGCCACTCTATCTCCGCAAACTTCTTAATCTCATCCACCCACCTAACCTTCTACCAGCCCCTGCTACGCTTGCTTCCTCTTGGAATCCAGTCTGTTATTCTTAACCACCACTGGTTATCATGCCTTTGCATTACATGCCTTGCACAAACCCATTTCTTCTTCTTGATTTCAAGTAGGATGTCATTAACTTGCGTTTGCTCCCTGATCTACTCTGCCCTCTTCCTATCTCTTAACATTATACCTATCATTGTCCTTTTCCATAGCTCCGTACGTTGTCCTCAAGCTTTGCTCTTTAAGAGAGTATAAACACCTAACTTTTGGGTGCGTGCTTTCTTTATTGTAATGATGTGTAAGGCATTATTATACATGGATTACCACCTGGTGTTCTCCTATGACCGCTAAATAATTTATAATTTAATTTCTTTCTCGTGCTTTTTCGTTTCAACTGCTGAATAAAGAGTGACGTCAAACTGTGGTTATAGGTCACTGAAACCGAAACAGGATGACAGAAAAATATGACAATAAATTAGCGGTCGTAGGTAAATACCACATGGTGATTCACGCGTAGTTGCGTCTTCCGCATCATTGTAGAGACGAAAACATGCCACCAAAATTAGGTGTCTATACTCCTTTAATACTGCTGTCACAAGGGCAATTTCAATCGCAATCAAGTCAATCGAAATTGAACTCTACGCGAAGAACTCGAGAAACTTCGCTTCGAAGCTCCACAGGCAAGCGTCGCTGCCATACCGGACGTGGTCCGAGATGAAGTCCGGCGAGCTGTTCAGTCGCCACCAGCTCCGCAGCCAGCGCCCTATGTGATGACGTACAGTCAAGCACTAGAAAGTCGTCCTGGGCCAGTGAGTCAAGCATTTTCTCCCGTCACTCCTGTGCCTTCACTGCGGTACCTAACTGCAGCTGTACCCGTCGTACCACAGGAGCCCCTGTCCACCATGAGCAAAGCGCGCGTTTGGCATACGCCAAACAATAGGCCGCTCTGCTACCACTGTGGGGAGCCCGGCCACAACCTCCGCCACTGCCCCTACCGAAGAATGGGCTTAAGGGGGTTTTCACCTGACGCACCTCAACCACGCTACGGAGAACGGCCGCGGGACATCGAGCAGTATCTGTCCGATAACGTGCAGCCAACGACCTCGCGGCGACGCCAGTCCCGTTCGCCATCCCCAAGGCGGTTTTTTTCGCCAAGCCGCCCGTCTTTTTCTAGCCAGTTCAGAGGCGCGTCCCCACATCGGGAAAACTGAAGAAGGCGTCCCCCGGGGGTAGGGCCGCCGCTATTGAATCAAGTCAAGAGCCTCCACTCGACGATTCGCAGCTACGATCTGACCGACAACGACCTGACCCGACGACCTCAACGACAACGACGTGCTGCGACCGACTGGTGTCTGCCAAAATCCCAGTAATCGCTGATAATCGTGATGTGACCGCACTTGTGGACACCGACGCTGACTTTTCTGTAATGAGCAGTCGGCTAGCTACGGCCCTCAGAAAGGTGCTGACCCCTTGGTCTGGACCCCAGATCCGCACCGCCGGCGGTCATGTGGTTACGCCAATTGGCGTCTGCACGTCACGAATCCAGATCCGCGGTGCTACTTTCCCTGGTTGCTTTGCCGTGCTACCGGAGTGCTCCAAAGACCTGATACTTGGTTTGGATTTCCTTCGGGAGTACGGTGCTGTCATCAACCTTCAGGAGCTGGTCGTGTCATTTTCCACTCAACCCCCTGTTGACGGCGATCCTGAGCCACGCGGGACTAAGTTACGCGTCTTTGACGACCACGTATTAATCCCGTCAAGAGCTAGCATGTTTGTTACCGCAGATTGCGACAATATCACTGGTACTCGTGGCATCGCTGAAACCAACATGTCGCTGCTCCTTGGTCGGCAAGTCTGTGTTGCTCGCGGAATTGTCGAGCTGAACAATGGCCGAACTGAGCTCTTGGTAACCAATTTTGGCTGTGAACCTCAGTGTTTGCCTGGCAGAACAGTTATTGCGTATTTCGAAGAACTCGGCGAATTCGCGGGCCAGCACGCTTTGTCCGAAGCCTCGGCATCAGTGGAGGCACCGACCACTCCCATAAAAACTGACGTCAACCCGAACCTCCCGTCTAATCAGAAACGCTGCCTCGAAAGCGTTATCCAGTCTTTCTGTGACTGCTTCGCCTCGACCTCTAAGGTTAGGCAGACACCGCTCACTAAGCACCGAATTATAGTCGACGCCAACCAGCGGCCGTTATGTCAGCCGCCTTACCGGATCTCTTCAAAGGAACATGATGCCATTCGCCGCCAAGTTCAAGAAATGCTCCAGGACGACGTGATACAGCCGTCGACGAGCTTGTGGCCGTCGCCTGTTGTTCTCGTAGCAAAGAAAGATGGAACCCTACGGTTCTGCGTTGATTACCAACGTTTAAACAAAGTCACAAAAAAAAAGAAGTTTATCCTCTGCTGCGCATTGATGACTCCCTGGATCGGCTGCGCCACGCCACGTACTTCTCATCGCTAGATTTACACAGCGGCTATTGGCAAATCGAGGTGGACGAACACGACCGGGAGAAGACCGCCTTTATTACACCGGACGGTCTGTACGAATTCCGGGTGCTCCCTTTCGGTCTGTGCTCGGCTCCTGCAACCTTCCAGCGGATGATGGATACCGTTCTTGCCAATCTGAAATGGCAGTCCTGTCTCGTGTACTTGGATGACGTTGTCATCTTCTCTGATACATTTGAAGAGCACCTGAGACGCAAGCGCACTGTGTTCAAAGCAATTCGGTCGGCCGGACTTTCCCTGACGCCTGACAAGTGCCACTTTGCTTTCGAAGAGTTGAAGTTTTTGGGCCACATCGTGAGCGCTAAAGGGGTTAGTCCTGACCCCGATAAGACAGCCGCCGTGGCTGCTTTTCCTGTGCCCACCGATAAGCGAAGTGTGCGCCGCTTTCTGGGTCTCTGCGCCTATTTTTTGGCAGCAGTGGCAGCGCATCGGACTGCACGCTCTGAGCCTTCATTCCGTCTGTTTTGCAGTTATCAGAAGCAAGGAAGAAAGCCGTCATCGGGATCGTCGTCTCTACCGGCAGGTGGTGCGAAAAACGACCGAAGCTTCTGCGCAGTTGGGACTTTGACGCCACCAGGATCATCAGAGCGCATAAAAGGAACCGCCCGGCATAGCCACTCCTCATTTGGCAGCAGTGGCAGCGCATCGGACTGCACGCTCTGAGCCTTCATTCCGTCTGTTTTGCAGTTATCAGAAGCAAGGAAGAAAGCCGTCATCGGGATCGTCGTCTCTACCGGCAGGTGGTGCGAAAAACGACCGAAGCTTCTGCGCAGTTGGGACTTTGACGCCACCAGGATCATCAGAGCGCATAAAAGGAACCGCCCGGCATAGCCACTCCTCATTTGGCAGCAGTGGCAGCGCATCGGACTGCACGCTCTGAGCCTTCATTCCGTCTGTTTTGCAGGTTGGTTTGTCAGCCCTCTTTATTTTAGCACGCTGCACGTGCGTTTCGCTGTCACTGCTGCCCTTGAGTGTTTCAATATACATTGTGCGAAGTTACTTTGCTGTGCATTTCGTTCAAAATGAGCAAACAAATCAACGATCTGAGGGAAGAACTGCGGCAGGAGATAAAGGCAGCCCGTGAAACAGTTGAACGGGATTTACGTGCCGATATGAGGGAACTGCGTGCGGAAGCGCGTGAAAATGAAAAAAGTATGACTCACATGAATGAAGTTTTTGAAGAGCTTAAGAAAGATTGCAGTGACGTCAAGGCAGAGAATGCTGCACTAAGAGAAGAAAACAATGCACTGCGTGCTGAGCTTGATGCCCTTAAGAAACGCCTAGCTGGCACGGAATTCCGTCTGACACAGACAGAGCAATACTCGAGAAACAAAAACGTTGAAATTAAAGGCTTAGATGAAAAACCCGACGAGGACGTCACCAGCATTGTTTGTGATATTGGTGCGCTCGCTGGTGTGGCCATTGCCCCTGAGGACATTGAGGCTTGTCATCGCGTCCCGTCCAAGAATAAGCCCAGCTGCATTGTCGTTCAGTTCAGTCAGCGCCAAAAGAGGGATTCCTTACTCGAAAAAGCTAGAAAGCTGCGCCTTAAGAATTCCGACCTTGGCAACACTTCAGAATCCCCTGTGTTTGTTAATGAACACCTGTGCCCTGCTCTGAAGCTTCTTTTGGGAATGGCTGCTGCCAAAAAGCGTTCTTCTGACTGGAAGTATGTCTGGTGCCGCAACGGAAAAATTTTCGCTAGAAAGTCAGATGGCTCTGACGCATTGGTCATCAAGCAGGAAAGCGATCTTGAAAAGATGCAGTGAAAGTGTCCCTGTATCAGCTAGGACTTGCAAAAAGGGGGAAAAAAGCAAACAAACAATGGAGCAGAACATGGAAACTAACGTTCGTTGGAGCGGCGCTGTTAGGTCTAAAAACGTTTCCTGTCAGGACGTTGAACGCGTGATGGTACCACTAATTCACAAAAAATGGAACGGTATACGGTGGAAGTTTTCAGACTTCCACACAACAGATTGCAACGAAGCTAACGTAGCACCAACGATTACGCTTCGAGCGGAAACCAGAAACCCGCCTTCATCGCCCTTTTGTAACATGTACACTAGGTTTGCAGTTGATTACGACAGTGCACGTCTCTTTCTTTTGTGCCCGTGGGCGCTTGAAGTCCCCTTTTTTATTTTACGCAGACCTTTAAAAGTTAAACCACTGCCGATATTGCTTGCACAAAGCATTCTCAATGAGTCGTCATATGTTGGCGCAGGTTTCTGCGTACATTTGATATCGAACAATCTGAATGCCAGCCTAATGCACCGCCTCCAGTATGAATGGTGCGCAACAGCGCGAAGTTGTCTTTCCGCATATTTCAAGCGCTGGTCGATTGATAGCGTGTTGCCGAGATATAAATCTGTCCTAATTCTTTCACGATGGCTTCGTGTATGAGCGGCTTAGTTGACGCGACGGAGCTGGACGGCTGTGCATTGGGTGATTCTCGACAGTGTTTGAACTGCATTCATTTTAATCTGCGATCTGGCAGGAATAAGGATGGCGCTCTTGAGGTTTTCTTTAGCCAAGCCAATATTATATTTAATGTAGTGATGTTTTCAGAAACCTGGTTTGACTGTGAAGAGGACGTGATTAAGCTATCTGGCTACAAATCTTACTTTGTTAATCGTGTAGGTAAACGTGGTGGCGGTGTATCGATGCTCATTTCTAACGAAATTGAGTGCGAAGTTCTTGATGAGTTCTGTTGTGCTTCTACTGACTTCGAAGTGCTTGTGCTAAAATCGCGCAAATACTTATTGTGTAGTTGTTATCGTCCACCATGCGGTGACGTCTCTTCATTTTTCACTTTCATGGATTCTTTGCTACAGTTTGTCAATGCTCAAAACCTCTACATTATATTGGGTGGAGACTTCAATATTAATTTTCTGGCTGAGAATAGCCCAAAGATGAAATTTGAATCCCTTTTGAGTGTTCACTCATGCCAAAATGTGATAACGTCACCTACACGGCTGGCAGCTGGCTCCCAAACACTTCTTGATCTTTTTATAGTTAACTTCGAAACTTGTCGTATTAAATCTGGTATCATTAATTACTCTTTGAGTGATCACCTTCCGATATTTCTCTCAGTGTATCACGGTTTTAAAATCAATGCGAAATCTGAGCTGCCTTTGCTCCGCTGGCAAATCAATCCGCGCACGTTATCTAGCTTTCGTGAATGCATTGCAGAAGTAAACTGGAATGACGTCCTCTCTGAATATAATCCTGACGTAGCTTATGACAAGTTCTTAAAAAAGTTTTTGTCTTTGTATAATTCCTGCTTTCCGAAAAAAAGTTTTCATAGGTCAAAGAAAATCCGGAAACCGTGGGTAACGTCTGAACTGCTAAACCGCATTAAAAAGCGTGACCGGCTTTTCCGGAAATTTATCAAAAGCAAGCGCCCGGACGCGCTCGAAGCCTTTAAGAGGTATAGAAATCAAGTCACCAAAGAACTTCGTACTGCTAGGAATCGTTACCACTATAATATTTTAAATTCCTCGAATCAGCAATCAGGTCAGGTTTGGCGTGGATTGCACCAAATTTTCGGCAAATCTCCGGAGACGATCACAAAGCTAGATAATAATGGCGTAGAAATATCAGGCGAGAGATTAGCAAATACTTTCAATGACCACTTCCTTTCTCTGGCCTCAGTGTCGTCCGGCGGAGACTACTCAACTTTCATGAAACCTTCTTGCCCACAAGCTGTGTTTTTGGAGCCGGTCTCGGAAACTGAAATAATAACTACGTTTGCGAGCTTAAAAAACAGCACCTCCACTGACATAATGGGCCTTCAAGTGAAGCCTGTAAAACATGTAATAGACTTAATTGCCCCTACATTGGTGCATATATTCAACATCTGCCTTTCATCAGGGGTGTTCCCCCGGAGTATGCAGTGTGCCAAGGTAACCGTAATATATAAAAAGGGCGACCGAAACAACCTTTCTAATTACCGTCCGATTTCAATACTTCCAGTTTTTTCGAAAGGACTTGAGAAAGTTATTCTCAAACGACTAACTTCTTTCACCGATCACTGTAACATCTTAGCTCCCGCGCAATATGGCTTCAGAAAAAATAGGTCCACTGAATTAGCGCTACTTACGCAAAAAGAAATTATCCTGGAAAGTTTTGAAAACAAAAACATGGTCCTTGGTGTCTTCCTTGACTTTACAAAAGCCTTTGACTATATTAGTCACCGTATACTGATTGAAAAGTTGGAGTGTTATGGTATTCGCGGTGTAGCCCTTCAGTTAATTTTATCCTACCTTGAACACCGATCACAGTGTGTTGTGATAACAGGGCACTCTTCCACCGTAAAACCGGTTAAACTAGGCGTTCCGCAAGGAAGCATTCTAGGTCCTTTTCTATTTGTTTTATATATAAATGACATAGTAAACACTGACCCAACGGCCAAGTACATAATTTATGCAGACGATACAAGTTTATTCTTTTCCGGCTCTTCCGGTGCAGATTTGTCCCGTCGTGCTAATCGTGCACTTCGTACAGTTAGCACCTGGGCAGCAAAAAATGGGTTGAAGTTAAATATTGGAAAAACCAAGGCTGTTATGTTTCATCCAAAAAATAAACTTTATGTACTACCACCAATTCTAATTGAGGGTATAGAGATAGAGGTTGTACAGAGTTTCAAGTCGCTCGGTGTTATTTTTTCTGCAAATTTGTCCTGGGATCAGCACATAAATGACCTCATCAAAAAACTTTCGAAAACTGTTGGTCTCATGCGGCGTCATTGTTTTACTTTTCCAAGAGCAGTTAATATTCTGCTTTACAACTCTTTATTCTCATCCACGCTCAACTACGGCGCACTTGTATGGGGAACCACAAGCAAAAATAATATTAATGATCTTCACTTGCTACAGAAACGTGCCATCCGCATAATTTGTAAAGCACCCTATTTAAGCCATACGAAGGACATGTACAGGCAGCTGAACATTGTTAGTGTAAAATCTATGTACACCTATAGACTGTCTAAACAATATAAATTAGAAGAATCTAAAAATATAAATGCATTAAAATTGCTGGCCGGACTGGAAAAGCACACTCCTACCTACCCAACGCGCAAGCCCGAACAATGGAATGTGAGTAAATGCCGTACGGGTTATGGAAATCAAATGTTGAAATTCCAACTGCCGACAATGCTAAATGATTTCTTGAAGGACAAGAACACAGATATACAATCTGTTTCATTGAAAAACCTAAGAAAGAAATTTGTATGGAATTAGAATGTGAACATGTTTTTCTTATTCTTTGGAACCATTTGTTTTTTTTTTGCATTTACTTCTGTATCTCTACTTTTTACCAGATATATTTCAACTATCTTATACGGGAGTCTAGGTTTGTGCACGCTTCTATATGTTATGTAATAATTTCATTACCTGTATGTCTTATTTATGTATGCACAACTTGGACTGGCGTATGTTTCACTGTCACTTATTAGTCTGCTTTATGCACTTATATATATTTTTTTTATTACTGCAGCAGTGGCTGCAGATTGCGTTCCCAAAATCCAAATGCTGTGTTTTCTTTTCTCTTTTTTTTTCCTCTTTATATTTTTACCATGCGCTGCCTCTGTTTGCCATGTATTGGGGTGCGGGCCTAGTCAAGCCTATGTCAGGCTTTTTGTCTGTACTCCAAACATCCTTGAGATGTTGAATAAAGATTGTATTGTATTGTATTGTATTATAGGCGTTTTGTGCAGAACTTCTCCCAGATCGCTGAGCCCCTCACCCGCCTCACGAAAGATTCCGAACCGTTCTTCTGGGGCCTGAAACAACAGAAGGCTTTTAAAGACCTCCGAACTCGTCTCCAAAGTACGCCCATCCTTGGACATTTCGACGAGTCAGCCGCCACTGAACTGCACACAGACGCCAGCAACATCGGCCTCGGTGCGGTCCTTGTGCAGTGGCAGGCTGGTCTCGAACGCGTAATCGCAAACGCGAGCCGCACCTTGTCACGATCTGAGGCAAACTATTCCACCACCGAAAAAGAATGCCTGGCCGTTGTGTGGGCGGTGACCAAATTTCGCCCGTACTTATATGGCCGTCCTTTCAGGGTCGTCAGTGACCACCACTCACTGTGTTGGCTGGCGAACCTCAAAGATCCCTCGGGACGGCTTGCACGCTGGAGCCTTCGCCTTCAAGAGTTCGATGTCACCATCGTTTATAAGTCCGGTAGGAAGCACAGTGATGCCGACTGTCTGTCTCGTGCTCCTATCGAGGACAACCGAGATGATCCCGACGACGATTCTATTTTTCTCGGCGCCATCTCCACATCCGTCCTCACTCAACACCAAAGGGACGACAGTGAACTATGGCCTCTCATTGAGTATCTTGAAGGAAGCGCTGCGTCACCCCCGCGAATCTTCTCACGTGGACTGTCGTCATTCTGTTTGCGCGATGGCGTTCTGTATAAGACAAACTACAACCTGAAGGAAGCTGCCTATCTGCTCGTCGTACCTGCGGCCTTGCGCGACGAAGTTCTGCAGGCGTGCCATGATGACCCATATTCTGGTCACATGGGTTTTTCTCGCACTTTGGCACGGATACGCCAAAAGTACTACTGGCCCAGGGTTGCTTCAATTGTCCAGTGTTACGTCAGAACTTGCCGTGAGTGCCAACGTCGCAAGTCGCCGCCGACTAAGCCAGCCGGACTACTGCAGCCTATTAATCCGCCACAAGTCCCCTTCTACCAAGTCGGCATGGACTTACTGAGCCCATTTCCGGAGTCCTCGCTGGGTAACCGCTACATTGTGGTCGCCACTGACTACCTCAGCCGGTACTGTGAAACTAAAGCTCTCCCTCGTGGTACCGCTGACGAAATTGCGAACTTTTTCGTTCAAAATATTGTGCTTCGTCACGGTGCACCCGCCATCGTTTTAACTGACAGAGAAACGGCCTTCACCTCGGCCCTTATGCAGGAGGTTATGCGCCTGAGCGGCACCAGTCACCGCAAGACAACCGCTTACCACCCTCAAACGAACAGCCTCACCGAACGGCTCAACAAGACGATCGCCGACATGATTTCCATGTATGTTGACGCAGACCACCGCAACTGGGACGCCATACTCCCTTACGTCACATTTGCCTATAACACTGCTCTGCAAGAAACGACACGCTTCACTCCATTTCGTTTGGTGCATGGTCGCGAAGCCACAACCATGCTGGCCGCCATGTTGCTCCCGACTAGTAGTACCTCATCTGTTATGGGCGCTGCCCAATTCGTTCGTCACGCCGAGGCCGCCCGCCAACTAGCCCGACAGCGCATCCGGAACCAGGAAGCCCTCGACGCTCGCCGCTATAACCTCCGCCACCGAGCTGTTAGTTACCAGCCCGGCGAACAAGTCTGGGTTTGGAGCCCAATACGCATGCGTGGGCGCTCCGAAAAGCTTCTACGCCTATATTTTGGCCCCTACGAGGTACTCCGCCAAGTCAGTGAGATGAACTATGAAGTTCTTCCCCAGGGTACAGTTCACTCCTCTCGACAGCCGACCCCCGAAGTCGTCCATGTCGCACGGATGAAGCCGTACCATGCCCGCTAGCACTTCAGGCCTGTCCACACCAGCCGCCGGACACATGCGCCGTCCCTTGTCTTCGTGCTCCTCATTGTTGCGGCACCGAGTCGTTGCCCTTCAGAGAGGGGGAGTAATGCCACAGTCCCAATCAATCCAGTGGCGCCATGCCGCGGCCGAACTGTTTTAGATGGGACTTGCCATGCCTTGCGCTCTCGAGGGGCTAGAGGTTTTCGTCTTCCTCGCACGAGCTCCCTGCTGGTCTTGGACGCGTAGCACGTCTAATTAAACCTAGCTTTGAGTGCTTTGACCGTTTATCGGTGACAATATAAACCTCTGTGCATACAATACTTCCATCAGGACAAAACTTGAATAAGCTTCTGCTACGGGGATCCGCACACTAAAAAAGATATTCATCACTAGAGCTTATTCAAAGAAAAGCACTCCGCTTTATTTTCAGTAAAAACAGATCTGACTCTCCAACAGAACTTGGGGAATTTCCATTGCTCCATGTGCGCATAAAAATCAAACGTATTTCCCACCTACATAAAATCTTGACAGGCAAACTTGTAAATACCTCATTCCTCAGGCAATCCAGCACTAGAAAAACCTGCGACACCAGCGAGCACTCTTTACGGCCACTTTTTGCTAAAACAAATGCATAGAACCACAGTTTCTTCCAATTCCAACAAACCATTTCTGAGATGAGTGCGCTTCCTGAGTGTTTTTCGTTCCACTAACAACAAAAAAGAACTTCACAATTATTTTCTATATTTTACATACCTAAAGCTTCGCACTCAAAATTTACATGCATTTGTACTACCGCGATGGAAAAAAATTTGAACAACCCGGCGCCAACACGCCCCACTGTTTGAATTTATTTTTATCGCGTTTTTACCTGGGTGGTACGAAAAAGACGTTAGAGTCGTCCTAGAATGTATCATGGACGAGTCTAGGGTCTTTTTGCTATCACCGAAGTAAAAGCACGGTGAAAAGAAATTAAAAAAGCGGAGCGTATTGGCGTCGGGCTGTTCGCGTTTCTTTTCTTCGAGGTAGTACTTATTGTTATGTCATCTCTTTTGCTTTCTTTGTGTGACATGCAGGGTATTATTACGCGATTTTTGTGTTTCAAGCCCCTCCTGCCCGGGCCAACCAGACCTGCACAACTGTGAAATAAATAAATGAATAAGTAAATTTAAGCTGAACCCTTTAAGTTAGCCTCCATGTTTCTGCCGCATAGGTGAGCACAGGTAAGGTACAGCTGTTGTATGCTTTTCTCTTGAGCGATATTCATGAACAGAGAGTACCTGCCAAATGCGCTCCACTCTATTGTTACCACTTCGTTATTTCACTCTCGTGGTCCGGATCAGCGGTCACTACGTGCCATAAGTAGACATATTCCCTTGCCACTTCCACTACCTCGCTACCAATTGTATACCTTGCTTTTATGCATATTAATTTTCAGACTCACCATTCTGCTCTGCCTGTCTAACTCATTGTTCATGCTTTGCAGTTCATCTCCTGAGTGAATTAGCAAGGCAGTCCCATCAGCAAGTCGCAAGTTACTCAGGTATTCTCCATTAACTCTTATCTCCGACCGTTCCAATCCAAGTCCCTAAATACGACCAGTAAACACACAGTGAATAGTGTTGGTGAGACCATGTCTCCCTGCCTGACACCCTTCTTTATTGGAATTATAATACTTTCTTATGCTCTTTTGTTACTTTCTTTATTATTCGTTGTTTTACTTTTAATAAGGGTTACATACTTCTCTAGAACCTCGAAGGCGTTGTCGCTCTCACAATCATTCAAATGCACAGAAAATGCTAAATGTCCTGCAATGACTGCCCATCTGCCTCAGCAGCTGTTGGTAAAAGGGGGCAGTAACGAAGAGGGCGAGCACATGTGCATGCTTCTCCACAGTTTTCGCGGTAGCCACTTATTTCAATCTCGCACAGTCAGTCCTCGTCTCTTGGAAGTTGTATTGTTAAGCTGTAGGCGACAGGGAAAATGAGCTGACAAAAACATGCCTCAGAGCCAACCGACGCTACTGCATCTCGTAGAGCGCTGCCCACACTGCTCTTTCTGCCACACTGTTCTGTTTCTGTGCCCCCAAACGCAGTGGCAGCCAAGCACTGATGAAGTATAGAGTACTGCATGTTGGCCAGTTAGCCGTTGCCGTTCCCTGCGCACTAAACATGGGCTGTCAAAATGCCGACACGGGGTAAACCCTTATCACGAGTGAAGTGACATTAGCGACATAGCATGTGAGAACACTGCCACGATTGTGATGCAAGTCTACATTACATGGGCTTCTATGTAAGCTTGGAAGGGACTGGCTCAGAAAAACGTAGCAGCCAGGAAAACGCAGCAACCGGCAACATAAGAGTGGGGTTGTACAACCCAGCAATTCTCCTATGGCTAGTAACACTAAATGTGATGAACTACCAGAAGAAGCTCAGCATAAAATTTTAATTTTATCTTTATTTTCACTGCACCCAGGTCAGGTATGGCATTACAGTGGGGAAAAAAAATTCCAACATAAAAAAATGCAGCCAAATCGAAGGTAGAAAATAACAGTAAACAAATAAGCATAATTTGAATTAGCAATTACAGTAATCAAAGACGATTGTTAAAACGGAGCAAACAGCAGAAAGATAAACATAATACTTCAAAATTATTCTTGTTACAACTGCCACAATCATCTAGACTGCGCTTACATACAACTGCTAACTGGGTGAGTTGGTAATACTTCTTTTATTTAAAGGGTTAAGCTGATTCAATCAATAGCATTAGCTAAATTTATCGAGAAAATATGAAGTGAATATATCTCCACATTTGCAGATGATTTCAGTAAACTGCTTACCTCATCGTAGGAGCTATTGCTCTCGCCAAATCCTGGCACCTCCACCGGTTCATCTTGATAGGCCTCATCTTCAGCAGCAATTCTTTGGAAGACCTCCCGAAACACTGCATAAAATCCCTGAACCCGAATGAAACAACCAAGTCAGAAATTGATCTATTTTACTGATTTACGAAAGTCGTAAATCAAGACTAGAAGTAGTCCACGACTAAATCACGACTAGAAGAGTCCAAACTTCAAATTAGTGAATCCTTCCTGAGCAAAATTTCACACAATACTGATAAGTTTTTAGGACTAAGGGCTGCTCTTGGCATTACTGCATGATCCAGGAAGCATGTCACAATGCAGCACTTCCATTCATAATTAACAGCTGATACAAAAAGATGAGCATATCCGAAAGACTATGCATAATAATGCGACAAAAAATCGCACAAGTAAGCAGGCACAATGAATAGCATAATATGTATTGCAGAATGTGGCATTTGTATCAGGAGTACTTGTGCACAAATGTTTTAGATATAGCTATTAGTAATGCTTGTCATGGGATGTTTATCAGTGCTTCAATGCCCCAGGGCATATGGCTGATGTTTAAAGTAAATATCTGATCTTTAAAGATAGATTTTTATGCACCTATTCATTTCGCGAGCAAATTTTAGAAAATTTAACTAGGACACCATAAAATACTTATAGCAATAATGGATATAGATCCAAAATACTACTTGTATGCATAGATATCTATTAAAGTGAATCGCACTTATTCTTGAATCCTATTAAAGTGCACTTCTGATATAACTCAAACAAAAATTTCTGGTCCCTCGAAGTTCGAACTAATGAGAGTCTGCTGTAATTCTGCATCTCTGGCACATCGATATGGTAGCTTGAATGAAAATGCACCCATTTAATCACAGGCTATGTCCATAAAAGACTAACAAAGGCAGATAAGCACCAGAAGAACCTGTGGGTTTATGATTGCATTAATGGTAGCATAAGAAACCCGACGCATTGTTGCACAATAATGTAGACCAGCGCTAAAGTAAAGCAAACTTAAAAAGCACCTTTTCATCATCACCATAGCCACTGAAACAAGAGGAGTTGAAGTAGCAGTAGATGTCCAAGCTATCATCTTTGTAGTCGCTTCCCAGCCCTGAAATGCAAAAGCACGATTGCATGACGACTTCAATCACAGTCACAAAAGAATTATCAATTTTACACTTCTAGACCGTGCATTTTTTAAACTCCAGAAACCCATTCTTATGCAAAACAGCTAGTTGCTGGACTAGATTTGCTGATGGCACCTGAAATGGCAGAAAATGCAGGAAACAGCCAGGAGAGAGGGTGGAGGGAGTTTGCTGGAGGGAAAGACACAAGTCGGCTTGAGGGATGATCTGGTCTGCTACTTTGCACAACGCAAAGGGTAACAGGAGAAGACGCTTATGATGGGTGGCAATGTGGCAATAAATGCAACGACATAGGAGAGCGCCTGATCACAACAGCAAGTCGAGACCCACGCTGCGCAAGTGATATAGAAGTGCTCCCATTGCCTGGAGAGCCTTTTATTTCCTCAGCTAAGAACCCAGCGCAAGGTACTCCAAGAGTGCCATGCTCTCGAAACACACCAAAGAAGTGGCTAACAGCAGTCTCTTGTGCAGAGACACAGGGTATACCACAAATACAGCCAATACTGAGTGGTGCACATGCTGTATCTATGATTTTGTCATGTCTGCTTTGCACAACTTAAGATTACATTTAACCAGTATATACTTTACTGGTTAGTATATACCAGCACTCAGCCCTTCATGATCAATTCACAGCATTAAAAAATACACTCTGCTTTCCAACCTGTGTGAACATTTACCTTCCTATACTCATGGGCAGCTACATCAAATGGATAGCTTTCTTGACAGCCATGTCAGGAAACTTCCCATTCATGATTGATAACGAGTAGCCATTGGCAACCGTGTAAGTGTATATTTGCATTCAGTTAATTATATGCACCATTTAACAATCATGCTTTCTCTCTCTAGGACTGCAAAGTGCACGCTCCAGTTCATGTGACGACCATCCACATCAAGATTTTAACAGTTAACATTGCTGACCACCAGCTACAACTCAGCAGATAACGAAGATATTTATTTAATTACTGCTGCTGGCCAAATGTTCTTTGTCCTACGGGGCAGAATATGAACAGCGAATTTTAGACTTGGACTCATTTGTATAGATCTCGCTTTTTCTAAATTCTGGGTCACTTTTTGCCACCCATAATTTATTTTTTATTTATTGGATACATGCATCACCTTGTAGCATTACAGCAGAGGGAGGGGGGGGGGCAAAGAGGAAAGAATTCAATACACAGCACATAAACAGAAGCCCCAGTTACACAAAACGTATAAGATATTCAAAGCGTGGAAAAAGGTTTCGCTCTTAACAATGGAAACAAATTTGGACAGAAAACTGTTCCAATTGCGGGCTGTCCATACAAAAAAGGAATAACAAAACCGGTTACTGTGGAAACGACAATTTTGAATTTCTTCATTGTGGTCTTAGCTTTTGTGGAACATAGGAAGGAGGTATCATGTATTTTTTGCGACCTCTACCTGTGTGTGAGCAATAAATACTATGGAAAAGTATAAGGCGAAGATTTTCTAAAACCTGAACACTTCCAGTGATCAGTTCTTGGTACAAGCAGCTGTGTGCAAACCCAATGAGGTATGGACTCGGGTTCTAGGTTTCCAAGCAGCTTCCAGAATTCAAGCGCAACAAGGATAGCACACAGAAAATAGAACGACAGGACATGCACTACTTCTCCTTCCTGTGTTCTGTGTGCTGTCCTTGTTGCACTTGAAATCTGGAAGCTATGCACCAACTTGCCCCGCTAAGTGTTTTATTGTCCAAGAAGCATCGAACAGTTCACATAATTGTCACAGGAGACATGGCCATTTGCAGCACCCTAAACTTTGAGTATCCGCAAGTCAGTGTTTGAAACAGGCCTACAAGCAGTTCAATGCATGATATTGTAACATATGCGAAGGAGAACCACCGGAGTAGAGACCAAGAACCATGGCGGTCCCTAAGTGGTCTGAGCACGCAAGCCAGAGGCAACCAACTTCTGCCTCTACTAATGCATGCGCTAATTCTGCTTGTACAATGCCATGTATCGATATCATTCACACATCTACAGGCCATAACACTGAAAGTATGCAAACGCGGCAATCATTTCAGTTTTATGTATACTCAAAGTTTGTGTCGCGATATATTGAAGTGTGAAAGTGAAAAACCCCTTCGCATAGATAAGTACCTTGTTTGGACATGATTAGCCCCTTCAGTCAGGAATTGTTATCCAGCAGAGGAAGGTTTCCAAACTTTCACATTTTTGTAAGGCTAGATTGCACAGTGAAAAAAATTCCACCTTCCAGGTGATTAAGCAAGAAAAATCTGTGGGGTCCTCATATGGCCCCACAGTGACTATTCAGGGTATCAAATACACTTATTTGACCCATTTCTGCAAGAAGCCATTATGTAAGCAGTTATACTTACTTTAGGTCTTTTAAACGACCGAGGAATGTAAAGCAAGCAAACAGGCACACTCTATAGTGCCACACAGGCGCTTACATAACACATAGAGGCATCCATATTCAAAGCAGCTTCCTGGTCTCACAGCACGACTCCTGGCTTAAAATGGCTCTGTGCAGCTCATCACAAAGGGTGTAAGCCCCAGCCATTCGCACCGCACCATGTCCTAACAGAAACTTGATCAAAACAAGCTATGTACACATAAGGTGGCACCGTGAATGAAAGGGCTAAAGAGCTCTCACTCTTCACTGGATCAACAATTATTTTCTGGTAAAAAGGCAATGACTGTGGTCTCACCTCCATTCAGTATGGCATCGCGATGCTTGTCATACCAGGTTCGCTCCTGGGGATCGCTCAGGACGTCGTAGGCCTGCTGGATGAGCTTGAACTGCTCTGTTGCCTCCTGAAGGTTGTCCGGGTTTTTGTCTAAATGCCAGAGCAGAACGGCGTCATCGGCAAACAATTTTACCAACACATTAGAGCAAAAATGGTGCCAGTCTGATTTACTGTTAATTTACCATCATACTGCCACGGTCAAAAGCACTTTCTCTCTAACACGGGACGCATTCTATGCTGATGGCGATTAGATTGAATGGATCTAAATGACACTCTTGCTAGAATACCTACAGACGTAATGGTTCAATCTGCATGTTCCTGTGAAAGCAACCTGTTGAATGTGTCATCATTGATACCATAGATGGTGTCACAGTGTTTGAAAGGCTTTCTTGAATTGCGCCTTCTTTCAAGTGCACCGAACATTCCTTTTAAGATTTATTTATTCATAGACACAGATTTAGCTGCAGTGATCCTGTGGATGATTTATGACACCGAATTGACTGTCAAGGGCTAGGGTAATATGTTCACCATAAGATTGAAATAATGATTTGATCTAGAATTGCTCACAAGGGACAGCTAGCAGGAGCAGTATATAAAGTGTGTACGAAGACTAATGAAAAATGATGACAGAAAAAATTCAGGCTTAGTCTGGAGCAACCACACGCTAAGAAATTCGATGTAATAACAGAAGAGTTGCAATCTGGGCCAGTTGGTACATGGTCTTGAATAAATAACCAGTCAAACAATGAAAAACAGAGAAGAGACGAGGGGCACACTGTGACTGGAACTAACAACTGTGCTTTATTATTGGAAGATGCACTTGTTTCAACAAAGCACAGTTGTTAGTTCCAGTCTCAGTGTGCACCTCGTCTTTTCTACGTCCTTCGTTGTTTTACTGTTTTTTTTATTCGAGGTTACAATGCATTGGACCATGACACCAAAACTTCATGGGTACAGTGAGTGCTCCAGAAGAATCATAAGTGTCTGTGTAACGACCTGAGATGAAGAGACAAATTGCTGAATATCCTATAGCCACATCACCTCACCCAAAGATTGGCAAGAGCAAACTACAGACAGAATCAATGCTTGTGATTATTTCTAACTCTCGCAAAACTGTTAAAAACTGCAACAGATCAAAAGCTTCATCTGATACTGCCTGTGTATAGGGTCAAGGCAACTTTAACGGCTGCAGTTATAACGAACACACAATTATTATGAACACAGGCGGCGCTGCCGTCAAAGTATGTCCCAGGGCGATGGCATTGCATCTCAAATACAACACCTATAGCTGCACAACTTGGTTAAAGCGAACAAGGAGGCGCTTAAAATTCGCACCCGCAGATGAAAAACACTGCTTCTTGTAGGAGTGGAGGGCAACAAGCAAATCCTAGCCTTCGTGTCACCCCTTCCTTCATTCCTGCGGAAATAACTTGGTGGCCCAAAAAAGCAAAAATACGGAACGTATGAAATGCCGACAAAACTTTTTACCAAATGCGGACGTCAAAAACTCATGCCTTGAAAGCCAGCAGCAGCGCTAATGCAGTAAGCTTCGCATTAGCGGCTGTCTGCATACAAGCAAGAACGGCAGAAACTGATTATCGGTGTTTGCCATCAAGAAGACTCGCAAGGAGCAGTGCTTTGAAAGCTTTGAGGCTTGAATGAAGAGCGACTATTTTTTTTTTTATTCGAAAAGTGAGCCACTAGGGGGCATGGGGATGACAGGCAACGAGTGGCTAGTTGAGTTTGACCAGGATATGGCGAAAAAGAATAGGAAGGTCCTTCTCGTGCTCGACAGCCGTGCATGGCGCACCCCGTGCTGCCTTCCCTTACTGTGGTGACCACGCTGGTCTGCCTCCGAACATGATAAGCAAGACAAGCCACTTGACACGGGCATAATTCACATGCTCAAGAATTCTTTTTGGCTGCACATCACTAGCGCATGCTGACAGGAATTGAAGGACCAGGTGCCACGACATCCCAGTTCAAATTTCTCTGCTCCCCGCTCTGGAATGATAAGGTCCTGTGGAGAGAACTGACTGCGGAGTGCATTAAGAACTGCTTTGCGTAAGGCAGCGCTTGGGGACCCAGGAACGATGGAATACACCGTTGAACACCACTTTTATCGGACACATATGAATCTAAGGCAATGCGTCGCCGATGTGCAGCTAGCCTGACCTGACGTTGCCTGGGATGACTTCATTGGTGCGGACGACACTGACGTCGAAAAGCCATGCTCTGATGAAAATAATAGTATTCGAAGTACAAGAACTCTCGCACTGTCAGGAATCTGAAGAGGACGATGATGAGGAGGCAGACCTGCCAGCTGTTGCCTTGAACGCTTCCATCACTATTGGTTATATTGCAACCCTAAACCAGCTTGTTGGCATCAAGGGTATCAGCGAGGAACACTTCACTGCATTGGAGAGCTTGGAAAATGCCGTAATAGGGTTTAGTTCAAACAGGCAGACCCACAAAAAGGACTTACACTGTCCAACTTTGCATTAAGTTTTAATGCCCGTCAAATTCATTAAAGTGAGCTGGACTGTATAAACAAGTTCAGTGTGACGATAACCGTTATGCCGTCTTATTTCAACCGAATTTTATAAAACTGCAAACTCTATCCAGTCAACTACACTGACTGGATTTAATGTATTTATGTTACCAAAGACCCAGTGGTGCATACGACGCTGTATATTTTCGTTTTCTTTCTCGACACTAACTGAAATCCAAAACAAGCGCACGTATGCTTGAGCAAACGCGCCAGATGTGCACGTGCCAGCATTTAAAGTATGGGCGTTTGCTAAAATGATTTCGCAGGCCTTTAGGTCCACTGTCAGAGATTCCTGCTTGAGTCCTTGGCTACAAAAGGTATTTAAGGGTAATGACACACAGTAATGCACATACAAAGAAAAACTTAGACAAGCATTGCATGTCCGCCGCCTACGTGCTCTGGCCCCACAACAAATTACTCCCAATAACATCAGCCGTATCCATATAATATTTCTAACACGGTTCCAGGATAAGTTTTCCGGTAGTCATTCATGTGAACCGAGCAGACGTGCAGTGTATAACCAGGTTCGGCACACCAACCGCGTCCTGTCCTGTTGCTCTTGCTACCTTCAGCCTTCAATTGCCAAACGCGACACACGGACGGACGGTAGACGTCACCGCTTTCCAGTACCAGGCCACCGCCTTCGTCCCGCCGCATACTCTTACCCGGATGCCACAGCAGCGCGAGCTTTCTGTAGGACAGTTTCAGCTCCTCTGGAGTGACGCTCTTAGAGACACCGAGAACTTCGTAATGGCACTTCATGTTGCCCGCCACACGTGATACGAATGTGAAATAAATAAAAGCGGTGTTAGAAAAACAAAGGTTTCAGCGCACAAGCCAGTCACCGCACATAACAATTTATGATTTGGTGAAAAACGACACTCCGTTGATTTCGAGAACTAGCCAACACTACGACATTAGTACCACGATACCATGCAATACTCATCGGCGTGGATTGTCTTGGATCAGCTTTAAGTTATTAGAACCAAAACTCGCAAGCCGACATCGTAATGATTGCAATTTTTTTTATTTCTAGACAGACTCCCAAATTATGCACTAAACCAAAAATTGTTTATTTGAAGCAAATTTGTATAAAAAATTTGTCTGTCCCTGCGATACGATTGGCTGTGTGTTCAGATGGAATAGCCAGTTGTCTTCAATCAGCCGGGAAACAAGTGGAAGGTGGAGTAGTGTGAACGCTGCGCGACATTTCTCATTGTGCGAGGTAATAAAAAAAGGTAGGGTGAAGGCTGGCCGCAGCAGCAACCAGCTGCGCCTACAGCTCATAGCTCCCCCGGTGTAAGAGCGTAGCAGGGTGGCCTATCGAAGGCGGTCATAATCTACAAGACGAAGATCATGGCTTGGCTCAGGAAGCCCATACGCGGTATCCTGATGGACATCACCGGCGTCCTCTACGAGAGCGGCGAACGCAAGGCCATCGAAGGGTCGACCGAAGCGGTCAAAATGTAGGCCACTGGTAGTGACATGTGCGACTAATGTTCACCTAGTCGACATGTTCTTGATGAGTCGACGAGAGCGAGTGTGATGTTTGCTTTAGGGGGGTCTTCCATCACGTTCTGTTTTCACGTACGCGTGTGACGCTTTGGCTGTGCTAAAGGTAGTTGAATCGTGGATTTAACTTGTCCTGGCTGCGATTAACGCGTGTTTTAAACACAGGTTAGTTGACAGTGGCCGCTGGTGCGCACTGAAAACTGGTGGCATGGCCTGCATATGCGTGCCATCGATATCATAACCATTACCTCGCCAAAATAAAAAAAAAGTGAGCTCAGGCAGGGCTATACACTCTCATTCCTGCCTTTCATGATAAACATGAATCAAATGGGAAAGAGGCTAGATCAATGAAGTCGAGAGTTCGACGAAAACTCGTCTGGTCGGGGACAAACATGTTGACGAAGAAGAAGGAGCGCCGACCAAAGAAAACAAAAAAACAAACGGACGTTTCGGCTCCCGTGCGGGAGCCTGAATAGAGCCAAAATTTGAGCATGAATAGAGCCAAAACCACTGCTATATTTTCTAATTCAAGCACAACTGAATCAGGGCAGATAGAATAGGGACACATTGAAGTGTTTCTCATAGGAAAGAGCCAAAAACTCCTTGGAAGCTTTCAGTATGGTGTCTAAATCCTGCATATTTGATTATTGATGTGATGAACTATCTGCCTTCATTGCTTTTTAGATCTCAGTGCTGCAAACCTACCGATGCTGCAGCCAAGGATGGTCTGGAAATGGCAGTTTGTGAACGTACATGATGTCTCTGCAGGCTTCGTGCTGCCAACATACCGTTCCGCTTCATCACAAATGAGACGCAAAAGACAAGGGAGCAGCTGGACTCACTTCTGCACCGCCTGGGATTTGACATCTATGAGAAGGAGATCTTCATGTGCGTGCCTGCAGCCAAGAAGTTCATCCACGACCTCAACTACCGGCCATTCCTGCTCGTCCACCCCAGTAAGCCTGATGACAATGCGTGCATGGCATTCCGCAGGGCATGGCTTGCACGCCGCCTACAGTGTATAACTTCTTAGTGATGCTCTTAGCCTCATAAAAAAATATCACCTTTCACCTATTACATACTTATCTTTCCAATACTCATCTATGGGTCAAAAACACAGAGTCTAATGAAAAGGCCTGAGCATGAAGGAAAACTTACAATTTTTCGATGCTCACAGATGTCAATGAAATTTGTTTTCTGAGTTCTCGAAGTAAAAGGTGTGTGTGCCAGATGACACGCCTGAGTGGAATTTAGTTTTCTCGCAGAAGAATTTTAAAGATATCCTCCCATCCTCTGCTATCAAACAGGCAATTTTACAGCCATACAGCCAACTCTATGCACAATGATGTCAGGCTTGGAACAAACTGGCACGGAGCAGATGGCGGCGGCCTGGCTGCCACAGCAGGAAGCAGGTTTCATTGGTTCAGCTGTAGTAGTTGCTCGCAGCTTGCGTTCACTCAAATGGTTGTGGTGACTGGTATTGTGTTGTGACGATCCACTTGAAGATGATGATCAGAGTGGCTTGCCATACATTTCCCAGTGACAAGCTGCTTAATGAAAAATGTATTTATTCTGCCCAGCGCGTGAACTGGTCCCAAACTCGGAGATTACCTTTGCTCTGAAGATTCCTTGTGGAAATGCCACACAAAGGAAGCGTATTTCCGATAGAAGAGTTCAGTTTCGCGGTACTGAATTGCAGACGCTGCTGAGGCCAGTCGCTGTGCCAATGTACGCAGAGACAACTGTGAAGTGATATCAAGTGGCAGTAAGTTTAGCAGATCATTCAGTGTCAGATTTTAGTGCAGTACCCCTAACTGGGCAACTTACTACAAGTAGCAAGCAGCAACAAAAATACTTGCGGCTATGGTACAGAAAATTTCACGCTGAGTACATTGCGTGTCTGCAGACCCCAACGTATGACCAGGGCACAACACCTGATGTGATGGAAATAAAATTAATTGTTGCTATATTTATTAATAAATTGAGTGTGGATGCTCGGTAACGTTCAGTCTATTTATTTATTTATTTATTCATTCATTCATTCAATTACCGTGAGGGCTCTAGCGGGCATTATATAGGGGTAAGTACAGTGATGGTTTAGAATGTGCAGAACACACACAAAACAGGTAAAAATTTGTGTAGTTTGTACATGAAATAAAGACATCACTGCAGGCAGACATGTGCTGCTCCTACAACATTCACAGCCTTAGAAAACATGGTCAGAGATAGACGCCCCATTTTCTGGGAGCAAATTCTAGTAATGAATGGCAAAGAGAAGCAGCGAGTGAAATAGCAGGGGTACTTGATGTGCTGGTGCACTGTGTAGTACAGAAAAGAATGAATGACTATGATAAAGCTTGTGAAAGGATGGCGAGAGCTGAAGCAATCTGCGTTCTCAGGAAGTGGTAAATTAAGACACCTTTTTATTTCAGTGACACTAGACGTTCACGAGAAGTTCTTCGAGATGACCCAGGCAGCTTTGTTCTGAAGAGATCCGAGTTTATTTATTAGATAAGCTTGATGTAGAAGTCGTGTAAGAGATGCGTATTCGACTTTTGAGCAAACTAATGCAGTACGGGCTATAAGTATTTTATATGTGTTAGCTGAATGCAAGTTGTGCCTAATGAAGACAAGTGCTTTAGATGCCTTGCTCAAGGCTATGTCTATGTCAAGGTTTATATAACAGGTTGGATGATAAGTAAATGCCTAGATAATTTGTGCCAGATACTAAATCCACCTGGACGTTGTTTAAAGTACAGTTGTAGGGCATCAGTTTAATGGAAGTGAACATGATAGCCTTCTTTTTAGACATGTTAATCTTCATTTGCCACACTCTGCACCAATGATGAAATTTGATCAGATCAATCTGTAAACAGTTGGCACCCATGGGGTTAACAATCCATCTATATGCCATTCAATCATCTGCAAATAGTCTGTCTGTAAAGTACAGGTTGGTACTTCCATCACTGATGTAAACAAAAACAATATTGGCCCAAGCATAGAACCCTGTGGCACTCCAGATTTCACGGGGGCAAGTGGAAGTGAATAGTGATTAATGAAAACTGATTGGAAGCAGTTTATGAAATTACGTATCTATGTAATCTTTGCATTTATGCCTAGGCTCATCGTGTGGTAATGAGGCGCTGATGAGGAACCTTATCGAAGGCCTTCGTAAAGTCTATTAATATTGCATCTGTTTGAGACAAAGAGTGAACAGCATGATGAAGATCAGTAATTACTCATAATGTGCATTAACAGCTCTCACCATAAAATCTACAAGAAGTTACGGGACTGTGGAAAAATTCAGTTACAAAGAAATGCTTGTGTCGTCACCTTACTTTCATACTTTGCTTCCACAGATGTTCTCAAGCAGTGTTGACCAGAATGTTAAAGCTAACCGGATCGGATCTGTTCAGTGCCATATCAACTGATCGAAGGAATTACGAACTCTGTCTTTTAGGTTAAACTTGACAACATGTATTGAAAGCAACGTTGAAAACCAGAGAAGTGGCCTTCCTCGCGTCGTGGCCTAATCCCGAGTGCTTCTTCCTCCTCCATCCAAGCCACGTTCTCCACTTCCTCTTCCTCCGCAAGGCGTTTTCCTTATCTCTTTTTCTTTTAATCTGAGTCGAAGGGTGCCTTTGCACAGGGAAAAGAAGGCCAGCCTTTATAAGGTTCTGATAATAATTTGTGTCTTCTGTCTGGGCATGTATAGAGCAGTAGTTTAGACAGAGGTACTTTTTAAGACCTGCCAACCAAATATGAAAGACTTTGTATAACTGTGCGCCCAGTTGCACTTCTACACTTATTTTGTTTGCATTTACGTATATACTTTTCCAACACTGACATTTGAGCTAAGTTTTTGAACAGTATGAAATAATGCATCCACATTCACTTGTACTGGTTTATTGTATTTTGATCTAATCTGTTTTAGCTAGCTGTAATAGTGCTTAGCTTCAGGCAAGATTTTGGTGTGGCTGTGGCTTGAAAGAGAAACTTGAAAACATTTTGTCATCATCAACTGAACTGAATTGAATTGAGCTTTTATAACCAGGGTGCCTTCTATCCTAAGTCCAAGTCAGCACAAGTGGTCAGAGAGTTCAGAGAATGAGGTACACTGGAATGTGGTCGTACTTTTATCTTCCCGGCATAGTATTCCAAAGCACCAGTATCATGTTGAACAGTCATGAGCAGTACGAAAGGGAACAAATTTTTTTCACTAAATTGCAAGGTTTTTGGTTGTTTCTCCACTAAAGTATACACCAAAAGGAAGACTAGTTCCACAGCAGAAAAAACTATGCTTGTCACATATAATTATGGAGTAGTAGTAGTATGAGACTTTATTCAGGCACAACACTCAGCCATGTAAGATGTTGATGGCCTGCTTCACGAGCAGCTGCTGTTCGTCTTCACCTTCAGCCCCAGGCCAGTCCAGCCAGATCCCGACAGTGTGGGACAGGGTGAGAAAGCAACCTGATTGCAGAACAACCGGGCAGGAGAATAAACAATGGGAGAGGTTGGTGCAAGGGGCAGGGCAGTTGGAGCATGAAGGATGGCAACGAAATTTGTACAGATAGAGCCGTGCAGGTGTGACAGGTGTGTTAAGTTGTATCTGTCGGGGGATGTCAGCCTCCCACACAGGAAGACTAGGATTAGGGTTGTGATAGAGTTTACGATCAAGTCAGAGAGTGTTGTAATACTCCCTGGCGGTGGCCTAAAGGAATAGTCTTCACCAGCCCTCTGAGGGTCTTGGCCAGGGCATCAACGGTGCCCAGGTAAGAGTTTCACAGGCAAGCTGCTTAGCCAGCTTATTGCCGTCAATCTCAGAGTGCCCAGGGATCCATCAGAGGAAGAGGGGGCAAGGCTGCAGCGATGCAAGTGTGGCCTCGAGTTTTGTGGACAGATGTGGTGGGAGTGTTTTTGATTGAATCGCACGAATGGCTGCCTGGGAGTCAGTGTAGATGGCATGGTCAAGAACACGCGGAAGCGAAAGAAAAGGTTGAGTGGCGTGAATGATGGAATGGACCTCGAGCGAGATAATGTCAGGGGATGTAGGAACGGGCCGCTAGTGTGAGCCACAGGGGTAGAAAGAAGAGGATGAAAGAGGACTTGGTTACTGGAGCCGCGAGGAGCCATGCAAGAGGCACCCATATACGCCACTCTATGAGTATTAAAGGGGGGACTATGATAGGCAGCAGCATGTCGGCGGTCAGCATGCAGGACTGGTGACATATTGGAGGGCAGAGGAAGTATACGAAGGTTAGGAGCCTCCAGAGGGGAGGGGATAGGAAAAGGGGCCTTCTGGTTGGGGAGAACAGTAGCCTGGTTGAGAAGCCAGTGCCCATAAGCTGTACTGGAGAGGCGAGCCACTTGTCAATCACGGTGAAGACAAAGGAGAATGAAAAGAGGATGGAAGAGACCAGTGGCATAAAGTTTATCGGTGGAGGTGGTTATGGGGAAGCTGAGAGCAGCTTTATAGAGGCCGTGAAGAACAGTGGCGAGAGTGTTCATCTGGGAGTGGATGAAGGAGACATGGTACGAAGTAAAAGAATTTGTTAGGAGCCAGTACATGAGCCAATCGACATGCATGCGCTTCCTGCAGGCCAGAAGACCGCCTCACGACTCGGCAAAGTGAGTGAGTGACAGAAAGAAACAGCCTGCATGTTCTTGGCGGCATGCAGAGGCGTGCCAAGAATGCTGCACCGAGAAACTTTGGGGACTTGAGAACTGGCCAGGGTGAGTGGGATCAGTGGGCTGTGAGCTCGTTGATAGGCAGAATGGCTTAGAGGTAGTCCAGACTTGGCATGAGAGAAAGGCCTGCCTGGTCAACGAAGGAGGAGATGAGATGCAGGCCCTGCTGAACGATGTCTTGCACATGACCAGGAGAGCTGCACAAGCACAATGTGATGTAGTCAGCATAAAAGAAGTGATGAAGATTGGAAATGGATGGCAATAGAACAGCGAGGGAAGCCATGGAAATATTAAAAAGGGCAGGTGAAAGAACGGCAGCTTGAGGGGCACCCCGGGTGAGATGATGAGGCATAGAATTGAGGTCAGATACCCGGAAACATGCCTTGCTGTTAGACAGGAAAGCAGGAATGTAGTTATACATGGGGGAGCCACAGTGGGTATTAGAGAGACAGGAAAGGATGTAGTCATGAGAGAGACAGTCGACTGCCTTGCGGACATCGGCTGAGGGCAGCCACAGGTGAAGGAAGGAAGGTTGCGAAAGAGGTCCTGTGGGGATGAAAGCCGATGACAGTGTGAGGAAGTGAGTTAGAAGCCTCCAAATACTGGCCAAGCCTAGTGAGCGCCATACACTCAGTTGTCTTGCGATAGAGCGAGTCAGAGAAATGGGGCAGAGGTTGGTAAGGGCAGGCGGCTTGCCGGGTTTAGGAATGAGGGAAGTGAGTGAAAAAGTCCAGGATGACGGTAAGGAACCTTCTTTCCAAGCAGTGTTACAGAGGGAGATTGGGTGCTCTATGGCATTGTCAAGAAGGTTGCGGAGAGTGGAATAGGGGATACCATCTTCACCGGGAGCAGTTCGAGTGGCGTTAGTGAAGAGTGCAGCCTCAATTATGGAGTAATCAATAAATTTATTCTCAGACCTTGTTCTGTCTCATATTGCTCACGGCTTTACTTGCTAGGGTCATCTTACTCAAAGAATTGCTTATAAGTTCACTGCAGATGTAACGCTGGTCTGTTGTATATGCACTGATGTAAATCTTCTCTGGGGCACTCAGTCACTAAGTGCTCCCCGCACGCTGTCTGTGACTTGTTTGCATGTGGGACAAAAAGATGTTGAGGCCGAGTTCTACGAATGCGATCAGACCCAGCCCAACTGTGTCGTCATGGGTGATGCGGCGAACAACTTCACGTACGAGAACCTGAACCAGGCGTTCCACGTTCTCATCGAGAATAACGACTCGGTCCTCATCTGCCTTGGCAAGGGGTGCGTGTATTTTCAACACACTGCACAAATGAAGAAAGGAAAATGCATCATTATGACACTGGTATCTTTATAAGCATGTATGCTTGTTGAAGCTCTGTAGCATCAATATAGATTTAGGTTAAACAGAATTATTTTTTCTTTTTATAACCCAGGGTGGAAGCAGCCTCCTGCTTTATTTTGGCTAGGGGTGTGCAAGTATTAGAAAATTTCGAATAGCGAATCGAATATCCTTCTATTTGATTATTCGAACGAATCAAATAGTGAATTTTCAATACTATTCGAAACAAATCGAACATGTTCTCAACTCTTCGAATTGTTTTCGAATAATTGCAAGAGGTTCAAATAAGGCGCACGGTATCTTTAATCGATGAAAAGGCCTACACCGCTGCCACAGACCATCCTTCCACGAAAACTATGACAGAGCGCCAAGACGCAGCCCATTTGTGTGGTGGCATTCATAATGCTTGTATGTGGCCTCTAAGACTCGGGCAAATTCAGGAAATTCCTGTCTTGAAGCTTGATCTTGGATGCCACGGCTCATGCGTAGCTGCTAGCAGTCTCATTTCCTGCGGTGTGGTTCTAGTGCCGTCAGGTACCCAGCGGTTTTCTAATGGGTACAAGGCTTCCTCTAACCTGATGCTCGGCTTTTCTGGGGTGCAATGCTTAAGAAAGGTGTCTTTGACCAAACCAAACAAATGGCAGTTTTTCTATTATAACTTGAGGGTCTTAGAGTTAATACAGTAGTGAGTTCATGTTCTGAGCCATTAGTTGAGTTGAGTGCTGCATCTTTTAGCAGCTGTAGCTCTAACTTCACAGCTTTTAAAGTTATAGCATCGTACAAGAGCAGTGCCACAGGTGTCGCTTTAATGTTTCGAACGATTGCTCGTTCTGTACGAATATATTTGCACAAGCAGTGAACGTTAGTGCTTATATTCAATTCATATTCAATTCGGGTTTTAGCTACAATATTCATATTTTATCCGGAGGTGAAGCTGTGTTATCTGTATTCGATTCGGAGGTGAAGCTGTGTTATCCGTATTCGATTCGTTTTGGAAAAGTATTATTCGCACACCCCTGATTTTGGCTTGTCTCAATGTTTTGATTATATATGTAGGTGGATAGTGTGCTGCAGGAGACATCACCATCCGGATCCGCGTGAAGAAACTTTAATATGTTACATCCAGTGTCCCAGCTGCTATGTATATCTTTTTTTCAGGCTCTATGTTAACACTTGTGTGCATTCTGAATTTGCTGCTTTTTGTGCGAATGTGCTACAGCAAGCAGTGATTTCGTTGTTTGAGCTGAATTTGCCACTGTTCATATTGCAAATTGGGGTGCTTTTTCATCGAACAAGCAAAGATTAGTTTTATAATGATGAGGTTGTAGAATGCCCTTTGACATACTCGTGTAGACAGATTTCATTACTCGTTAGGATATCATTATTTTTTTCTGCTTTTCAGGTGTCATGTGCAGACTTTAAAAAAATAACTAATCCTCAGATCCCTTGAGTATTTCTTATTTGACAAATCCTGCTGTTTCGATGTTAAAATTTCAGTTGTGACACTGTGTACACAGTTTCATTTGTGCCTTTAAGGAAAAGTAGCTGTTGATGTTTTGCATTGCAAAGCAGTCTGACTGGCTTTCTCGAGGCTTGCACAAGCAACTTAGGTGGTGAATTTGGGGACTGGCAAGTGGTGCGTGAAAGAGGTACTGTAGGCCTATTAGTGCTGCTGTTAACCATGCTACTGCCTATGTGAGCTGCTTAGCACATATCACGTATCTGCACTCGTGGTCATTGGTTCATTTCTGACTGTGCCGAGAGCAAGAAACAGACAGCTTTCATTGCAGCATGTGCATGACAAAGTGTCGCACTGAAATAAAAATAATCACTCTAGCGCACAGTTCAATTCGATTCCAAAATATTTATTAGATGGATGGCATAAGGCCACGGGGGATGAGATGCAACGGATTAATACTGACCCACTAAGGCTGTCTCACATGCGAAGTGCTACCATGTGCCCAATGCTTCTCTATGGAGTCCGTGTGACTGGATTTGGCTTTCATACATCTGCACCCAAGTTGGATGACGTTTTGAACTCACGAATCTGGCATTCTGTATTGAGGTTTTATTTATTTACTTATTCTAACATACCCTGAGTGCCCAAGCATTACAGAACTTAGGCTGCATATTCTCAGTGATGCAGAAGAACAGAGAGCAGCACTTGCATTACTTGACAGTCTGTGCAGAATGAATTGATTAAAATTCGTACATATTTGCACATGCAAACACTGGTGCTAGTGCTATAGTGCTAGAGTCACTGACTTTGTCATTACTAATTATAAGACTGTGCAGTTTTTGTACTGAATATAATGACCAAGCATAATTGCTGCTTATTAGTACCACTGTCTCTAGTCTACAATTCCAGGTGTCTTGTCCAAGTGCTCTTTTCTCTGTGTGCCCTGTGATTTACATCATCATCATCAGTCTGACTAGGCCCACTGCAGGGCAAAGGCCTCTCCCATCTCTCACCAATTAACCCTGTCCCTTGCCAGCTGTGGCCACCATATGCCAGCAAACTTCTTAATCTCATCTGCCCACCTAACTTTCTGCCGCCCCCTGCTACGCTTGCCTTCTCTTGGAATCCACTCCGCTACCCTTAAGGACCAGCGGTTATCTTGCCTTCACATTACATGCCCTGCCCAAGCCCATTTCTTCCTCTTGATTTCGACTAGGACGTCATTAACACGCGTTTGTTCCCTCACCCACTCTGCCCGCTTCTGGTCTCTTAATTTTATACCATTATTTCTGGTATAAATTTTACTGGATAATTTTAGCTGGCAGCTTGCACCGGCTTGTACTAAATTCGAAGATCTGGGGTACTAGGGAACGCCCGATATCCACTGATAACACAGCATCGCGCCGCTTATAAATCAGCTCGTGAGCCCGCATCAAGCAGCACGACACATAATCAGACTCTTCAGTGCTTCACGCACCAGCAAGCAGCTCAGAGGCAATACTGTGACTTAGTACGTGGCGTTGTGACATGGTGTTGGCCATTGCGGCCCTCTGCGGTTGAATACCACCAACCAGTTCGGCGGTGTCTAGCATGTTCAGGCCGCACCAGCATGTCACGCATCCCATGCCAAACCAAAGAGCACCGTGTGAACTTCCGATTGGCCAAATAGACTGTGCTGTTCACATGACTCATTTGGAAACATCGTTGGTCCTTTTGGGAGCCCGTCTGTGCTAACGCTGCACTGTGCCATTAACCTGACGAATCCGCCCTTGGCCACCACCCTCGCGCAGGCCAAAAGCGATGAAGTGTAAATGCGCCAGCGAACAACAACTAGCTCTGCCAGTAACTGAGTTACATCAATGTGCACGCAACCATGCTCTGCGGACATCGAAACCAATGTGACCGAAATTCTGGCGAACACCATTGACAAAACAAGCCCAGATGAGCCCCACTGTAGGAGCTGCAAATTGCTGAATGCCTAATGCATCTTTAATGAGAGATATGATTGAAACCGCATTGCTAGAGCTACTTCTAGCACCATAGTAACGAGTCAGAAGTCCTGGAGGCAGTTGAACTACATTTCACGCTTACTTTGGTCGTTTTACTTCAGTTCCGGATATTTTGAAACCCATTTAATTTGAAACTTCCAATTCAAAACTTGCAGTCCAATGGGTAAAGAGGTACTTTTCAACATTTAGAGAGTTCGTCTCCCCCTTTTCACTGCCATTTTCTTCCAGTCCATCATGTTGCAAGCTTAAAGCATAATTAGAGCAGTGTAATCCATACCGTTATTTGGCGCTTAGCTGTGAACTTGTCTGCCATAACGTATTGTAGTCACTTGTTCTCTGTTTTGCAGAAAGTATTACCGGGAACACGGCGAACTGGTCATGGATGTTGGGCCTTTTGCAGCTGCTCTTGAGGCAAGCATAACCTGCAGCATAATTCTTTTCTTTTTTTTTTAACCCGGAAAACCTTGGTAAGACCTCAGCTCAGCCACTGTACAATATCCCAGGCAACAGAGTTGATCTAAGGTGATGTAGTGTTCAACAAGGTGATAGAAGTTCAGTGACAGTTTTATGTTTTGTTATTAACTGCAGTATGTATTTAATGAGCCTCTCATTTTTGTAGCTGAAACCTTGTGCAGGAAACCGCACCAAACTGGTTACGAAAAAGAGAGGACCTGTGGGCTCAAGCTTCGCACGACATGTGCTACAGTGGAATTTGTGGTGGTTCTTACTAGGCTGTTAACCTCCTTTGAGGCCTAGGCAGCAAACTCCGAGCTCACAGTAGCGCACACCACGCTTGGCCGTGTTTATGGTGATACCACGAGTGTGCAAAGAAGGACGCAAGACAGAACAAGACGGTTTGGTCGGGGCCAAATCTTTATTGGGCTTTCCCAAAAGACTGCTGGCTGATGAGGTCGTCTGCCGTTTGGCATGGTGTCACAGCTGACGGGGCAAGATGGCGATAACAAAGGAAAAGGCAGAGGTTTTTACCTTGTGTCCTCTCGCTGTCGCGGCTCAGTGTTGTATCTCTACGGCCATGGCCAGTCCCCTCTAGTTTTGGTTCATTTTCCCATTGTCCTTTTGGCCGATCAGCGCCTGCTTCTGCGGTGCTGGCGATGCACACTTGCAACTGATTTGGGGAAGAGGTGGGGGGAGGGGGGTGCAGCGCATGGCCATTTGGCTGCTCGTGCTTGCTTGAAGAAGCAGGAAAGCGTTTGCTCTCCCTACTTTCTCCTTGGCATGCCTCGTCCACAAGTGGGAAACGCGGCATTCCGTAATTTCCACAAACTCACATAAACATCTTCAGTTGGCAATCACTACTAAGTTGCTGGACCACAAAACACCTCTGCACTGAGAGATTTCAGCGCACATTAAAGAAACTCACAGGACGGGTACGACTGTGTAACACGAGATTCAGCTATAGCTGTTTAGGCATTTAGTTTTGGGGGTATTTCCCTGGCGCACTGGTGTAATCGTCAAGAGGTGCACCCCTGCACTGACAGGCGGCTGTTCCAAACAGAGCCACCCGTAGCCACCCACCAGTTGCACCGACGGCGGACGACTATGACGCGCAAGCCAGGGACGGGCACCTAATGGCTGTCACTGTAAAAACCCAGGTGTTTGAAAGTAATCGACAGCCTTCCAGTACAGCATCCCTCATAGTCCTCAGTGTTACCAACTATAAATCATTAAATTCATAAAGCACTAACCACAAAATTTTGACTAAGTGCCAGCTGGTACAAACCCTGCCGCATTTAGTCGCACCTAATCCTTTCCTTGGTGTTTGTGTGTCTGATTACTGCTGGCATTTCGTGCTGAAAACAGTGTAAGTGCTGCTAAACACATGTTTATTTTGTAAAAATAAAACACTGAAGCTGACTATACCAAGGCTTTAAAGGGGCTGGGAAACACTGCTTGAACGGATGCCGTTTGCACTTCAGATGGATTCTTGATTTCACACAGATGCTGACTCAAAAAGAATTACAAGACTCAATGCATAGGAACGGGAGTTATTCAATAAAGAAATTTCAAAATACAAGTGAACAAAATGCTGCCCTCAACTTGATTTTCGCGCAGCTTCCCATTCCCATTTCACTCTCGCGATGACGACACTTAATTAGTGCACCCAATCAAAACAGCCTATCTGAGCACATGGCGGAAGTTTGCGCTCCATGGTTGCCTGTTCCCTGTAACTCATTCTTGCCAAGGCTGGCAGCACCGTTTGCTTGGTTACAACAACCATGTGAACGCCCAGCTGACCCAGCGATGCTTCATCGTCACACCGATGGCACAGTGGGGAACGCTGATAAGTGACGGTCCCTGACTTTTGGATCCAAGCGCGATCCGAACTGGATCCGAGCTCAAGTGCGAGATACTGTGACAATCTAACGGCCTGCACAAGATATCAGACATATTTAGCATAGCGCGTACTGCTACTGCTTACCGCCTACCATGGCCCGTCGCTCCTAGCGCGCTGGTTGGTCATGGCGAGCAAGGAGCGCGCGCTGTTGACGGGAATGTGGCGCCATCTGGTCCCGCCGCCTGGTGATCCTCCACAAGCTGACGATGCGCGCTGCTAAATGTGAAATGAACAGCTTTTTTCTTTGCATCCTTCCTTGGGACCGAAACAAACGCTTATAGAGTACAATGGCTCGATCGGATTGATTCCGCAAAGCCATTCTCAGATACGTAGAGAGTAGCCATAAGTGTGTGCTAGGTCGTAGGATGTTTAGAGAGAGGCGCAAAGTCCTTCAATGCAAAAAGTAGCCAGAACCCCTGGTGGTGTATTTTTGTTTTACTTGCTTTACAGCGCTTTTATCTAAGGCAAACAAGTTGGTTTTGTTGATGTAACATAAAACGCAAAAACTTGACAAAATGTATCTCTAGTTTGCAGTATATTTACTTTTTGTCCAATCATCAAGCTCCCGCCCAATGATGTCATATCCACTGCCACCGTCAGCGCCATGAATTCGTTTTTGCGAGCTAATTAAATTATTAAAAACCGGAGTATACACGGTGCGACCGATGCTAATAGCATTGCTATAACTCATTCTGTGCAACCAAGAGGCAAAACAATGCACGGATTATGTGTTTGGGGCCCCTTTAACAAAGCAGTAAGCACATAGCAAAATTACATGTGTTGTTCATGCATGCCTGAGCAGGGTTGGAAATCACTCATCTTCTGAGATCCCCGACGGCATTCTAGGAGCTAACATTTGTGGATCACGTGTTCAGTGTTGGTGTGCACTGAACTGTCAAGACGTGTGATCTTCGGCTGGTGAACATGCTGAAAATTGGGAAAGTTTTTCCACAAGGACAACATTCATTAAATACTAGTACTGCTTCTTGTACACACAGAGAAATGCATCCTAAATCCTGAGCAAATGAAGGGAACACAAAAGGATCTAAAATACTTTATGCTCCTATGAGACATTTCTCTGCTGTTAAGCATATTCCAATCTGCTCTCGAAGAAGTGGTCAAAAACAAATGCTACATTTTCAGACGTACAAAGGGAAAACAGGTATAAACTTAAACTTAAGCTGGCCTATGTCGATTGATTATTGTGTCCCAGTGGAAAAGCGGCTGCTTTCAGCACTGATGGCTCTCTTGTACGCTGGAGCAGACCGGAATTCCAGTTATCGCCACGGCACCACAGGCCGTTTTCACAAGTGAGTTGCCCTGCAGACAGGCTAAAATGCATGGTGGGTCTGAATATTGATACACAGAAAACTGAAGTAATGTTCAACACAGTCTACCAAGGAAACAGTAGTTTACAATTGGTAGCAAGGCATTGGAAGTTCTAAGGGAATACGTCTACTTAGGGCAGGTAGTGACCACAGATCCGGATCACGAGAGTGAAATAACTAAAAGAATAAGAATGGGGTGAAGTGCATTTGGCAGGTTCTCTGAGATTGTGAATGGCAGTTTACCAATATCCCTCAAGAGAAAGGTATATAACAGCTGTGTCTGACCAGTACTCACCTACGGAGCAGAAATGTGGAGGCTAACGAAAAGGGTTCAGCTTAAGTTAAGGACAGCGCAGCGAGCTACGGCAAAGAAAATGACAGGTGTAATGTTAAAGGACAGAGAGAGGTGAGGGAACAAATGCAGCTTAATGACATCCTTGTCGAAATTAAGAGGGGCAGTGCATGCACTGTGAAGGCAAAGACAGAGAAAGAAGCAGAAGGACAGCATCACGAAGCTGGGAGGTTGTGTGTGCTATCACACAGCCGAGAGGATATGTGGCCCAGGTTGGCCTCTCGCCACCTTAAAGTGGCAGCCCATGACTACGGGGATTCAAGCCAGGCCAGGAACCCAGCAAAGTCGGATGCAAGATCTGTAGTGGATGCAACTGCGGGGGTGTACCTGACAGGGTGACGCATTAGTGGAGGCAGAGGCAGCATTGCAAAGGCAAGATAAACACTGGTCCTTAAAGGACCACAGGAAAGGGTGTTTGAGCTTGGCTTTAAAATGCTCGCACTATCTAGAGTACAGAGCACCAAGCGTCCATGCCGCGTGCGAGACCTCAGAAGCGGGCGGGAAATCTACAATACATTTTAAAAAATTCCTGCTTCCGCACCTCGCGGCGACGCGCGGTGCCGGGCTTTCGCACGAAAACCTGGCAGGTCATGTCCTGCAAATGACGTCGGCAGCCGGGGGTTATCATTGGTTCACAGCACCGAATTCTTTCAGACGTCACGCGCTACCGCAGCAGCGGCCACTCCGTGCGCGCCACAGCCGGCGGAGTTAGGGGAGGGGCCGAGTGAATGGGGCCGGCGGAAGAGCGCCGCCGTTTTGGCGTGCGAGAAGAGAGGGAAAGGCGCAAAGACGCGGAAGTTCGAATTTTGTCTGCATATAACTCAGCTTCCACAGAAAGCATTAAAATAATTCCTGCTGGAGTATAACTATAAAGCGTCGTCTTATAACATCCCATATATATCGCACCTTCATTGAGACCCCCTTTCTGGGTCCCTTTAAGTGTAACGGACTGGATTCCAAGAGAAGGCAAGCATAGCAGAAGGTTAGATGTGTGGATGAGATTAGGAGGTTTGCGAAGAAAGGTTGCCTCGGCTGACACAAGACCAGGTTCATTGGAGAGATATGGGAGTGGCCTTTGCCCTGCAGTGGGCATAGTCAAGCTGATGATGATCATGATGAAAACTTTTTTTTTTTTTTTTCATATGGATCTCTGAGGTCAGATTGCACCACCATCCAGTTGCAGGCAGGAATGCTGAAGTCTCCCTAATCCTCTTGAAGATGTTCCGTTTTAAGCTTCAAATTTTTCGGCAGTGAATGCATCTTCTGCTGCAGCATGCACATCAGCAGAGCCATAAAAAGACAAACAATTTAATTTTACTCGGAAAATTTCTGGGAGCTGTCCTTGACTGCTAAGCACTTGAAAACTTTTGCTCAGTCATGTCGAACACAAGTAACCTGCAGCAGTGCATTTCGTGCAGTGCAAACAGCTGAAATGCATCATGTGTTGAGCTGTGAGGACTGTGCACAGATACCCCCTGTGCTTGTTTTCTCACAGTTTGCTGCCGAGAGGCAAGCCATCGTGATTGGCAAGCCGGGAGAGGAATTCTTCCGGCTGGCCTTGGAGGACATGAAGTTGCGAGCCGATGAAGTAGTCATGGTGGGCGATGACATTGTCAGCGATGTCGGCGGCGCCCAGAGTGTCGGGATGCGTGGCGTACTCGTACGCACCGGCAAATATCGGTGAGTGCTTTAGGATAGTAGACAGTGGCAGAACGCCAAGACCGCTGTTAAAAAAATTTCCTTGTTATTAGCATTTGTTTTCTAATAGTACTGTTATCCCTTTCAGGCTGCTACAGGTCAGGGAACCTGCAATCAATGAAGCAAAGTTCCACATATTTTTCAAAGTTTTCTAGTGAAGGTGAATTAGTTGTCAAATAAGTATGGGTCAAGGTTTTTCCACAAAATATGAAAACAGTGCTATTCCTAAGTGTAGGACAAAACTGTACATGGGATGATTTGTATGAAAAAATAATTTTCCAAGTGGCTGCAATACCAATCATTTACATAATTCTTTCTGTATTGAAAATGGCTTCTATATAATCTACACACAAAGTATCATGTTTACTCGTGTAATTTGCACCCGCACATAATTTTCGCACCACCAGCTTTTTACTTGAAAAAAAAGTCTTCTACTCGCACATTTTGCGCTCCCTGCTGTGCCAGACCACCAGCATGCAATCGTATGCTCGCAAGGCAGACTTGGAAAGATCAGCATGGCCACGTCGCTGTGTGCGATTGCAAAAGGTGCAAGTAGCGAGCCCAAATCATGAGCCTTTATCTGGCTCGCTCGCCCTGGCAGTCACTTTTCCAAGCGAACAGTTGCTCGCGCCCTCGAATCCGAATCTACCGAACCGTTTGCTGTTAGGTTTTCCGCTTTAGTCAGCTGGCCCGCACGCAAGGGCCCCGTTTTGTCGCCGTTGTCATGAAGTTTTCCTTCTTCCATGCCCGTTACCTACTTTGCCTCTGTCTGCTGGCTTCACGATTGTATCATTGCGTGTTTATTGCTTTGAGCTGCGCACGCGCTGTCATGCCAAAACGCAGGGAACTAAATAGTGTGGGGCCGGCCGGAAGGGGGTATGCATCTTATATTTGTTGGCCAGCGAGGGGCTAGAGATAGGGGTCTATGTATAGGTGGCAATAGAGTAAATAGTGCGCGTTATGACACTTTAGTTTTTAGGACATGTTCAAAAAATTTCCTTGTAATTTGCACACCTTCTTTTCAAAACCCTAATTTAAAGAAAAAAGTGCACACATGATGCGAATAAATATGGTATGTGTCAGCAGTTGATTCTCTGTGAAGTGAAAATGCCCTAGCAAGAACCTTCATCGAAAATTAGTTTAAGAAAGGCACTATCACTGCGAAGCAACAATTTATTGTACTGGTCGGATTAATGCCAGCGGTAGAAAAAAAAAAAATTTTTTCTCAAGATTTTTTTTTCTGTATTAGTGGTGAGGGTCAGTTCAGCTAGCAACACATATGCAAATAGTATACCTGCAGACTTAGAGTTAGAAGATCAAAAGGTTGAAATACCCCTCTTGACCTTTCTCAGCAATAGTGCACCTACCATGTGCATTACCACAGTCGAATGAATAATAGAGGTCTGCCGTTTTTTACTGTAAAACCTCCATGGAGACCTCCTTGTAGAGGCTCTACACTAAAGCAATATTGCACAGTAATACTGCATCAATATTTTGAAACTGGAATCTCCAGAGTGGGCGTTACTGCCGCATGCATGAAGGGTGATCTGGAGAGAGGAGAGACATGATTACTCAGCCTGCTTCGTTTTGTCTCCATTGCAGAAGCTCCGACGAGAGCCACCCGAGTGTCAAGCCGGACGGCATTGTGCGCAACCTAAAGGAAGCCGTCGAGCGAATTGTCACGATGGAGCGACCATACAAACCAGTTGTTCCTCAGTGACTGTGAATGTACTTATCTGCATTATATTTTACAGCTGTCCAATAGTGTCCACTAGTATGTCAGGCCCATGTGAAAACATGCCTTATCTTCTGTATACTGAGGAAGCCGCTGCTGTAGCTCAGTGGTTATGGCAATCGGCTTGCTGACCCGAAAAGCACGGGTTTGACCCCGGCTGTGATGGCCAAATTTTGATGGAGAAGACTTGCTAGAGGCCCGTGTTCTGTGTGATGTCAGTGCACGTTAAAGTGCACGTTAAAGATTTTGAAGGTGGTCAAAATTTCCAGAGCCCTTCACTACAGCGTCCCTCATAGCCTGAGTCGCCTTGCGACGTTAACCCCCCATAAACCTAATATACTGAGGAAGCACTCCAGGGCACGACTGAGCCAGATGGGAGCAATGCACTCCATCTTTTGGTGTTTGAATTCGCTTGGGGAATTCTCCCGAGTATTTGTCATATCACCACTTGCCATCTCGGGTTACAGTGACTATGTCTTGTCTTGTCCATTTTGTGCCATAGTTTTGCCAGTGGCGCATTTGGGACCTGTGTGCATCTGCTATGTATGGCCAGAGTGTGCTCTTGCAAAATGTCCCTGTAGTTTGGTTTGTTTTCTGGAGATGAAGTTTAGGCAGACTCCAGCTATGAGTTGGGCTGCTTGATGGGAGATAATGTTGAGGAGAGAGTGTGGACATAGGTATAGTAGGAAGACACTGACGCAACACGAGCACTTAAAACCGTAAGTGTGTGTGAAATTAGATTGGCATCTGTTTCACATGCAGCAAAATACAGTGTACTGCTGTATTCCACTCTGGAAGTCCCAGTCTGGTGGGACTCCCGCAGTTCCTTTGCACCAACTTCCTAATGACTGTGCTCAAACTGGTTGAAGGATATTTGTAGCCAAAATCTCATCCTGAATGGCAAGTCTGCATCTACTGTAGTACCTGCATAACAAACATTTTCATGACTACATTGCTGGAAGTTGCGCGGCAAAGGTACTGCTTCCCGGTTGTATGCCAACCATATTTGAACAGCACCCATCTCACCTGGCATAGTGCGCGAATCCTGTCATTTAAGATTCTGTGCTGCCTGAGAAATTAAGCAAGGTAAAACTGTATTCAGTGGAATGTGTGCGCAAGGTTTAGTCTGTGAGCCACAAGCGTACAGTGTGTGCATGCATACAACAAATTGCAATCACAGTGATTGGAAGAGTTCACTCACATATTGGACACCACCTTTAGGGGAAGTTCTGCAAGACCTTGCAGCAGCAGAAAGGAAAGTGGCTGAGCACTGGCACAGCAACAAGAACCGTGGTTCACTCAATTACTGCACATTTTCAAGACTGAACCAAAATAGCAGAAAGGCATGAAATTCAATGAACATGCTGTCCACAGTTCATCATCTGTATGACACGTTCTTGTAAGGGATCGGATGGTCCGCGGCGTCATTAGGGCCAGTTGCCCAGTCTCGGCGCCTCCCCGCGGCAGCCCCCTTTTGAACAAGAAGTACTTTGGTTTGGGCTAGTTGATGCATAGCTTTTTTGATGATGTCTGGACGGAGTTGCAAGTTGGCGCCTGTCCTGTTGTGTTCGTGTGCCTCTTTTGTCCTTGTTGTTTTCGTGCTGTCCAGGCATCATAAAAAAAAAAACCTTTTGAACCCCACCCCCCTCCTTCGGTGATGGGCGACGGTGGAGCGTGTTGAAATGGAACGCCCGTCTTAGGGTCAAGCACCCCTGACAGCGACGGCCGCGCGCTTTTGTTCTCGCACTGTTTTACGCTGGAAGCCCCCTCGTCTTGGCACACGCTGGACGCGACGCGACCTTGCGAAGGGCATCTCGTGGGAAGATCTTGAAAAGCAGCAGTCTTGTCAAGAGGAAAGCAATGAAAATGACGGATGGACCGCGGCGGCCAGATTTGCAACAACCCCAACGAACGAGTACCGGTGTTGAAACTAAGCCGCGTATGCTCATGAGAACGCTAATCCAACTGGGAAAGTCGGGACCGAGCGGAGAGTCGCACACAGCGGAAGCACCCCGCCGGAGTCCAATGACAGCTCTAATTGCGGAACGGCGCTAGGGTTGACGAGCTTCGGCGAAACCGATTGCACGTGCGGGCACGGTTGTGTGGTTGTGTTTGCTTTTCTTCTTCTGAGGGAGAGAGTTGGAGTAATACAGTGGACGTATGGGGCTTGGCACGTAATCCTGGCGGGCCAATCATTTCGAGGGTCCATTCCCAGAATTCCATTTTCTTATAGCAATTTTGATGTTCTTTTCGTGCCGTGTATTTTAGGGAGAGGGTTTAGAACCTTGCCGAAACTGGAAGGCGTGCCATGCTGTTTGTAAACCAATCTTGTGTTAGTTTGTTGTAATTGGGTGAGGCAAGGGATGGGCCAGTCTTCTAGGTCTTTAGAACCGGGCCCCGGAGCCTGGAAAAAGGGTTCTGAGCTAGATTTAGACCTCTTGCATCTTCGGCGATGCCAAGGAGGGAAGATTTTCACCTTAGCCGGTTCCATGTAATCATGCTTGCCATTTATTCTGTTGTAAATATGTGAATTCCTGTATAAAGTTTCAGTTTTCCTTCCTTCAGTCAAGTGTTGCCAGATCTCATCTGTTATACCTTCTCGGACGGTGGGGCACCGCCTGTCGAGCCCGAAGAACGAACCTTAACTCTTTCTGTTGCCAAAAGGCTACAGATACACTTGAGCACGTGACCTAGTAGCACTGCTACTAAATGCACTCTTCAAAGATACATGGACCTAATCCCAATGTAATCTGAGACCAGCTGTGCTGAGCAAGGGTGACTAAGTCTGTGCATGAAACTTCAATGTTCAACAGCAAGCAATGCATGGTTTAACGGTAAACAATGCTGCTGCAAAGAAAAATGCCATTGCAACAGGAAAGTTGATGCAGTGTTCGACAAGACAAACCCAACCCTCACAAACGCAGGTTATTGGTTGATCACCAGCTCATGCAAAGTACTTTGTTACTACTATTATTTCGCCAATCAGCTGAGTGGAAAAGGCACCTCTACTGTGGGAGTATCAAATTTGTGGTTGCGAATCGAATTATAAAAATTGATTGCGAACCAAATATTCTCGAACAATTTTGAATATCAGTGTGGAGCGTTCCAACCTAGGACACAGTATAAACTATTTATTTTTTTCACTAAACACAGCTATGAAAAAAAAACTGATATTGCAAACAATTTTTTTTTTTTTTCACTTTTCCCTAATCACTATATCTGTAAGGCCCAGTAGGCATTAAACAAGGGAAGGGGAATCATGTAGTAATAAACTTTTTTTTTAAACCAATACCTCGTTTACAATTCTTTGAATAACAATTGCATTCAGTGAAAAAAAAAGTGTCGCAGTTTCAATTAATGTTCTCACGACAGGAGTTTCATAGAGTGCTGTCATTAAGCATTGTAAGTTGCCGGATAAGGAAGAGTGACGTCAGTGGTCAACTATTGGAGGGTCTAGGCACTGCTGCCAAAGCGCAACAAGACACTCGCGAAATGGACACAACAGCAGCTATAGTAACCTGAGCTGCAACGCGAGCTGGACCACCCCTTCCACTATCATCCCCAACAAAGCTCAGTTGTGGAATGCTGCCCCAAATGCAGCGTTCACAAAGACATGTAGCCTGCTTCCCCATCGGTTTCGCTAGACTGCAGACCTTGTGATGGGCCCAGACGATGTCGCAAACTGAAGCAGTGCCCCAGCGCATGAGTTGCTATAGTAGGATACAACTTAAAAAAACAGCAGTTAACACTGGGCCACAATCCGCGGCATACTATATTACTCCGCTAGCCAATCACAAAAGTAAACGAAACCAGCTTTTTAATGTTTGACTTTATGAAAAAAGTCGGGTATCAAAATTCTAGACCTTATAAACTTTTTCTCATGATTAGCTTCTTGTTTAGGTGACAAGAGAAGTTACTGACTACTTTTTGTTGTGAAGGGATTCTGTGCACCGGTCCTAAATGTGGGCGGAGCTTGACTGCAGAGTTGTTGTATCAGACTATTGCACTATTCACTGCAAGTTGTATCAGACTATTGTACTCAGTGCGGTTGCGCGGGCTGGCTTTGCGGCAGTTTTTTTTGTCGTATATATGCATTTTTGAAATGCGTATAGAAGTCGGAACGCTGGTGTATGACCCTACATGTAAGTGAACATGTAGTGGTGAATAAAACGTAATGTACTATGACATATGAGTCATAACTCGTAGTCGTAGCCATCACTCAGCCTTTCTGCGCCACCACAGTTGCTCAGTGGTTATGGTGGTCGCATTTTGATAGAGGTGAAATGCAAGAGGCCTGTGTACTGTGCGATGTCAGTGCATGTTAGAGAACTGGACTGTATTACGTACCGCTCTCACGACTTAAACGCTCACAATGCCGCCATATTGTCCCGCACCTATTGGTCGGCCTTTGCCGGCAGACATAATGAATTTTTGCGTCACTGGCGGCTGCTATTTATGTAGTGAACACTGCTTAAGTGACGACGCTGCGCACCTAATTATGCGGGCTGAGACTAGCGAGCAAAAAAGGTAGCCTCTAAACCACTTACAATCTTTGTGAGCGAAAATGGTGGCTGTTTACCGGAGCCCCTCACTACTTTATCCATCATAGCCTGAGCCACTTTGGGACGTTAAACCCCCACAAATCAAACCTCGGCGCTTTACAAGTAAAGTAATGCAAGGTATATAGAGTTTCCACAAAGGATGCGTAGTCATGCCTCGCAGTAGTAATAATGACTTACATTCTTTAACATAGCATAACTCAGCACTTTAATACTTTCGCATTCTTGCACTTAAGCAGACTTCAGTGTTTCTGCTGAATTTTTGGCATCCTCTGTGATATGTAGTTTCTAGATCCTAACTGATGAATATTAAAATGATCATAGCGGTCGCCGCCAAACCACAGCACCTAGCGCACGCAGGCCAGAGCTTCGCCCCTTCCGCAACTGTCCACAAGCGAGGCTGCTTCTGTACGTGCCACATCTCTTATCGTGATGGCACAAGACGAGGGGATCACTGCCAGTCAGGTTCACAGGCAGTTGTGAACTGCACTGTGGCGTGACGCAGTGACATCTCGTGTCGTGCTACGCATCATTTCCCGAGCACGCAGTGGATCGCGATGGCTGTCAGCGCATTGATTTTATGCAATGCCTAGCATTAGTGTGCACGGGCTTTTGCCACGTACTGGCAGTGGATTTTGCGAGGAAAGAGCCAGTTAACGCATGTGACAAGTGCAAGATGTTGCCGTTTGGAAATGCGTTTCGCTGCGAGTTAAGATTAAAGGGACACTAGAGGAAAATACCAAACTAAGCAATGCAGATTTCCTCGAGAACACAACCGATGTTTCTTTCCAAGTGGAAAGGTGGCTGCGTTGTTGAGAAAACCGAATATGAAACTACAGGAACCACTCTGTCTTCACAGCGCCTGCAAAAAATAAATTGCCGTGCATCATTTCTGTGACGTCTTTGAGATGCAGCTCTCTGGCAATCAGAGGTTTCCTAGACAAAATGCAGCCAGAACCGAAACTAACTAGCCCGCTGGTCTCGTGACCGGTTGAGTTTGCTGCCGCAGTTTCTCAGTATTACCTAAAAGCTGGCACCACTGTCCATGTGAATTTCTTGGAGCACTTTATTCACCGCAAGAATGCCGGCATAATGGTTTTGTATTTCGCTTCAACCATTTTTATTGAACTTTTGTGGGGTCTAAACAGAAGTACAGTGACTAACTGAAGAAAAAAAACACTACTATCCAGAGCTATGGCAAGACCATTTCTTTGAAAGGGCAGTAAAGCACTTTCTACACACAAATGTGCTTGAAGCAGTTACGATTATCAAACCACATCTTAAGAATTCACCCTCATTGTGATGCCCACAAGCTGTGGACAACAATTATGCTAAGTGATCAACTAATTTGACAGCCGAGAACCAAGCAAGAATACTGTACTCATTGACTATGTGTGAAAAATCACTGTACCGAAATATGAGTTACCTGCATGGTGTTGATTTTTTGAATGAACCATCAACAACAAACTTCAGGTTTTCATCTTTTGCACTATGCTCTGAATTAATTTTTAAAAATCGATGAGATTGAACCATGCTTCCCTTTTGTATTGCAATGCATTTCATTTTCTGCAAGCATGTTCACAGCAATGCCTTGCATTCGACTGAAATATTTGGTCATTTTTTTAGCAGAATAACTTAAATGCAAGGACGACTCTCATCACTGTGGTACACTGCATTGGACAAAGTACCAAGAGTTTGATTAAACAAATAAGCAAAGAGCAATGATGTTACCATGAGGTGCTAACTACATCACTTCCCGCATTTGTGTGCTTTACATACCATCTAGGCCGCCGCGGTGGCTCAGTGGTTATGTCACTCAGCTGCTGACCCCGAGCTGTAGACCACAAACCAAGCATACCAGCTCATGGTAAGGGTGGGTTAAGCTTTGACATTCCCAGTTTTTACACCATCTGCATAACTAGACGTGATGACTGGCTGTTTTTGTAACAGATATCATGAACTTTTTTTTTATTCGACAATAGTGCCCCAAGGCACGGATTCAGAAAGGGTATGGGGATCTAGAAGAAAGCGGACCGAGTGCAGATGCTGCAAAGTTTGTCGACATAGTGATCGTCCACTCTTAACTCGTCGAAAATATGCTGCGTGCAAGCACTGCGTTTGTCCCACAAGAAAAGTCCAAGCACAAGCATAATTTCAAACACATGTACGTACTTTTATTTGCAGCAGTTCCTCACTTCTGCACGCTAAAAATTGCAACACATCTACTTCACATATTTACAAATGCTGCCTCGTGCAACTGATTCTGAACCCATTGTGGCACACAAAATTCACTGAAAGTGGACACCGTCTTCACAGTTGCTCGTCGTGTTCTAAACATTCACACCTCCGTTGTTCCTCCATTTCGCACCCAAGCAAAAAAAAACACAACTGTGTCACAAGTCGCAGCATATGCTGTCTAGAAAATAGATATAAATTTGACAGTGAGCACACTAGCTGTACCCCTAACACAGCAAGAGTGAAATCTTCACTGTCAGTCAATTTTATTAGCATCTGCCGTCTCTTGCACAGCTTTCTTGCCTTTTTAGTGAGTTCAGCAATGGGAATGAAGACTGGTAACATCTTCCTGCTACAGTACTGTATGACAGCACGCAGCGAGTGGGCCACACAGAAGCCTCCTTTGACCGGTGGATGAAACTTGCTTCTCTCGTGAAGAGGGTTCGGCCTGTACAAAGGGCCTTTTGATGTACAAAATAGAAAAGTTTGTATAAAATGTTTCTCAAGCTGCTACCACACAAATCTCCGGCACATCACAGGTAGATCCTCCGAAGGTCACTTGCACCCGTGATAGAGTTGCACTGGGGGCACAACTTCTTCGCACCCTGCAATAGAAGAAAGATGTGCATTTATGAAGACTGCTTACAGGTGCCTGAGAGGGTAACTCCAGGCCCCAAGATGCCCATAGGTTGAATTTTCCATCACTAGTAGCACTTAGACAGCCATTATAGCAGCATTTACAAGAGTATGAAAAGAAAAGGATGTTATACACTGGCTTTACAGTCTATTTAAATGAATCGCGAGTCCAGGTTTTTTTTCCTTTAAATAACTGACTGTACTGCCAAAATGAATACAGTAAAAATACATTCCAAGAGGATTCTGGTGCGGGCTAGTTGGTTCATACTTTCTACGAAACAGATTTAACACAACTTAACGAAACAAGGACAAGATAGAAGAAACGCAGGGCGGGCGCTGTGCCTGTTTTGTGCCTGTGCTTCGAGTTTCTTGTATGTCGTCCTCGTTCTGCTGCGCTGTGTTAATCTGAATGCAGTAAAACCTTCCTAAGGCATATCCGCTCATGCAGTACTAGTTCCATTTAAAACATAGTCACACGAAATCCCCAATTCTGCTTCCACTAAACGTAACACATTTGGTGCCCACTTGCAGCATAACATCTTGTTGCAAATGGCTAGGTTAGCCTACCGGCCGTTAGATCTAGCACAGTCACTACCTTGTGGCATGGCGGCGAACCCTTATTAGTAGTATGTAAGCCCGCTTACGTCGTCTCCTAGCCAGCAGTGTTTATGGGCACACATTCCTGATGACTCCTGTTTGTTTCGCAGTTTAAGTGCGCTCCTATTAACTTGTCTGCCTCTTATAAAATAAATGTGAACGTGCTATCATCCCACACTGCAATGAAAACAATAATTCTCTATATCGAGTATGTCATGCAGGATCTTGGCACCCTCCGTCGGTCTTCGGCACTTTAGGTTCTTTGTCTTGCAGCAAGTTTGTTAGGTGCCGTGTCAAAGCAAAACAAACAGACCGCTGCCCTCTATACAATTGAATGCAGCTGCCCAGCGATTGTATATTCCCATCAGTTATGTTTGAGATCCAACAGGTATTGATACATGAGACGGCTTGAAGACTGCTGCCAAGCGGAAATCGGTTTGAACAGGCCATTTTGTTCCCTCTATCTGCATGACCAAGTTGTACGAGTATTTTCTCCCCCTTCTGTTAACTGGTTTTTAAACGCATATGCAAAGCATTTATATAGTCTTTATTGCCATTAAACTCAAAGGCTACTGCACATCCATCACATCGCAGTAATAAGCAAATTCCGCCTCAAGATAACCGCGAAAACATTTGAGGATTCACATCGTGCCCAGCAAATGTAACTGCATACATTACCTGGTAAAGATAAAAGGCATGCCACTGTCAGCCTAGTGACGTTGCTATTCGGCTCTGTGTGAGTGTTCTGCCACATAATCTAATTGTTTCTGACAAGTAAAAATTAAGAGAATACAAGCAACAGATATGCTGCTTCAGTGGAGCAGAATACAATAATCGTACATGCCTGTAACTATCCTTCCTTCCTTGCCTGGTGATGTTTACTTGGCAAGGTGTAATACATCTTAATAGTCGCATGAATGCGAAGACAATCCATTTCTTTAGCACGAGTTAATATGAAAATTTTTATTTCAGGTAGCCATTTTCTTCCATATGTGTAATATCCCCCAAATTACATTGTGCATAAGGCTGAAGTCACCGTCCAATAATTAGAGTGCTAAAGAAATCTTTATTCGCTCAAAACTCCTTTCATGCACCTAACCGCACTCATGTACAATGATTTGCAGTGTCTTCACAGCAACTAATTGCGTACCTAAATAAAATTTTGCTGAGTGCGTAATACTCTTGTCACGCAGCAAAATTGTCATCCTGACCCTGCATTTAGAGTCATTTGTGCAGCGTCACACGATTACCTTCACTGAGATTGGCTGCAAAAGTAATCGCCTCCTAATGAGTTCGGCGAACTAATTCCACTCGGCTGAAGCACTCTTCACACCGTCCACATAAACAGTTAGCAGATGTGCTGGTGCCTTCTAGCCAGACCACATATATGTGCTCATTATATCTGTGGACACACCTGCAGGGCAGTACAATGTCAGCGCTGCATTTAATCCACTTCATTCTCGACTTAGTGATGCTAGGGAACGAGAATGTGTCTCCTCTCTTGAGGCAGGCCAGCGCGGAAAATATGTGCACCTCTGCATGGGCTCAGAAAATGCTAGCACGGCACCTAATGCGTTGTCCCGAAGTTTCTCGCGTCTCTATCCAAGGAAGCGCCTGTCGTGGAAGACAGGCGCAGCAGTTTCGCCTTAGAAAAATAGAGGAGGAGGGAAAGCACGTGCAAAGTATGCCGAATGACACTTTCATTCCCACTGTAGCACTGTATCGCCACAGTGGCACTTCATGAGGCAAAATGCACCCACTGGAAGTGACACTAAATTCACCTGTCTGGCACTCGTACAGCTTTATCACATCTGTGACGACAGGCAGTGGCGCACATGCTGGTGAAAAGGCGAAGATAAAAACAAAACTGCCGTCAGGCAAGTGTGAGGTAATGAAAATATCAGGCCCATGAATGTGGTACGAGGAAAATGCATGCAAAACCACGTGGCTGTTCACCAGTCCCTCGTTTTCTTACAATCCATGCTTTCTTCATGTAGCATTTGCGGATTCCATGCTTTCTGTGCAAAGTCGGAACATTTTAAGCAGTATATAACTCATCCATTACAGAGGGCATGTTTTCTTTGGCTGAAGTGTCCCCCCACCCCGTAACTTGGAAGCAAGCACCTGCCGTGTACATTTCTGCAGACGCCGCTAGCTGCCAATCGACACTAGCAGAGCGATGGTGCCGCCACCTGTAGGTCAAGCTCGCAGCGAATACCACGGTGCACGATAAATATAGGTGGGAACACAATGGCTCATGCTGCAGGCAGATAAGTTCCCCTATTTCATCTAAGCATCATGAGTTGACATTCATAGCTTCCTCAGAGCCTTCCTACACTCCTGGAGCAGTGGTTAAGCGATGCGCTACAGCCCTTCTATGGCAGGTGCTACCATCGATGGGACTTGGGTTAAGTTGCGATCCAAGTTGTTCTTCCCTAGCAGCCTCTAACAATCAACTTTTTCATGCAGGTTTTAACACCCCAAATCGGCTCAGGCTACGAGGGACCCCATAGTGGAGGACTCCAGAAATTTCGACTACCTGGGGTTCCTTAACGTGCACTGACATCGCACAGTACACGGGCCTCTAAAATTTCGCCTCCATCAAAATTCAACCGCTGTTGCCGGGATTGAACCTGCATCTTTTGGTTCAGGGGTCGTACGCCATAACCACTGAGCCACCGCGGCGGCCTCTCATAATTAATTGAGCTGCTGACTGACATGGTGGACAGGTAAACAGCCTGCCACAAAATTGGCTTCAGACAAACACAAACGGCTAACTGCGGGGAATGGCTACTGTAAGTGCTAGTGCACTAAGAAAAAACGCCCCATGCCAGCCAGGCTGAATAACGAAACGAACTGACGCCCCCTTGTGTTTGTCACCCCCATATTGAAAAAAAAAAGCCTGCCGCAAGAGAATGACGTGGCTGCGCTGAACGGTGGCAGGCCGACCAAACATCAAGAAATGAGCCCCGCTTGATAACATCTGGTTTCTACGGCAATGTGATAATTCATGTGTTTCTGCCGGTGCAGTTTCACACCACTCGGCAGATAGATGACGCTCTGATCGCAGGCCTGGTTGAAGCTGCGTCATTGGTACTTCATATGGCCGCTTACGTCCAACGTATTTCCTACGTTGTGTCTTCACCTAGGCTGAAGAGGCATCTCAGAAAGCATCCACGAAATATGCAATGCACTGCAAGAAGGCTTCCATCGGTGCTCATAATGCAGAGGTCATGATAATACATTGATAGTGGTATACTGCAGCAAATGATAAGCACTTCTGCAGCTGCTGACGTAAGCGAGAGCACCCTTGCAACCATGCAGGACACACAATGCCCTTCCGCAAACGGTGGCTGTGGGTGCTAGTGTACGCCCGCTGCAATGCAACACCCTGTTGAATTCACAAGTGCTGATGAGTCCCAGTCCAAGCCGTCACGGATGTGACCATCGTCACAGCTACCACTTACTGCCACTTGGCTCAGCTTCTCTGCAGTTGTTCGCGCTATCCGCAGCAAAGTTTCATTTTCATCCACACGCCGTAGCTGCCACCGCCACATTCCAGGCTTACTGCACAGCTGTGATTCGGCCCAATCTTGTGGAGCTGTCAAGATATATTGGCATCATCAAGATTGCGCACTTCCTGCGTGCAGTGCTTCCTAAGTGACATCACTTCTACGCGCATCTCGCGTCAAGGCGAAGCTTCCAAAGTAAGAAGTTTGACATTATACAGAACATTGAGCATGGGAAGAACCATATGGTGGCGTATAACAAGGGACTGCCACTAAAAAGAAAGCTGCTTCACACACTGTTAGTTCGAGTAGCTGCGAGGCCGCCTCGGCAGCAGATGAAAACGGGTACCTATAGTCCAAGGTGAACAAAAGATTCCATGTGTGCCTTCCTTCATGGAATATGTCATGTCATCCTTTACCAGGTAAGTGAAAATATCTAAGCTATTTCCACTTAGGGCATACCGCTGCTTTGCATGCAGCTTTTCCGTGGACCTGCGAGGTACGCCTTACTACTATATGCAGCAAGTTTGATTTTATGCGAAGCATACTAGCCGCACAACCGAGCTCTTCCTTGCTGCGCCGCGCGCGGCCGCGTAGCTACCACTTGACCTACATCGGCGCACCACGTGATATGACGTCACAACAGCTGTGAAAGCTGGGGCTCAACTCGTGCGCTCGCTTGCGGACGCGCAGCCTCCGCCGGCGGCCTAACTCCCGCTCCTACCGCTAGGAGATACTGACGTCACGCAATTGTATAAAAGGCGACGCACTCGTTGAGTCAGTTGAGCAGCGAGATGTCGGCCAGGGAGAGGGCGGCTCGCCAGACCGCAAAGCGCAAGTTACAAAGAGCCACGGAAACGGGAGAAGAACGAGAAGTACGGCTTGGCAAGCGACGTATGCTTCGCATCCTAGGCTTAACCATAAGCTAAGCCAGGCCATTTTTTGTACCAACATCACAACCCAGTCTCAGTGGGTCTCCCCCAGTGAGTTCACACTGAGGGAACCCAATAAGTTCACAACCCAGGTTCAGCGGTCACGGTACTGGCTGCTGACCCGAAACGTGCGGGTTTGATCCCAACCGCAGCAGTCACATTTTGATAGAACCGAAATGCTAGAGGCCTATGTACTGTGTGATGTCAGTGCATATTAAGGAACCCCAGGTGGTTGAAATTATCCGGGGCCATCCTCTATGGCATCCCTCGCGACCCGAGTCACTATGGGACGTTAAACTACCCCAATAGCCAAGCCAAGTGAGATCATGCAGCAAATTTAAAAAGTTATTATAAATTGCTGTAGCATAGATATCCTCCTAATCCTGATTCTCACAATTTACCAAAACGGTAGAAAACTTTCCTTACTCAAGCTAAAGTCTAACGTACCAGTACACTCTCATATCCAATTGTCACACTGTCTCAAAGCAAGAAAGACAACACTAAGGGAACTGAAATTTGTCTCCATTAAGACGTTGTTGGAAAACTTCAAAGCAAAGCTGCAAAAGGATTTTCTTTCCAAACAAGATTCAATGTCGGTGTCTTGGAATTGTCAGCACATGTGCCTGCCTGGTCTATCTGTCCTCGATTCTGTTTTTTTTTTTTCTGTGCACATGCATGTTTCAAGCATCTGCTTCAAGGGTGCTCACAGGTTGCGTTCAGTGTTGATACATCCCCCCAAATGTCTGAGCAGCCATTTAAAGGCATGCTTTGTGTATGACGGAAGCACATCAACAGTGATCCGTTAACAGAAATCCCTCGGAAGTGCCAAAAGCACCCTCCTCTGACCCAAGGCATCTGGACACAAGCTGAGCATTCTAAAGAGACTTCATGGGATTCGACACAATATGTCTATGTAACCAAACAGTCAACTACAGCAACTACCAACAGAAAGCTCTATGAGACAGTACATGTGTATATTTGGTGCGTGCAGCCAATTTAACATAGAAGAGATTAAGTAAAATAAATGCTACTTCTATGCCTCAGGTATGCACAAAAATTGTTTGATAAAAAATTGTTTCATATGCATAAAAAAGATGTTATGACAATTTTTTTTTGTATGGGAACGTTCCTTTCTGTCTGGTAGGCAGTGTGTGCAAGCCTTGACACAAGAGGCACTACAGCTGCCAGTGTGGTGTGGAGTGTAGCACTAACTGCAAAACATAGCTTGTTGTGAAACCATAGCTTGAGGTACAGAGGTGGTTTAAAAAAATTGTCACCGAAATAAGACTGGCGATATCTTTCCTAGATATCCACATCACAGTCTGCATTTTCAAAAAATTTTAACAGATGATAAAAAAAGGTAGAGGTAAACCACGCAACACACAATGGCTGACTGCAACTGAAGGCTCCTGAAGTTGTGTTCCTCCCAACAAAAAGAACTTTCTGTACTGCACTCAGTCCGCATTATGTCGTCTTAGGCATTTTCAATCCAGGCAACACAGCCACCTACCAGCAGAGAAAGTTTGAACACAGCACATCACAACTGTTGGGTCTTGCCTCAGTTCCCATACAATTTAAAAATATAAACCATTGACTAAACTGCCACTGTTAAACTGGTTTCCACAACCATATAGCAAGACCTACCAGAATATGGCAATATTTTTTCTTCTGATCTCTGACAGTAAACTGTGCCTCTAAGTGCAGTATTTACACTTGCATAATACACCTGCATTAGTCATTAAAATCTGGCAATTTTTAATTTACCACAGTGTAAATTTTTGCATTGTATGTTCGCCTCCCAAATTAACAGCAATTTTTTTCACAAAAGTGAGTTCATTAAGCAAATAAATGCAGTAGTCTGAAAACATTCATTCAGAAAATTTATCGCGTTGGTAACGGCAGTGGTGGAAAATATGCTTAAGCAGCAAACACGGAAAACCAAACATGACCTGGTATGAGTTGTATATGGGCTACAGTTCCTCTGCACAAAGAAGCCAGCTTTGAGAAATTTTGTGTATGATCTGAGACACAACCAAAAGCACAATATCTGAGAAGATTTCTTTTCTACTCTTGCTGGCGCTGATGCTCAGCACTCCTGGTCATCAGCACGATGAATGCAGGAAGGGTTCTACACCATTTACAATGTTCACAACTAGTCGGTCGCGGCGTTTCATTTCTGCAACTTTCACTACAGCCCTTGTATAAGCAGCGTCAAGTCTCCATCTGGGAGAGTGGCATCCATGGCTTACCAGTGTCCTGAGCCAGCAGTCTTGACAGTGAACGTGCCAGCAGCAGACTGACACCACAGGCTGGGTATACGGCTCCTGGGATAGTTTCAAAATAAAAAAAAATAAACTAAGCATGTGTTGGGATTGGTGATGAGCAATTTGAAGCATGCTCTGCAGTAAACAAAATGTTAGTTTGCAGCAGCCTCCTTATGGTTGAAAACTGAATCTATCTTATGGTATGGACTAGAGAATAATGTGGAAACCTAAATTTCCACCGTTCAGAATAAACATGCTCCTTCACTAGAAGCAGAAAGCCCAGAGTTAACGTCAGAATACAAAACATGCATGGATAAGAACCACCAGCAACAGAATACTGTGATTAAAAAAAAAAATTCATTCAGCTCTACATTTTTTTACACTGTTTTTCACAACCCAACAGGCAGCAACAGCCACCAAGCATCCAAGTGAGCCAATGCTATTTGGCTGTTCTTAAGTTCACTCATATTTTTCAGTTTTGACATCTTCTGATCAATCAACCACCATACCTCACTGGACACTTTTTTGACAAGTGACACCACATGTTTACAAAACAAGTGAAAAATTTAGCACACACTTGGCTTTTGACACACTACAATTGAACACCCGGCACAATTTGAAGTACACCTGTTGATTACTATACATAGAGGGGCGGGTATTGGCATGGCCATGTCAAATTCTGTTATTAAGGCAAAATCCTTACATGGCTCATCAATCACAAGACCCAGTGCCCAACGTCCGAGAGAAACAAACTGAAAACCCATATGGCCTCATGATATCATTGGCAATGCCTACACCATAAGGATAAGAAATAAATAAATACAATTTCTTAAATAAAATTTCTCCCGAAGTGGGTTTCAAACCCAGGCCGGCCCGAACAGATCACCTTCACTGGCCATTTCTTTAGAGTAGTACGCCATCATCGCAGCACAGCATCCCATGCGCTAAACTGCATTTCTATCATGCTGGTTTGGGTATCGTCAAAATCGATCAACTTCCAATCGGGTAGACAGATCAGTCAGCTTTTGAACATAAAAAGCTGCCACTCCATGTTTTTTTCAAGATTCTCATATTTTAATGATACTTTTCCTACAGGTTCTCCTCTTTAACCTGGTCATGTGCACCGGGTTTGGGAGCCCTGTGGCAACTCATTCTTGTACAAATCAATTTTAAAGTTTGCTGTTTCCATGGCTTCAGTTCAGGTCATTTCTGCAGGCAACACTGCATTCCAGATTTCGCGAACATTACTCACGTGATTGCCCGCTCCCCGCACGAGCAAACAATTTTGAGGCTTGCATTATGTCGTCTTAGGCATTTTATGAAGTAAGTTGTCATTCCATTCTCTCTTTCAGCCATTTGAAGTTGAAAGTTGAAAGTTTATTAATGCATTCAAAGTTAAGAAAGTATACAGCGAGAGGTCCCATGGTACAAGACCGCGGACGGGACCTCCCATGAGAAAAAATTTCAATAAGCAACAAAATAAGAAATACGCAGCACATTAATTAGTGATGCAGAGAATGAATACATAGTGAAATATGAGTTACCGAAACATTTAAATACAACCAATATAATGCAGGAGAATGTACAATAAAACACTCACAGATGCCGCGATGCATAAGGTCAATAACAAAAAAGAAGTAAAAAATCACATGTTAAGAAGGAAAAGCTCTAATTTGACCTTGAACAAAGAAAGCGTATTAGTTTGTTTGATGTCTAAGTTCGAAGAATTCCAAAATGATATGGATGAAAAACTAAGGCAGTGTTTCCCGTAGTTAGTTCTGACCTTAGGTAGTAAAAGGTTATTACGCAGTGCAAAACGTGTGACGATGTTGCTTATGAGCGTGCCGTGTGAAAATATGCTTAGCGGGAACTGATAATTAAGAATCTTAAAGAATAGGACACCAATGTTGTAAAAATAAAGGGCCGAGATAGGTAGAACATTTATATCTATGAACAAAATCCATGAGGGTGACATTCGAGAGGTATAGGTTATGATGCGCATAGCTTGCTTTTGCAGTTTTATTAAAGCCCAAAGATGAATATGATAGGTGTTACCCCAAGATGAGGTACCGCAGTTTAAGTGGCTGTGGATGAATGCGCAGTAAAGGGATAATAAAGTTTGGATTGGGAAATTGCTTCGGGCTTTAATTAGTGCGTGTAACCCATACGAAATTTTCTTACACGTTTCAGCTACATGATGATGGAATTTTAAGTGAGGGTCAATGATAACACCCAGAAATGAAACTTGATCTTGTGACGAAACAGCGGCAGAATTGAGGTATAGTAGTGGTGTAATAGGAAATGGCTTCTGAGGGGGATGGAAAATCTGAAAACAAGTCTTAGTGACGTTCACGGACAGGCGGTTAATGTGGCACCAGCGCTCAAGAGAAGGTCATATTGTAGGTTACGTACGAGCTGATTAATGTCCCAGTGCGATGATATCATGGTAGAGTCATCTGCGTATAGTACACTATTGCAATTCTTTAAACTGGATGGTAAATCATTAATGTAGAGTAAAAAGAATACAGGGCCTAGAATAGAACCTTGTGGAACACCCTTGTTAATAAGCTATGTTAGATGCGTGATCATTAATAGTGACTATGTGCTCTAAAGGAGGTCCAGTGATACGTATAATTCTAGTTTGTGAAACAAGATGGAGTGATCGATGGAATTAAATGCCTTACTAAAACCTATGTATACTGCTACCCAGAACATTCCTTTATCAATAGCCAGCCTAACGTAATCTATGAGAGACGCTGCCGCAGTATCTGTAGATAGTCCGTGGCGAAAGCCGTGTTGACTATCTGTCAATATGTGAAATTTTTCAATATAACTTGACAACCTTATTTCAATCAATTTTTCTAAAATTTTGTCCAAATTTTGACGCATGTATGTGTGTTTTTCCAATGTCTGTGATGTGATCGCTGCATCAATCAGACATCATCATTTCTGGCCATGAACGAAGTTTCAGTTTGTTTTCTATTTGGTATTTTGAAAAGTGGCGGCGATGCACACTGCATAGGGTTTAACGTCCCAAAGCGACTCAGGCTATGAGGGACGCCATAGTGAAGGACTCCGAATAATTTCAACCACCTGGGGTTCTTTAATGTGCACTGACATTGCAAAGTACAAGGGCCCCTAGAATTCTGCCTCCATCGAAATGCGACCACCCGGCAGGGATTGAACCTGCATCTTTTTGGTCAGCAGCCGGGCACCATGAAAAATGGTTTGTTGTGCCGTAGACGGCGGACTCAAAGAAATGTAACGCAATCATTAACTCAAAATGTTGAAAAACCACCGAATTTACCCTTTAAGCTGCGCAAACAAGATGGCGGTCAGAGATTTACCAATTAGGCAACCACAACCTGACAAAAGCTGTAATTTCCTTCATGGTCACACCAATATTACAACTACCAAGACAGCAGGTTAAAATGTTAAGGCAATCAGTCAAAGAAACAGAATTAGTCTTGCAGAAACAAAACATAGAAACCCATAAAATTTAAACAAAGCGTCCCTTTAATTAAACAAAAAATCTCACACCAAGGAATGACAGCCATCAGGCTCTGAACATCGAGCCCACAAATGACCAGACCAGCCTACAATATGGACGCCTTTCATTAACGTTAAGCTAGTTTCACATCACTGCTGCATGGCCATTTAAAGGTGGAAAAAAAAGTTTTTTAAAGTATAACATATAGGCAGAGTAATGTTTTTTTATGAAGCGAAACAAATCAAGGTGGTTTCCATCATGCACACCTGTCGGTCATTAGCATGCATGCTTAGAAACTTTATCCTTGTCCCGCTAACAGCCAGCAATGCCACATTAGGGCAAGGTAAAACATGGGAAATTCAATTATTTATGAAAAGGGTTTATTACAGACTTTCCCCCACTATATCATGACAGCAATCACTGTATTTCTTTTTTTTCCCAAGCCTCCACCTTAAGGGGGGGACAATGGTCTTGAAAACATCTTCCTTAACTTCCAACCAAACGTAACAAAACTTGGCATGCTTATGCAGTTTTTTTGTGCAGATTCCAAAAATACTGTTACTTTTTGTATGGACCAATTAGTTCTTCTGATAATTACAAACAATTCACTAAAGTTTCAAAAACAATAGAAAAATAACAGCTCAACAAAACATTATTATTTATACATTGCTAGATACTAGAAAGAATAAGGAACACAACGCTGCAGGCAGTTTTTTTTATTAGAATACTTTTTATTTTATTGCAGATTTAATTTCTGTGGTCAAAACATGCCAACACAGTGATAGTACAAAATGCTATTCTAAAAAAATTCAAAAAGAAAATTAAAAAATCTGCTTGCAACATTGTGTGCTACATATATCTGACTTCATGCTGAAAAAAAATTATTGCTCTATCCTCAATAGATGTTGAGATATTGGATTTGATAACTTGACAGAAGTCCAAAATTCACATTTTGAGAAAATGACAAAAAACTAAGAGAACTAAATTTCATAGTAGGTGATAAAAAATATTGGCATGTTTGCTCATGGAAATGGCTAACAAGCGTCGGGCATGTAATCTGAGAGACAATTTTCACGCCTATGGCCCTTTCTCCATGCCTGCTGCCTGTTTTCAGATGCACATTTGAATGCTGACACATTCCTTCAGCGCAAGTCTATTTCTTGACTGCTTTAATTTTCTTGCTTTTGGTCGAATCTTGACGAAACTGCTCAGTCCTCTCAAGTTTTCCGAGGTGATTTCAAATATGCTATTAGTTTTCAGATAAATAAACAAATGTATGAGATAATTAAAAAACATTTTCTATTTCTTGGAGCCACATTGGAAAAAAAAGGCAACCTAATTTAACTGTTACGCCGCTATTCTAAGCACAGGCATCTCTGCTCGAAGTCCGCCACGTGGTCCTTTGACGGTTTTGCATATCCGAGATAACATCAGCTGATGTTTTTGCACAGCTTTTCACCTCTCACGTCTCCTTGCTGTCACCCGCCATACTTCCTCCTCTCCCCCACTGCAGAACAACAGGGCACAGGATTACAGCTGGGGCTGACTTCTTTGCCTTCCTTTGTAAATAAACTTCTTTCTCACACTATCTGCCTGAGAAGTGCACAAGGATGCAGGTGCGGGCAGACTGCCAATGACGACAAATCCACACCGGCTTCGCTGCCTCCCCCGGCCATACTGTTCACGGTACATAGCTACATTACGAGCAAAGGAGGGATAGCCGAGTGCATGTGTTCCGAGGTAAGCCTGTTGCCGCATACGTGATCGGCTGTCCCGACTGCACTCGCTGTCTGCCAGCATCTTCTCGGCGAGCAATAAGGCGTCCCTGGAAACACCCACCATGCAGATGAGGCACCGGGTGGCCGCTGAGTTCTGCTCCTCCAGCTGCCGAAGCCGCTCTCGCAGCGAGTTCAACACGTGGGCAGTGGCACCCTTCGGCAAGTCCAGGTTGGTGGTAACGGCCTCAGCCCCTGCATCACTGTATCAAGCATTCCCTCTTTGTGCGTTCCTTCTGAACCACTATGGGGAAATGCATAAGCCACGCTTCATATCTTGCATTTGCTAGGCTGTTTTCAATGGATGCATTAAAGCAGTGGAGACACCCTATTTTTGAATGTAGAAATTTGTAAATGTATTTTTGAGTGTAGAGGTCACACATGACTGCAAATTTTTATCCCTCAATAATACCTAATAATATTAGTAGTGACAACGGATAACTATTTATAAACAAGACTTTTCTCTCATGTTATTTTTGGTTTCAGTTTTAACAGCCGAACAGTGCCTATGTCGTCGCAGAGGAGTTGAAACAATGTTCAGGTCACGTGAGGCATAACAAAAAACCGCGATATAGTCAGTACTTCGTGGTTTTAATCCATCCCAGCTCTTATACCAGCATGCTCTGAGAGCTGCCAAAACAACAAATGAACAAGCAGACATTATTACAGTTGTTTTTGTATGCCTCATGTGGCCTCAACAGTATCTCAACATGTCTGTGAAGTCAGAGCCACCAGTTGGCTGTTGGACTCAAAGCTCAAATAATACAAGAGAAAAAATTTAATTCGAAGTTATATAAAGTGTACCAGCTGAATGTAGCCTAGTTTTTAAGAAAGTTGCAGTGTCCTAAGTGAGTGAAACCAACTCAGTGCTGCTGAGAGTCATGTGACCTAGTCTGTGGTATTCTTTTTGTTCTGCAGAGTTAATTAGTTATTTACTTAATTAAGCCTAACTAGCTAACTTCTTAAATCTTAGCTGCGGGAAAACACTCTAGCTACCAAAATTATAGGTTACCTTTAAAATCGACCAGCTGAAATGTATGCAACATGGTACCATTTATGTAGTTTTATTTTTTTTAGCAGTCCTGAAAGAAAACGCATGAAATTAAAAATCTACCACTTTGCAGTGATGCTACTTGACCATGCCAGATGCACTCTCAGAAAAAAAATTCCACTTATCTCATATCCTGTGCCCAGTGGGAACTCAAAGCCCTGTCAGTGAAAGTGTTTTGGAAATAAGCCGTTTTTATTTTCTGACAGCACGTCTCTGGGTGCTCAAGTAGCACCACTGCAAAGTGGTAGATTTTCAATTTCATGCGCTTTCTTTTAGGGCCGTTAATAAAAAAGCTATGTAAACGGTACCTTGTTGCAAACATTTCAGTCAATCATTTCTACAGCAAATGCTATAGAAATGTTTCTAACATTTCTGCTTTCACATGGGAGCCTAGCTGAAACACGAAAACCATTTCTTCAGTGGGCAATGTTTCACCTTCATCTTCACAATGAGATATGATAGTTGTGAATTTTGTGCAGCCTGCTCTGACCCAGTCATCTCATGCGGTAGCATAATGCATAAGCCAGACAAATCCTGTGGTTTAAAGATCTTTGAGGTTTGCAATGCTAGACTGCACAACCACACATTTCTTGTTTAATAACTATGCATTGTATTTTATCATTTTATCACCTAAGGTCCAATGTGTGCACCACGTAGCTACTGGTAAAAATAAGTGAAAAATACAGCATTGAGTATGTAGATTTCCTGTAACGCTGCTTGACCAGAGTGCCTCGGACAATGGGTTATGATTCACTGTGCCAATCGCATGGCTGGCTTTAGATAGAGTTTTATACTCCAAAGCTGCGCCTTGGATGTGAAAATGTAATGGCGGAGGGCTCTGGATTGATTTCAGCCACAAGCCATGCACTGACATCAGCTTGCAGACGGACATTTTTGTCATTTTGCATTGGCCAGGAGTGTGCTTAACCCACAACCCAGTGCTTCAGCAGAATGTCATACTTACTGTGTTAGCATGCAAGTATTCCAACTTTCTTTAAATAAAATACCAGAGATGGAGTACACACTTTCCTTTGCTCAACTGTCAGTATATACGTTTAGTCAACCTGACAAATTCGGTGACATGCGTACCAGGAGGACGTCAGACATTGGCCATTGCATTGGTGTTCGTCAAGCACTTACATTATTCTCCAGAAGTGCAACGCTGCAGCCATCAGCGATTCTGATATGCCCAAAAAAAAAGAAACTCAAGCAGTTAATACCAAGCCAGAAAGCCCATTACTAGGCGAATGCTATGAAGCTATCGTCGTATTGTGATCATCTAGCTGTCCACCATACTGTACACCTGGTGGTGCCATCTCTAGGTCTTGAAGGACATGTAGCATATGGCTACAGAAAGCTATGTTTACAAAGTTTGCAGGAGCAGAGTCTGCAGCTTTCACGACAATTAACAAAAACAGGAAAGTGGTACATAAGGATCACACATCACTGTACAAGCAATTTCATTCATTTCATCTATTCCTTTTATTTCATTACTTTAAAGAACTTTATGGAAGTATTGCATAAGACTGAAGCTCTGTTAGATTCTCCTACCAAATTAAACTGCAGGCATTGTTCTAGAAACTACAACAGCAAACAGTGCAGCAGATAACTACACTCACCTATTCAATGATGGCTTCTCCACTGCATGTCACCGATGTGAGCAGAAAGAAAAGAGGAAGAGGAGAAAATTTTTTTCAAGCTTTTTAACTTTGCCATTTGGCAAAAACCACCAAAAAATAAAACACATTTTTGCCATTGTGGCATCCAGTCGAAACTGGACCGCACACGGCAAAAATTAAAAGCACTGCATGCATTTCCTCCTCCAACATGTTACTCAGAACATGCCGAGCCGTTCAGGCAGTCATGCGTCATCTGACAGCATGAAACTACACCTGTGGACCCTATCAAAACAACGCTGGGGGACTCCTATGCTGCGGTTATGAGTTGACGCAATAGCGTACGCCGTTCACACCTTTGAACGCATTTTTTATTTTTTTCAACTGTTTAAATGAATTGACTGATCAGTTACACACTCTAAATTTTCTTAATTAGCTTCATCAAGCATTGGCTTTTCATTCTGAGCATTTTGACACCTGAACTCCCCTTTTTCCAAATTTTCATTATTTAATTAATCAATTAATTCAAATGAGTTCATTTACTCGTCATCGCCTATCATGCACCAATCATCAATCAATATAACCACAAATTACCATGACACGATTGTTTTTTTTTGCTCAGCCCCCGACTATTTCCGACACGCCGTGCCGACTACTACTACGCCAACAGCTTTTCGACCGAACAAGCTGTGTAAGCTATCGCGTAATACTGTACACAAGAAAACGTATGACATAAAATAGGTAGCTTTACTGGTAATGTGAAACCGCAAAAGACAGAAGCGTGAAAAGGCGACACAAACACTAACGCCAGTGCAGCCGCTCCAGTGCTCAAGACTGAAACATGCCCACGAAGGAAACGACAGACCGAGCAAGTCTTTATCAAGTACGCTTCTTTCATCGTGGCGTTAATTCGGGTCGGTGCAGCGTACCGTGTATAACGGAATCACACAATTCGAAGGCTCGAACCTGTACGTGCAGACGCACGGTGCAGTCGCGAAGAGTCCCGCCAAAGCGTGCTTTCCCGCACACCTTCGTACCCTGTGGGAAAGCTTCCCCGACTCTCGTAGGATGACAGATGTATACCCTTTCCTTCACGACGCCGCGTGAATTAAATGCGTCGTCTTCGGTTCGTGGCGATATGAGAAAGCACAATGACTCAAGTAAAGAGACCAACAGTTAACGTAACAAATTAAGTGATAAAACTAACGTGTGTGACGTTGCCATAAAGGAACAAAAACCAGCAGGCAGATTCGTGTGACAAATTTGAAACCGGGTCGCGAAAAACGGGCTGTGTTAAATTCGCCTGAGAATAGGCAACCTGCAGTGCTCGGGGGCCCTAATAATAACCCACCGAGTCTCTGCAAAACTTGTGCTGATACAGAGCAGATATCAGTGCCCAAAACATCCAAATTTTGCTAAATTTAAAAGGCCGCCGATCAAATACACTTCAACAAACGCACATTCTGAGACCATTTGATACTACATAAACATATTCTATATGTAACCCAAACAAAACTGTCCTAGGTGAAGTTGTTTCTTCAGAATAGTTTTCTGAAGTAGGTGATATCAGCGAAACTACCGAATTTGTCACCTGCAGTACCACCTCTTGTGCAGTTTACAATGCAGCTACACTATAACGACGTACACCAATTGAAGTGCACATTAAGCTTTCGAACTATGGAGCATTCGCGCTGCCTGTGTGGGACCCCCGCTTTAAGAGCTGCACCCTAAAACTTGCAGCGGCTCTAACCTTATTGGAAGCTACGCGCAGCTTCTGTCGCGGCTCAACTGAACCCCTCTACTCTTCCGAATGCAGCAACAGCCGCCGAGGTCGTCGATGGGCCCGCGAGAGTCGCACGACCATTCTACCGCTGCTCCCTCCTTTCCAACATTCAGGGGCTCGCAGCTACGGCCTGCGTACGATGTTAGCTGTCACGCCGATAATACGCACAGTAGTGTCGATCTACGCGTCTCCGCGCTGCACAGTTTCTCTTGAGGCGTTCGTTAAATTTTTAACCGCAAAGTTCGGTCAGCGAATGTGCGCGCGTTTCACGGGCAGTTTTTTTCGGGCAAATGCTCCATGGATGGGTTCCAAGTAGCAGAGGCTCGAATTCGAGAAGAAAAATAAAGCTTCACTGAATTCGCACTAGCGCGAAGACCTTAACAGGAGAGAACGGCAGGCGCATGAGTTTTAAAGGAGTATAAACGCCAAATTTTCAACTGCGTGTTTTCTTTTTTTGTAATGACGCGTAGGGCATTAGTATACATAGATTACCGCGTGGTATTCGCCTACAACCAATAAAAAAGTTATAATCGATTTTTTTTCGTGACCCTGTTTCGGTTTTATCTACCAAACGATGGCTATGACGTCAAAGGTAGCTTTAGGTCACGTGAGGTATGAAAAAACTAATATAATCGCTGACACGTTGTTTTAGTTCACTACAGCGCTTAAGCCGGAATGACAACAAGCGGGTTATCCGTTGTTTTATCGCATTTTTTTTTTCATGCCTCACGCCATCTTTGACGTGACAGCCATCGTTTGGTTGATGAAACCGAAACAGCACGAGGGAAGAAATTCGATGATAAATTATTTAGCGGTCGCAGGTGAATACCACGTGGTGATCTATGTATTCTAACGTCTTGTGCATCATTACAGAGAAGAAAACATGCAATCAAAATAAGGCGTCACACCCGTGTTAAACATACACGAAGCAGGCACTGCTTTCCGTGCGGACCCCACACGAGTTTGAAAAGGCCAAGAGGCTTACCCGGGGAATCTGGTTTTTCTTCAGAGGTGCTGTCTTCGTCCCGTCGTGGCGATGCACTGGACCTGCCGACGCCATCTTGATTTCTGCAAGAGCGACAGAAGGGGCCATGGAAGAGCTTCTCTGAATAGAGTGCACCCCAAGCAGTATTTAAAAAATGGCTGTGGTTTAGCTCTGGTTTAAGCTGGAGTGACGCGATATCTACATCTGGCCGCGTGGAATTCGCTCAGTTGACTTGCAAAGTCAGTCTTGCGCCGCTGCGTTTCGCTGGGCGTTTCTTCTTCAGCTTCGTCCTTGAACGTGGATTCATTCTCCCCCCCCCCCCCCCCCCCCTCCCACTCGGTTTCGCTGGTGTTCCTGTGGGAGCATATACAGGAACACTAGGTTTCGCCGGCACGTCGCGCCGCCGGCAGCTGCTCCGCACGACGTAACCAACCACGTGACCAGCCGCGGCGCCACCAAGGAGCTCAAGGGATGCCATGCTGAAGGCTCGAAGTGCTAGCGTAATGTAGCTATCGCTACAAAAGTACTCTTTCTGCAATGGATATGGAGCTCTTTATACGCTCGGGACACGGGCTGGCACACATCCTTGCCTCTTCCTGAAGCTCATTCAAGTGTTCAAATATGGGCTTCCCAGGTTACATATAACCCATACCTTTCAAAAGAGAAGGAAACTTGGCGTGCGCAACGGAGACGAAAACTTGAAGCAGCTTTGCTCAATGTGGTGGTAGTGGTTTATTTAAAATAACATAAAAGGAAGGTAAAAGATTTTTGCTAGCCCCGGCATCTGCCATCACTTGCGGCGGCACCTGAGCTGGGGCAGCGGAAAGAAGGATCGCAGGCAGGTGGGAGAAATGAAATAAAAGAGGTGAGGGGACAGAAGAAAGACATGGGGGGAGGTAAATAGTACACTACATAAAATAGATATACACTGCATAAAAACATTAAAAGTGAACACTATAAATGCAAAATAAATATACTATATACATTATTTACACAAACAGTCAAAAAGTCAGTTGTCTTCACGGCGCGCGTGTGCTGATGACGGGAAACTCGGCAGTCATTGGTCACACGCGCGCCGCACTTTGCACACAACAGCTGGTGTGGTTTGCTCAATGTCACCTCAAGAAAACGGGCAGTATTGCTTCGCATATTTGTGAAAATGACAGCTTAGAACTTGAATGGAATAAAATCGACAGGCAGATACTAGAGTGCAGACACACAGAGACGAGAGATACCCTAGACACCTACCTGTCCAGCGTGCACACTGTTGACATAGTGGAACTAAGGAATTCAGGAGCATTTACAGCGAGGGGGCAAGCAACCGAGAAGACAAGACAACCCTTCACCGCCATTCCAGAAAGCAACGCCCAGATTGCATCTCGTTTGGCGACAGACTTTCTCGGGAAGAGGCTCCAACGTAGTCAGCTGTTGCCTACGATTGGCTCCTAATCGCTCCAGCAGGAGAGGCCGTGATTCCAGACCTTCAGGGAGGCTTCAGAGAACATTTCAGGGGAGGCTTCCAAGGATGTGCCGTGCGGGAACTATTCCCCGGCAGTGCTTCTCACTTTAGTGTGGTTCCGTCCTCTGGTGTAGGTACGCAAAAAAAAAGAAAGTTAACCTCTTCTCGAGGTCCTGTAAGCCCTTTCTAGCTCCACGCCAGACCGAGCAAGGACCTGGGAACCTCGACCAGGCAGCGAGGTGACCCAAGGCGTTACACATTCAACGACGCGCAGGTATGAAGCACCTGCGGTTCGGACTGATGCGAAGAGGTGCTGCAAGCTTCAACTACGCCAGGTGCGCGCAACAGTACAGCGAGAAGCACGCACGCACACGGAGCGCCTTTTCAAAAGGCCTGCACAACTTTTGAAAGCTGTATACTCTTCTTAGCATCCACAGACGAAATCAAGTGCCTTCCATTGGAGAGATATCATGAAACAGTTCCAAAGACTGCCATCAAACATGCGCAGAACGAATGCTACTTAGCATCAAGTACGGGTCCTCGGACAGGAGTTTGTCACTCATTTTTAAAAAGTGCGGTTCCTGGCTGATCGTTCGCCGCGTAGTGAACGGCTCTTCTCGCCCCTACGACGCCACGGGTATACGTCGGTATCACGCTGGACGACACGCAGCACTCGTTCTTTGCAGCCATAACTAACGCAGACTTCCGGTAGCGGCGACAGCCGTCGTCTCCGCCGCCGACGAGTGTCGTCGTTCAGTTGCGAGCTTCTGAACGGGATGTACTAGCAGTGCTCGAAGCCCATCACTGACAGGAGTCACTGAAAGGACTAAGCGATGCGCCGGTAAAGGCCGATTCACACGACGGACCGGTGGACGGGGCGTCCCACATGTCTAATCCGAGTATAGCCTCGTCCTATGGCCATCACCTTTGAAGATGGCGATTAGCGGATTAGGCGTGCGCACTGTCTCTACGCTTACCAACATCGTGGTCCAGGCGCGAACCTAACGGAGCGCAAGTGAAAAATCACGTGACGCCTGGCCAATGACTGTCATGACTGACTTTAAAGGCCGATTCACACAACGGATCGTTGGTCCGTGGTCCAGGCGTCACGTTACGTCCCAATTCCCGTCAGTCTGGTTCACGCCTGGCCAACGGACCTCCTCGATCTACCGCGCTCGGGCAGCCCGCTGGCTACCAGAAAATTCGCCCCTGACAGGAAAGCGCATCATGGTCACATGGGCTGGCGGCCTCCGGAACAGGCCACCGGTACCAGCCTAACCGGCAATCACGGCGGCCGGCAAGCCAGTCACGGATCACGGAGGGCAGATGTTCTCCGTAGCTTTGCGTTCTGCTGAGTCTCGTTGCTACGCACGTGTAAGGTCGCGATCAATTTGAAGGTGATGGCGCGAGCATCGACCGGCTCGCCTTTCAAGCTGCATAGCGACCGATTTCGGAACTGCGAAGATAAAGATTGCGCTGCCTTCTTCCCCTCGTAGGCTCTTCAGGGCTACAACCGTCACCCCTACGAATGACTCGCCACGTTTTTTCCGCGTTTGTTTCCCTTTCCTGGCAATCATGTGTGCCCGTCGTTGCTGTATGTCTCGGATAACAATGACGCCTGTGTGCAAAACATGATAAGATGATCTGAATGAATTTGAAGGTTATCTCGCGAAGGGCGACGAATCTTTAAGACAACACCGTTTTGTGGAACATTTTTACTACACAAAGTCAGAATTATGATAGCTTCCCTTGCCCTTTGGCTACTCAATGAAGAACTGCTATCATATTCTCTCGGCTTTGCTTTCTTTTTTGTATACCCTTTTTTAATTGTTTTTGGTATAACCGGGCTCTGTTTTTCTGTTCTCACAGGTTTCGATAACACTGTCACTCTCTTCTACAGCCCACATGCGCCGGACTGGTTATTCATAGAAAAAATTAAATAAAAAAAACATCGCCGCGGTGTCCTGACATCAATATAATAGAGAACATTTAGGGAAATGTGAAAGCTAATCTGGCTCGCGTGCATAAGGACACAGGGGTCCAGAAGCATTGTGCCAAGCAGCAGAAGCTGAATGGAATTTTATGGAGGCAAAACGCTACGGCGCCCGTGTGCTGTGCGATGTCAGTGCACGTTAAAGATCCCCAGGTGGTCGAAATTATGCCGAAGCCCTCCACTACGGCACCTATTTCTCTTTATCTTTCACTCCCTCCTTCATCCCTTCCCTTACGGCGCGGTTCAGGTGTCCAACGATATATGAGACAGATACTGCGCAATTTCCTTTCCCCCCCCCCCCCCAAAAAAAAAAACTCATTCGTGGAGACCCGGCTATTGTAGAGTCGCTCGACACATCGTTGCCCAAAAGAGCTCCAAAGGCAAGGAGTATCAAGTATTGGAAGCAGGTCGATACGTTTCTGAAGCGGGCAGTATCGACAGACCTTAGACTGCATGTTGTTGAAAAGCGCAGCGTGCCGAGAAATATTCTTTTTTTGCAGTGTTAAAATATTCACCAATGCTATGCGTTAGCTCTTTTTGACTTTTTAATAGCAGCTTTTGCGACTGCAGGAAGAGATTAGAAACGAACGGCAGTGTTAAACGCCGGAACAGTAAACAGTAGTATATAATTGTAATTAAAGTAAAAGGAACGTGCAGTAAATGACACCCTCGTTTTCGAGGTCACCTCAACCGTTAATAATTTCGAACACCTGGGGAGCTTTAACATGCACTGACCGCGCACAGCTAATAGGTACGACAGTCTGCTGTGCAAAGGAGGAATTAAGAAAAATGAGAACTCCGACACCAACGTTACTGCGAAGGAAGTCCGCTCTTTGTAGAAGAGGGCAAAGGAAGCTAGCGTGATTTCATCCCTGAAAGGTGAAAAAAAAATGCTGCGCAAGGCAGGTGGTATTTCTAGCATGGGTTGATTACCTGATTGCGTCCACTCCCACAGTATGAAGGAGAATACGACACGTGCCGTCTCACCACTGCCCGCGTAAAAAACAACGAAAAGTTGCGACTTGATACAAGGGGGGTGACAGCTGCTCAAGGAACAGAATAACAGCGAAGCTACACTGATGTTTCCCTCGCCACGGAAGGTGATGACGTAACGTGGCCTTGTTATTTGTTTCGGTCGCCGCTCGAGCGAGCACCTTAAAATCGATCGCGACTGTACGGCATAAACAGGCTGCTTGAGATCGAAAAACAACGGCCTCAAGTTATTGAGGGCTGCCGCAGACTGCAGAACAAACAGCTGATCGCGTTCGCACCCGTATCGCACATCGGCTACGACAACGCGGGCGTATGGTATGTCTTCTGTGCGCCGTGTGCTGAGCAAGCTTCGAGCATGCGATGAGCCAGGCACGTATCCAAGGGGGTGCCCGAAGGCGACCCCCCCCCCCCCCCCCCCAGCAGTGTTCTTGTTAGGACAGGCCCTGTCCCCAACCCTCCCCAGGGCGTCGCCCTATACAACTACCTCGGGCCCCTCCAGAAAAAAAATTTGACTATGTGACTGCGATGAGCAATAGCAATCTAACGTCTTTCAGTCGACACAACATAGGAGGGAAAAAATTGGCAGTGGCTTAGCTCGGCTATGCCAGGATATACGTAGCGAAAGCTAAGGCATAGCTTGGTTAATCTTGATTACAAGTCCAGGTTAGTCTGGTTGTCTAGCTATGTTGCTGTTGCATTAAAGACTACACAATGTTGTTTTAGACAGACACTTTATTGCCTTTCTTCCTCTTCTTCTGGTTGCTTCTCGATTGCTACGAACACGGCTCTGTTATCTGAGAAGTAGCATGCGGCCGTATCGATGGTTCCCACGGTGAATTGTGAGGCCAGTGTTTGCCTCTGAAAGAGAGCACTCCTTTTCAATCCTCCGGCATGTTATCAGGCAAGCGACGCAGCTGGCGAAGCGAGCGGAGGCGAGCGCCTTGACGAGGAAAGCGGTGTGACATCATACCAAGCGGCGGCTCCGCGGCGAGAAGCACGGTGTGACGTTATGCCAGATGGCGCGGCGTCCGCCCAGCTGCGGCGGTTGCTAGGCAACGGCTCGAGGTCTGTCTCGGTGCCTCCTCGGAGCACCGCCACAGAGAAATCGCAAGTTCGTGGCCAGGGTAGCTTTCGCTACAAAACTGCTATTCATCGGCTCGATAATTAAACTCAAATTATCACAAGGTCACAATTATCAACCTTGAGGGACGAAAGGAGCAGAGAAAAATGCCGAATGAGACGACTTTCCCGCTGCATGTGTGCACCTGTAAATCGAACATACATTCCCTTCGGCTCGTAGAGCCCTTTTGCAGGAACCAAGCAGCTTGCAAAACCCTACGCGACTCGAATGCTTTCACTGCCGACACCGATGAATAGTCGCCACCGTCTGAATGAGTCCTTGAAAATAACAGTACATCATTTAGCGCTTACTGTGCGTGCGCATTGTGCCCCAGGAGTGCGACGATCACGACAACTGCAGCCCCGCGCTCAGGTTGTTTACATGGCTGTGCGCAAACAGTACTCGTTTACTTGGCATAAAACGCAAGGTGGGCTCTCCTTATCTTAAATACTACGTAGTGTTGTCCACAGATTGTTGTTTTTCTCATTTACACACTCTGATAACACTGCAATAAGCGCCGCTGATGCTATATCGCCTGCTTGGGAAACGCTTCGCGTAGGACCGGCGCTTCCCGCTAATTGTATCTGCTTCGTCTTATGTAATCGGTATCTGGTTTTAAAGCGCTTTAGCTAGAAATACGTTCGTACATTACTTGAATTAATTAAAACAACCAGATTTGTTGTCCACAGTCGACGCCGATCGACGGCTGCCTTCTGCACATGATGTGCAGACCGGGTCACATATCGGCACTTCCCCCTTATTGTACTCGCGCCCTGCGATGTAGGCAGTCGTCGCTTTGAGGGAACTGTGGCCAAAACTACGCTTGACAGCTATTTTCAGGCGCTGAAACTTGCGAATTCGCTCTCCGCAATCGCCGAAATCGCACACACGAATCCTGCGTACTCGCTAGGCCTCGTCACGAAAGGGGCCGGCGATCCACCGTCGGCCGAAATTCAAGCATCTGGCAGGAGTTACCCGCTGATTAGTATGAAAGTGTGAAGATATGAAACGCATCCGCTCGTTTCGCTTTTTTCGATACGAATAAGGTACACAAGCGCAGTTTTTTCGGGCCGTCGACGCTTCACCGGGCGTGAAGCTTTCACTTGGCCTCACAAGCCCAGGCGACGGCAACGAGCGGCACTGTCGTGCGGCGTTTTCTGCCGGTGTCGCTCAATTGCCTCACTGATAGGTTCTATACGCAGGCACCGAATGAAAGCACATCTTTGCTGGTGCACGCACATCGCGTGTGTCGGCGTGGCTAGCATCACGTACAATAAGTTTTTAAGTTTATAGACTGTCATACCAACTACTCCTCCACCACAGTGACAGTTCTCACGAAGTTCACTCTTTACACTACTGCGATACGGTGTCGTTGGTCGTGCTGGCGTCGTCGTCGGTCTAGCTTGACAGACCAGTGCGTCAACGATGGCATTTGCATACCGACCAGCCAACCGACCGCCGTCCCATCGGCCTAACGTTACCGGACCCTATACCTATACCGAAGAATAACTGCGTTACTATTATTAAGGCTTTTGCGGCACCAGTCACTCATATATGGGGTCGACTGCTACTTCGATCGCCCGCGGAAGTACAGGGGACAAGAGACCTCGCTGCGCACAATGCAGCAGCAGACGAGACCTCGCTGCGCACAATGCAGCAGCAGACGACGTTGCTCCGTGCATGCACTGGTGACGTCACGATAGCATTCAATATGGCGGTCGCTGCCGGTGGGTGATCCCCGTTCTCAATTTCGATCGCATTTTTTTGGAATATACAGCGCGTCCAGGGCGGCCAAATTTCGGAAATTGAATCATAAGCTCTTGTATTAGTTACCGAAGCACAAAACTGCAATATGAAGAACGACCATCTCATGGCCCCTTTAAATGGCTGCGGCCACCAGGAGTAAACAAACCCGACATCGCATTCACCGGCGAAGCGGAATTCCAGGTTTTCATTTTTTTTTTATTTCGGCGAACCAGCGCATACAAGTTGAGGGTGGAGACGCGACATTTCTAATCGCCGACATCTTCGGCGTTACAGCTCGAAAATTTTTGCGCCGGGGCGACAAGGGCACTAACGGAACATCAATCGATCGCCCATTTTATATTACCTCGGTGACGCTGTTTTCGCGGTCCCACTGCTTTCCATTGCAGTCATATGGCTGCTATCTGGGGGATATTAATTGCAATTATTAATTGCAATTATTACTTGATTCGCTTGAAACCAGAACCTAGTTTGCCAAAAGTGCAACGAAAAAGAGCGCGGAACGGTGAAAGTGTCGGGGTTCGCGTCTGCAGTGGCGACAGCTCCAAGTGTGTTGGCCGATGGACACACGTTAACGACATATATTCTCAGCAAACACAGTGTCGGGGGAAAAAGAGATCGGCAGGACAAGCGACGAGCTAAGGGCTCAACTGCCAGAGACAGGAGCCGGTTGTGCCCGCAGTACGAGAGGCTAAGCGGATTGCGTCCCACAGGACAACGCGTGCAGAAGCATCGCACGTGCAGCCCCCGCCTTTTAACCGCCGTCCGCCAGGGGATAAAAGCTCGGGCAGGTTACGACCAGAACGGCCGCCTAGATCAGAACATGACGAAAATAGGAAACACGCTAAACAAATCGAAAAGTATGGTCGTACATAACTGCGCTTTTGAAACGACTTGGAAAAACACAGGAACGACACAAACACGTGCGCAAATGTCGTTCCCGCGTTGCTCCGAGTCATTTCAAAGGCGCAATTATGTGTGTCCATGTTAACTACCAATTAGCCCAATTTGAATCCCTCTTAAATCAAAAATTACAGAGGTCAGCAAAATACCAGACAGCCGGAGCAGAACAGCGCCGCGCAAAAAAAAAATTACAGAGGTCAGCAAAATACCAGACAGCCGGAGCAGAACAGCGCCGCGCAAAAAAAAAAAATTACAGAAGTCAGCAAAATACCAGACAGCCGGAGCAGAACAGCGCCGCGCAAAAAAAAAAAATTACAGAGGTCAGCAAAATACCACACAGCCGGAGCAGAACAGCGCCGCGCAAAAAAAAAAAAATTACAGATGTCAGCAAAATACCAGACAGCCGGAACAGAACAGCGCCGCGCAAAAAAAAAAAATTACAGTGGTCAGCAAAATACCAGACAGCCGGAGCAGAACAGCGCCGCGCAAAAAAAAAAATTACAGTGGTCAGCAAAATACCAGACAGCCGGAGCAGAACAGCGCCGCGCAAAAAAAAAAAAATTACAGTGGTCAGCAAAATACCAGACAGCCGGAGCAGAACAGCGCCGCGCAAAAAAAAAAAATTACAGAGGTCAGCAAAATACCAGACAGCCGGAGCAGAACAGCGCCGCGCAAAAAAAAAAAATTACAGTGGTCAGCAAAATACCAGACAGCCGGAGCAGAACAGCGCCGCGCAAAAAAAAAAATTACAGATGTCAGCAAAATACCAGACAGCCGGAGCAGAACAGCGCCGCGCAAAAAAAAATTACAGATGTCAGCAAAATACCAGACAGCCGGAGCAGAACAGCGCCGCGCAAAAAAAAAAAATTACAGTGGTCAGCAAAATACCAGACAGCCGGAGCAGAACAGCGCCGCGCAAAAAAAAAAAAATTACAGTGGTCAGCAAAATACCAGACAGCCGGAGCAGAACAGCGCCGCGCAAAAAAAAAAAATTACAGTGGTCAGCAAAATACCAGACAGCCGGAGCAGAACAGCGCCGCGCAAAAAAAAAATTACAGTGGTCAGCAAAATACCAGACAGCCGGAGCAGAACAGCGCCGCGCAAAAAAAAAAAAATTACAGTGGTCAGCAAAATACCAGACAGCCGGAGCAGAACAGCGCCGCGCAAAAAAAAAAAAATTACAGAGGTCAGCAAAATACCAGACAGCCGGAGCAGAACAGCGCCGCGCAAAAAAAAAAAATTACAGTGGTCAGCAAAATACCAGACAGCCGGAGCAGAACAGCGCCGCGCAAAAAAAAAAAATTACAGTGGTCAGCAAAATACCAGACAGCCGGAGCAGAACAGCGCCGCGCAAAAAAAAAAAATTACAGTGGTCAGCAAAATACCAGACAGCCGGAGCAGAACAGCGCCGCGCAAAAAAAAAAAATTACAGTGGTCAGCAAAATACCAGACAGCCGGAGCAGAACAGCGCCGCGCAAAAAAAAAAAATTACAGATGTCAGCAAAATACCAGACAGCCGGAGCAGAACAGCGCCGCGCAAAAAAAAAAAATTACAGTGGTCAGCAAAATACCAGACAGCCGGAGCAGAACAGCGCCGCGCAAAAAAAAAAAATTACAGTGGTCAGCAAAATACCAGACAGCCGGAGCAGAACAGCGCCGCGCAAAAAAAAAAAATTACAGTGGTCAGCAAAATACCAGACAGCCGGAGCAGAACAGCGCCGCGCAAAAAAAAAAAATTACAGTGGTCAGCAAAATACCAGACAGCCGGAGCAGAACAGCGCCGCGCAAAAAAAAAAAATTACAGTGGTCAGCAAAATACCAGACAGCCGGAGCAGAACAGCGCCGCGCAAAAAAAAAAAATTACAGTGGTCAGCAAAATACCAGACAGCCGGAGCAGAACAGCGCCGCGCAAAAAAAAAAAAATTACAGTGGTCAGCAAAATACCAGACAGCCGGAGCAGAACAGCGCCGCGCAAAAAAAAAAAATTACAGTGGTCAGCAAAATACCAGACAGCCGGAGCAGAACAGCGCCGCGCAAAAAAAAAAAATTACAGATGTCAGCAAAATACCAGACAGCCGGAGCAGAACAGCGCCGCGCAAAAAAAAAAAATTACAGTGGTCAGCAAAATACCAGACAGCCGGAGCAGAACAGCGCCGCGCAAAAAAAAAAATTACAGTGGTCAGCAAAATACCAGACAGCCGGAGCAGAACAGCGCCGCGCAAAAAAAAAAAATTACAGTGGTCAGCAAAATACCAGACAGCCGGAGCAGAACAGCGCCGCGCAAAAAAAAAAAATTACAGTGGTCAGCAAAATACCAGACAGCCGGAGCAGAACAGCGCCGCGCAAAAAAAAAAAATTACAGATGTCAGCAAAATACCAGACAGCCGGAGCAGAACAGCGCCGCGCAAAAAAAAAATTACAGATGTCAGCAAAATACCAGACAGCCGGAGCAGAACAGCGCCGCGCAAAAAAAAAAAAAATTACAGATGTCAGCAAAATACCAGACAGCCGGAGCAGAACAGCGCCGCGCAAAAAAAAAAATTACAGAGGTCAGCAAAATACCAGACAGCCGGAGCAGAACAGCGCCGCGCAAAAAAAAAAATTACAGATGTCAGCAAAATACCAGACAGCCGGAGCAGAACAGCGCCGCGCAAAAAAAAATTACAGATGTCAGCAAAATACCAGACAGCCGGAGCAGAACAGCGCCGCGCAAAAAAAAAAAATTACAGTGGTCAGCAAAATACCAGACAGCCGGAGCAGAACAGCGCCGCGCAAAAAAAAAAATTACAGTGGTCAGCAAAATACCAGACAGCCGGAGCAGAACAGCGCCGCGCAAAAAAAAAAAATTACAGTGGTCAGCAAAATACCAGACAGCCGGAGCAGAACAGCGCCGCGCAAAAAAAAAAAATTACAGTGGTCAGCAAAATACCAGACAGCCGGAGCAGAACAGCGCCGCGCAAAAAAAAAAAATTACAGTGGTCAGCAAAATACCAGACAGCCGGAGCAGAACAGCGCCGCGCAAAAAAAAAAAATTACAGATGTCAGCAAAATACCAGACAGCCGGAGCAGAACAGCGCCGCGCAAAAAAAAAAAATTACAGTGGTCAGCAAAATACCAGACAGCCGGAGCAGAACAGCGCCGCGCAAAAAAAAAAAATTACAGTGGTCAGCAAAATACCAGACAGCCGGAGCAGAACAGCGCCGCGCAAAAAAAAAAATTACAGTGGTCAGCAAAATACCAGACAGCCGGAGCAGAACAGCGCCGCGCAAAAAAAAAAAATTACAGTGGTCAGCAAAATACCAGACAGCCGGAGCAGAACAGCGCCGCGCAAAAAAAAAAAATTACAGTGGTCAGCAAAATACCAGACAGCCGGAGCAGAACAGCGCCGCGCAAAAAAAAAAAATTACAGTGGTCAGCAAAATACCAGACAGCCGGAGCAGAACAGCGCCGCGCAAAAAAAAAAAATTACAGTGGTCAGCAAAATACCAGACAGCCGGAGCAGAACAGCGCCGCGCAAAAAAAAAAAATTACAGTGGTCAGCAAAATACCAGACAGCCGGAGCAGAACAGCGCCGCGCAAAAAAAAAAAATTACAGATGTCAGCAAAATACCAGACAGCCGGAGCAGAACAGCGCCGCGCAAAAAAAAAATTACAGATGTCAGCAAAATACCAGACAGCCGGAGCAGAACAGCGCCGCGCAAAAAAAAAAAAAATTACAGATGTCAGCAAAATACCAGACAGCCGGAGCAGAACAGCGCCGCGCAAAAAAAAAATTACAGAGGTCAGCAAAATACCAGACAGCCGGAGCAGAACAGCGCCGCGCAAAAAAAAAAATTACAGATGTCAGCAAAATACCAGACAGCCGGAGCAGAACAGCGCCGCGCAAAAAAAAATTACAGATGTCAGCAAAATACCAGACAGCCGAAGCAGAACAGCGCCGCGCAAAAAAAAAATTACAGAGGTCAGCAAAATACCAGACAGCCGGAGCAGAACAGCGCCGCGCAAAAAAAAAATTACAGAGGTCAGCAAAATACCAGACAGCCGGAGCAGAACAGCGCCGCGCAAAAAAAAAAAATTACAGAAGTCAGCAAAATACCAGACAGCCGGAGCAGAACAGCGCCGCGCAAAAAAAAAAATTACAGAGGTCAGCAAAATACCAGACAGCCGGAGCAGAACAGCGCCGCGCAAAAAAAAAAATTACAGATGTCAGCAAAATACCAGACAGCCGGAGCAGAACAGCGCCGCGCAAAAAAAAATTACAGATGTCAGCAAAATACCAGACAGCCGAAGCAGAACAGCGCCGCGCAAAAAAAAAAAATTACAGAAGTCAGCAAAATACCAGACAGCCGGAGCAGAACAGCGCCGCGCAAAAAAAAAAAATTACAGAAGTCAGCAAAATACCAGACAGCCGGAGCAGAACAGCGCCGCGCAAAAAAAAAAAATTACAGAAGTCAGCAAAATACCAGACAGCCGGAGCAGAACAGCGCCGCGCAAAAAAAAAAATTACAGAGGTCAGCAAAATACCACACAGCCGGAGCAGAACAGCGCCGCGCAAAAAAAAAAAATTACAGATGTCAGCAAAATACCAGACAGCCGGAGCAGAACAGCGCCGCGCAAAAAAAAAAATTACAGTGGTCAGCAAAATACCAGACAGCCGGAGCAGAACAGCGCCGCGCAAAAAAAAAATTACAGATGTCAGCAAAATACCAGACAGCCGGAGCAGAACAGCGCCGCGCAAAAAAAAATTACAGATGTCAGCAAAATACCAGACAGCCGAAGCAGAACAGCGCCGCGCAAAAAAAAAAAATTACAGTGGTCAGCAAAATACCAGACAGCCGGAGCAGAACAGCGCCGCGCAAAAAAAAAATTACAGATGTCAGCAAAATACCAGACAGCCGGAGCAGAACAGCGCCGCGCAAAAAAAAAATTACAGAGGTCAGCAAAATACCAGACAGCCGGAGCAGAACAGCGCCGCGCAAAAAAAAAATTACAGAGGTCAGCAAAATACCAGACAGCCGGAGCAGAACAGCGCCGCGCAAAAAAAAAAAATTACAGATGTCAGCAAAATACCAGACAGCCGGAGCAGAACAGCGCCGCGCAAAAAAAAAATTACAGAGGTCAGCAAAATACCAGACAGCCGGAGCAGAACAGCGCCGCGCAAAAAAAAAATTACAGAGGTCAGCAAAATACCAGACAGCCGGAGCAAAACAGCGCCGCGCAAAAAAAAAAAAAATTACAGAGGTCAGCAAAATACCAGACAGCCGGAGCAGAACAGCGCCGCGCAAAAAAAAAATTACAGAGGTCAGCAAAATACCAGACAGCCGGAGCAGAACAGCGCCGCGCAAAAAAAAAAATTACAGATGTCAGCAAAATACCAGACAGCCGAAGCAGAACAGCGCCGCGCAAAAAAAAAAATTAGAGGTCAGCAAAATACCAGACAGCCGGAGCAAAACAGCGCCGCGCAAAAAAAAAAATTACAGAGGTCAGCAAAATACCAGACAGCCGGAGCAGAACAGCGCCGCGCAAAAAAAAAAAAATACAGAGGTCAGCAAAATACCAGACAGCCGGAGCAGAACAGCGCCGCGCAAAAAAAAAAAAAATTACAGAGGTCAGCAAAATACCAGACAGCCGGAGCAGAACAGCGCCGCGCAAAAAAAAAAAAATTACAGAGGTCAGCAAAATACCAGACAGCCGGAGCAGAACAGCGCCGCGCAAAAAAAAAAAAATTACAGATGTCAGCAAAATACCAGACAGCCGGAGCAGAACAGCGCCGCGCAAAAAAAAAAATTACAGAGGTCAGCAAAATACCAGACAGCCGGAGCAGAACAGCGCTGCGCAAAAAAAAAAATGGACTGAAAAGAGACGCCGCCATGAAACAGCCACAACTGCCGACGCCAGTCAGTCGAGCATGAAGGGACAATACAAAAATCCGCGCTTACACACAGTAGGTCGGAGGAGCTTCGGCGCCGGAAGTTCTCAACGCCGCGACCGGCCATTTCCGGTCTCAGCATCGACTACTGCGAGCTTACGGAGCACAACGAAAAGGCCCGGCTGTACAACAGCAAACGACAAAGAGATGAAGTAAAATGACGCCAGACTGTGCAAGCTGTGATGCGGGCAGGAGATGTGTGCACATGTTGGAAGTGTCCCCCCTTCTTCCTCCAGAGAGCTGAAAGCAGTCCCACCGGCTCTCCTCGTCATTCTGCCTCCCGCACCTTTGGGCTGTCGTCCAAGGCTGCTTGTTCTCCCCCGTCCTTTTGGTGCCCTCTGACGCTCTCCTGGCTGGCTACAGGGGGCACACGTACGACATCCTGTGTCGTCTCGGAAAAAAGAAGAGCGCGTCGGTGTGCGCCCGCGGGAGAGGACAGCTACTGCAAATATTTGCTCGGCGAACCGCGGCAGCGCAGCGGACGGCGCGCGCGTGGCGTACAGTGGCCCCCAGTCTTCCTTCCGGCCGCACTCGGCGCACGGGCAACGCCAAACCCCCAAGCTTTGCCCCAGCGCGAACGCATCTCCGACTCGAAACTTCTCTCCCCAGTCTTCGAGAGGGGGAGATACCCCAAGAAGCGCGCGTTTCCACGACGTTTCCAAGTGCTGCTTGTACGCGTACTGCGGCTGCGTCCCGCCGATGTCCCCGAGAACGAGCGGAAGGCAGGTGATGACAGAGTCCTCAAGGTCCATGTACGCACAATCCCGCACATAATATTACGGGGCACGTCTCTCGGCGATAAAACTCGTTTCACGCCTTACCTAGCGAAAACTAGTGTCTCTAATGTGCCATGTTAGCACATGCCACTGGTGCGATAGCGTACGAGCCAGCTCAACCATCATAGTTTCTCTACGGAATGAGTGAGAAAATTTTAAACACACAACAGTGCCCCGCCGCGGTGGCTCAGTGGATAAGGCGCTCGGCTACTGATCCGGAGTTCCCGGGTTCGAACCCGACCGCGGCGGCTGCGTTTTATGGAGGAAAAACGCTAAGGCGCCCGTGTGCTGTGCGATGTCAGTGCACGTTAAAGAACCCCAGGTGGTCGAAATTATTCCGGAGCCCTCCACTACGGCACCTCTTCTTCCACTCCCTCTTTATCCCTTCCCTTACGGCGCGGTACAGGTGTCCAACGATATATGAGACAGATACTGCGCCATTTCCTTTCCCCATTTATTATTTATTATTACTAACAGTGCTCCGTAGCATTTTCGCCACACCTCTACACATGGTCGCGCAACAAGCGACAAACGCATTCCAAAACATATTGGCAGCGACACCAACTTGACAGTGACACTGAAAGGACGCTTCATTCCGCGAACTAGTTACCGAAAAATATTTAATATTAGAGGCTTTTAGCCAACCGTATAAGTATTAGAGTACCTTTTGAGCACGCACAGTGACCCCCCTCCCCCCCAACCCATCCATTTTACTGCGCGTGCGCAGGAGGCCTCCGTCGCTCTGGTTTTGCTAAAAGCGTGTAATAAAATTTTAAAAACTCAATTATTAGGACCATGCACATATATGAATGTAATTTGGTATTCAATTCCATTAAAGAAGGACGCGATTTCTGATTGCAGTAATAATATTTTAACTTGCTTTCAGTGCCTTCCCTGGTTCTTGCAGACCCGACAGCTCGCTTAAAGGGGCCATGACAGCCTATTTTTACTCATACCCTGCTTATCACCTTTAATTCCGAACAGGTTAAATTACAATTCCCCCAATTTTCAGTTGATTCTGTGAGGTAACTATTTTTAAAACGAATTTTTTTCGTTTCTTTTGAGAGCTGCTTGCTGGTCTGGCAACCTCTGATCGCTGACGTCACGAGCGCATACACGCCACGCGTCGTCTGCTGCGAGCTGTTGAAGTGCTTGCATGCACACCGTAGACAGCGGTCGCTCGAAAAGTTTTCTTTTAGCTTAGCGAAAGAAAATTCATTTTCCGTGTTCTCTCTTGGGAAGCCTTCAACTTAGTACGCGAGCTAAGTGATCCTTGGGAAAGCGGACTTGCTCGTGGCGCCCGTTTTCAGATTGTCGAGGAAACGGAAATCGATGGACCCCTGCTTTATTATTTGCGCTTAGAAGCATGCTGTTCGTATGTTATGAGTGTGGTCTCTTTTGAGCAGTCAAGTGCTCCCATATGTGAACAGCGGCACGTGTCATGCATGCCTTCAAATCAAATCAAATCAATTTTATTCAAACATCCTGAGATGCTTAGGGGCACGGACAAAAAGCCAAAGGTGGCTTGACGAGGTCCGTGCCCCTTACAAGGCATACAGTGGAATACGCGGAATGTTTAAAATACAGGCAGTGAAATCAGCAGAAAACGGAGAAAACGCAGAAAACGCAGCTGTCCGCAAGGCAGAAAGGCGTAGAAAATAAAAATAACGAAAAATGCAGATAACGAAAGGCAAACAGAAACTTGAGGTGTACAGACCATGAAAAATGTAGTGCACAAAAGTGGCTAAGAATAAAAAAATGCACGGCACGAAAGTGAAGTGAAGAAAAAAACGAGAACAAAATAACACACATCTCTGAAACTGGGCTTATTTCACGAACAAAACAAAGAAACTCATAATATTGCCACGTACATTTCTTTGGTTAGAGAAACATGCTGCGCAGATCCCTGAACGACTTGAAGACATCTCGGTTATCTTCACCGGACAGTTCGTTCAGGATAGCTGGCAGACGATATTTCAACATTTGTTTCCCGTAATTTGTGCGGCATACATAAACTTTCCATTTTTCCGGATTTCGTGTACAATACACAGGATAATTCGTAGCAAGTGCGGCTAGCACTGCTAAAGAATTGTCGTGTTTAATTATTTCTGACTTGTAGTGACGGATTAGTCTGTAGGAATATAAAGATTCTATACCGATTATGTTAAATTTCTTAAATAATTCGGCTGTGTGTGAATAACGAGGGACTTTTGCAATAATGCGGATAGCACGTTTCTGTAAACGCAGCAGTTTATTAGTATTATTAAGCGTTGTGGTTCCCCAGACAAGCGCGCCATAATTCATTACCGAGGAAAAAAGGGAATTGTATAATAATACGTTAACTGATATAGGAAAAGATGAACCGTAGAGACGCAAATAGCCAGTCGTACGCGAGAGCTTCCCGGAGAGGTAGGTAATGTGGTCGTCCCACGACATATTTTCTGAAAAAATGACCCCTAGTGTTTTAAAATGGCGAACCACTTCAATTGTAGTGTTGTTTATTGCAAGAGATGGAATACAAATATCTTTTTGATGCAACGTTGATCTTTAAGTCATTCTCCGTTGCCCAAGTATTTATATGTCCCAGTGTCCTGTTTGCTCGATCGGCTAAATTGATGCTCGATTGTCCAGAAAAAAACACTTGTGTCATCGGCGTATATAATATAGTCAGCAGATTGGTCGATATTAACAATATCATTGACATAAATTAAAAACAGGAAGGGCCCTAAAATACTCCCCTGAGGGACACCCGAAACTACTGGTTTAATAGCTGAGCATTGCCTTTGAATATCGACAAATTGTGTGTGATGCTGTAAGTAAGAAGATATTAAAGAGAGAACTTTTCCGCGAAAACCGTAGTATTCCATCTTCTTAAGCAGGATGCAGTGATTGATGAGATCAAAGGCTTTCGTGAAATCTAAAAAGAGGCCTAACACGATATTTTTATTTTCAAAATTCTGTAATATCAGCTCCTTTTGAGCAAGCAAAGCTAACTCGGTTGATTTATTTTTTCGGAAGCCGTACTGAGCCGGTGTTAAAATGTTATGTTTGTCAGAAAAAGCCATCAAGCGTTGTAGAATTAATTTTTCGAATCCTTTGGAAATGACAGGAAGAATAGAAATAGGACGATAATTTGATAATTCATCTCGGTTTCCTTATTTATAGATCACGGTAACCCTTGCGGATTGCATGCCACGTGGGAACAGACCGAACGACAGGCAGGCGTTAAAAATGTGCATCAAATAGGGTGCTATTACATCAATATCATATTTAACTGGTGTGATTTGAAGACCAAGAGCATCTTCTGACTTACTCTTTCTAAGCGATACAAACGGTGCAATAACTTCCTCAATAGTGACGGGCTTCAAAAACATACTGTGGCCTGTACTTTGTTCCATGTAGCTGTAATTAGCAGTGGTGTTTCGTGCCTGTGCAACAGAGAGAAAGTAATCGTTGAAGGCATTGGCTAGGTCAACCCCGGTTAATTCTACATTATCTAACGTTACTTTCGAGACTGTTTCGGGTGACTCTCTGGTCAAAAGACTCAATATCCTCCATATGTCCTCTGATCAACCAGTCGAGGAGTTGAAAAGATTTTCGTGATAATTCCTTTTAGCTGCACGTAGTTCTTTGTTGACAAAGTTTCGGTACTCTTTATAAAGATTTAATGTGTCAAGGTTCCTGGCTTGCAGAAACTTAGCATACAGTCGATCTCGTTTTCTAATAAGCTTTAGCATGTCGGTGGTAACCCATGGCTTACGAGCCTTTTTAGGTCGTCTTAGCGTAACAAGTGGAAAGCAGTCGTAATAAGCATCAGTACTTTTTTCCATTAATTTCTCGTAAGCTTCTTCAGGGTTTCTCAACTCAAATACATCGGCCCAATTAAAGCCGGTTAAGCGGGTGCGAAAGGATGACAGCTTTTCTGGGTTGATTACACGGTACTGGAAAGGTTGTCTTGAGTGTCTGTTGGTGTTAAAAATATGCTCAATAGACATAAAGATTGGAAGATGATCACTGAGCGCGTAATTTATGACTCCACCTTTCACACGAGATATATCAATATTTGTGATGAAGAGATCTAACACAGACTGTGAAGTTACTGTTATTCTTGTGGGTGACGCTATTACATTCTTGCATAGGTGAATGTTTAACAGGGTTTCGAAAGTTTCTTTTACGCTGGTTTCACCAAGCCAGTTCATGTTGAAGTCCCCACCTAGAATTAAGTGGTATTTGTTCTCGTTTACGTACTCCAAAATAGAATCCAGAAATGAAAAAAACTGGCAGGTATCTCCAGATGGCGGACGATAGCAAACACAGAAAATGGTTGACCCTGACCTCAGCGTCAGTGTTTCGCAGTCTGGTGTGACAACACAGAATTCTGGCTGCAGCTCACAGTTCATATTGTTCGAGGTCAGGGCACAAACACCGCCACCTCGTTGGTCAGTGCGATTAATAAAATATGATCGGTATCCAGGCATACGAAACACATCATTCTCAGTGTTGAACCAAGTCTCAGAAAACATTACTACATCAAACAGTACTCCTACTTCGCGAAAGAAACATTCTAAATTCGCGTATTTATTTCTACCAGACTGCAGATTGAAGTGAACACAGGTAAATCGTGTCTGTGTATTGGTGGTGGCATAGTTTCTAAGTTCCGACATATGCAGATAACTACCATCCGGCGAAGCCATGATGAGAATAAAAAGTAAGGGAATGCAATCGGGTGTTACATCGTGTGTCTGGAGGTTCTTTGATGTAAGGCGTTTGTTGATCCATGTAGTCATCTAGAGCCACCCAAAAACATGCACCTGTGTTTACGTTTATCAGTTTCGGTCGAAGCATAGGAATAGGGCGCCTGCCTTCGCTATCATTTGCATTTGTAATCGGCCAAGGCACGTTTTTAAGGTATTCGCTTTTCAGTAGCCTCATTCTGAATGCGCGCTGAGCAGCTCCCTTAGTAATTCTGCAGCTGTTTTCTAGTTCAGAAGACAAGCGGTGACCCATACTTATATATTTTTTTTTTCAAGTAGTCTGTTCTACGCACGCGCAGGCTATCTGTGTGTCTCTACTGAATCCTGTTTAGGTCATTGTCGTTCTTGATAACAATCAATTCCGAGCTGTCAGACTGCCTGGCATATATCTTTCCTCCTCTGCTCCAGACATACTTCCATCCGGCTGCCTTTTTCTTAGCTACGGCCAAGCTCAGAAGGCGCCGAAGAAAGGGACAAAGGTGATCATTAACGAAGACCGGCGATGTTGATGCGTTTCCGAAGTCTTTGCTGCTGAGTCGGAGTTTCCTTGCCTTTTCAACCAGTGTGTCCCTTTTCTGACGCCTAGTGAATTGTACAATTATGCTATTTGGTTTAGATTTCGAGGGAACACGATGACACGCCTCTACGTCCTCGGCCTTAACGGGTACACCAGTGAGCACTCCAAGTTTGCATACAATGTCAGTGATGTCTTCATCGGGGCTTTCCTCTATTCCTTTGATTTCAATGTTTTTGCTGCGTGAGTACTGCTCTGAGAACACTACGCGGGACTCAGCATCAGCGAGGCGGGTTTGGGTGGCCTGTAGTGCAGCATGCAATGCACTCTTCTCTTCTTTCAGGGAAGAATTCTCTACCTTGGCAGCATTATAGTTTTCCCGCATTTCTTCAAAGACGCCGTTCATGTATTCCAAGCTCCGAGTATGCTCGGAGAGTTCGCTCCGAAGCGCTCTAATTTCTGCATGCAAGTCGCGGTCTACCGCTTCTCGCGCAGCTTTAATTTCAAGGCGGAGTTCATCACGCAGGTCACTTATCTTCTGCGACATGGCCCCTTTAGCACAACCAACAAGCACACACAATGTAACGCAATATTGGCAGCAGTGGCAGCAGACAGAACATGCAACAATCCCGTACTAACAGAAGGAAAGATTTTGTAAACCAACCTGCAAAATGTGACAGATAAGGCGTCAGGCTGTGAACGATGCGCTGCCACCGCTGCCAAGAAACCGTCGTGTGTCCAGCCGCTCCTTTTAAGCTGTATCCAGTCGTCGGTGGCGCCGCATAGGATGCGCAGAAGCCAGTCCTTACACCCAGGGCGCAACGGCACGGTAGATTCCGGTCACTTTTCTTTAAGCCTTGCAACGGTGCGAGCAGCTGCAAAATGTGACAGATAAGGCGTCAGGCTGTGAACGATGCGCTGCCACCGCTGCCAAGAAACCGTCGTGTGTCCAGCCGCTCCTTTTAAGCTGTATCCAGTCGTCGGTGGCGCCGCATAGGATGCGCAGAAGCCAGTCCTTACACCCAGGGCGCAGCGGCACGGTAGATTCCGGTCACTCTTCTTTAAGCCTTGCAACGGTGCGAGCAGCTGCAAAATGTGACAGATAAGGCGTCAGGCTGTGAACGATGCGCTGCCACCGCTGCCAAGAAACCGTCGTGTGTCCAGCCGCTCCTTTTAAGCTGTATCCAGTCGTTGGTGGCGACGCATAGGATGCGCAGAAGCGAGTCCTTACACCCAGGGCGCAGCGGCCCGGTAGATTCCAGTCACTCTTCTTTAAGCCTTGCAACGGTGCGAGCAGCTGCAAAATATGACAGACAAGTCGTCAGGCTGTGAACGATGCGCTGCCACCGCTGCCAAGAAACCATCGTGTGTCCAGCCGCTCCTTTTAAGCTGTATCCAGTCGTCGGTGGCGCCGCATAGGATGCGCAGAAGCCAGTCCTTACACCCAGGGCGCAGCGGCACGGTAGATTCCGGTCACTCTTCTTTAAGCCTTGCAACGGTGCGAGCAGCTGCAAAATGTGACAGATAAGGCGTCAGGCTGTGAACGATGCGCTGCCACCGCTGCCGATGTGCGCCGTGAAACCCGCAGTGTTTTGTAGCTAGCTACCAAGTTCTTGTCCGCTATTCATCGCTCGGTAATTAAACTCAAATTATCAGAAGGTGCACTACAGTAACATATTGGTGGCAAACAGCGCAACGACGCGGACAGAGTGGAAGAAATACAGGACAAGCGCTGTCACAACTGAAATTTATTTAAGGAAAGCAGTACATTTTATAGAAAAAGTGGCCAGCTTATGAGCTAGTACATAGACAAAACCCAAGTTACTACGTGGCATCGAGGAATGCAACCTCACTGTCATATAATGAAATAGATGGCTTACTGACACATAACCTTGTTTTTTTCTTCATGTGATATGCTTCCATAATCTCACGTGTTAATCGGGACGGGTGTTTGTAGAGGATATCACAGTAAGGCAATGAAGGAAAACAAAATTGGCAGTCTCGAACATGGTCAACTAGATGATTAGATTTGTTAGCTTCAAGATTATTTGCATGCTCTTTCAAACGTGTATTGATGCAACGCCCCGTCTGCCCGATATATATAGTAACGTTGAGGCACGAAGAAGCAGAGAAAAGTGCCGAGTGCGACGACTTCCGGGCTGCATGTATGCCTTTGTAAGTCGAACATACATTTCCTTCGACTCATATAACCTTTGTGCAGGAACCAAGCCGCTTGCAAAACCCTACGTGACTCGAATGCTTTCACTGTCCGCACCGATGAATAGTCACTGCCGTCTAAATGAGTGGTTCAACATAATAGTAGAGCATTTGGCTGTGCGTGCGCATTGTGCCCCAGGAGTGCGACGATTACGACAACTGCGGCCCCGCGCTGAGGTTGTTTTCATGGCTGTGCGCAAACAGTGCTGCTCGTTTGCGTGGCATAAAACGCCAGGTGGGTTATCCTTATCTTAAATATTACGTACTCTTGCTCACAAATTGCACTTTTACTCATTTACACACCATGATAACACTGCAATAAGCGCCGATGATGCTATATCGCCTGCTTGGGAAACGCTTTGCGAAGGATACCGGCGCTTTCCGCTAATTGTGTCTGCTTTCTCTTATGTTACCAAAATTTAATATCGGTTTAGCTAAACATACGTTGGGACATTTCTTGAATTAATGAAAACAACCAGATTTGTTGTCCACAGTCGACGCCGACGGCTGCTGCCGGCTGCCTTCTGCATATGTTATGCAGACCGGGTCACATATATCGGCACTTCCCCCTTATTGTACTCGCGTCCTGCGATGCAGGCAGTCATTGCTTTGAGGGCACTGTAGCCAAAACTATGCTCGACAGCTATTTGCAGGCGCTAAAATTTGCGAATTCGCTCTCCGCAATCGCCGAAATCGCACACACGAATCCTGTGTACTCGCTAGGCCTCATCACGAAAGCGGCCGGCGGTCCATCGTCAACTGAATTTCAAGAATATGGCAAAAGTTCCTCACTGATTAGTAACAAAGTGTGAAATTGCACACACGATATTTTCCGCGAATATTTGCAGTATTTGTTCGTTTTTCAAATCTGCCGCCACACCACTTTATCGCTTTGTTTGCGACGCAAGGCGCGGCTAGATTTATCTCGATTGATCGCAGCCAGGCAGAGCTGATTCTACGTTGTTCCAGAATGTTCTAGTAACTTTGCGCTCTTTATCTCGGAAGTTCGCTATAAGCTTTAAATTGAGCACGGCCGACAGCGGCGGGCATTCTGTTCAACGACTGCCGAGCATGCTTGTCGCTTCGCCGCCGCTGAGTGATTCAGTCCATTTTGGGTGCAAGTCAGCCCAATAAACAGTTTTCCTTTAGGAGACCCTTCTGTCCGTCTTCATCGCTGCTTCGACTGCCGTCACCACTACGTGACAATATGTAGCCGCTTGTTTCGCTTTTTTCGATACGGATAAGGTACACGAGCGCAGTTTTTCCGGCCGTCGCCTCACCGGGCGTGAAGCTTTCGCTCGGCCGCACAAGCCCAGCTGGGCGACGGCGGCGAGCGGCACCGTCGTGCGGCGTTTTCTGCCCGTGTCGCTTGCCTCGCTGATCGGTTCTATGCGCAGGCACCGATTGAAAGCACATCTTCGCTGGTGCACGCACATCGCATATGTCGCCATGGCTACCATGAGGTCCAATAAGTTTTAAAATTCTTACATTCATAGAATGTCGTACCAACTAGTCCCCTACCACTCTCTTCTAGTTCCCACTAAGCTGACATTACTACGATACGCGATCGTTGATCGTGCTGGCATCATCGTCGGTCAAGCGTGACAGACCAGTGCGTCAGCGATGGCACTTGCATACCGACCAGCCCACCGACTGTCCATCGCCGTCGCATCGGCCTATAGTGTGACCGGACCCTACCTATACCGAAGAAAAACTGCGTTACTGTTGTTTTCGCTTTTGCGGCACCAGTCACTCATATATGGGGGACGACTGCTACTTCGATCGCACGCGAAAGTACAGGGGGGAATGGGACCTCGCTGCGCATATGGCAGCAACGAGAGCAGACGACGTTGCTCCGTGCATGTGCTATTGACGTCACGGGAGCTTTCAATATGGCGGTCACTGCCGGTGGGAGGAGTCTCCCGGTCTGAATTTCGGTCGTATTTTTCGAAAAATACAGCGCGTCCAGGGCAGCCAAATTTCGGAAATTGAATCACAAGCTCTTGCATTAGTTACTGAAGCAGAAAACTTCAATATGAAGAACGACCATGTCATGGCCCCTTTAAGGGCGCTGTACGACCGTCTTTTTTTTTTTTTCGCATGCGCACGCGTCCTTGCGGCCATGGGCACGGGCGCGCGAGGGCGCGTTGCGGATGAGGTGCTGTACGGTTAAGTTTGCAGCATGCAACAAAGCGGACAACTCCGCCGTTCTGATTGGAGCGCTGGTCAGTGCCACCCGTGCAGCAGCACAGGTATGTGCCGTAGCAAAACACGAAGATATTTTGCCGCACGAATACACACACATTGATATTGTGGCTCACCCGACGCATGTTTAGCTGTGAGATTTTTCGTAGCAGGTAAAACCCCGATCAGCTGTGATAGCCGCGGGTCTCAGCGCGGCCAATTCTGACGTCCGCAAACGAAGTCGCAACAAACTTTGCAACACCGCAGGGGAGGTTCTAAAACAGCGTCGCGGGAAACGATTAACGTTGGCGCTATTTCTACTTCAGAAAGTGAAAAAAGGCATCATCACATCGCGATCGTGACACAACTCGTTCGACCGCTAGTCGGCTAGACTCCGCTGAAGACCACCCGTATATGCAATCGTTCTAACTACGATCTAAGGTTTTCGCCTCCTAATATTTGAAGAGCGCCCCCATTGAAAGTTACGCTATATACCCTAACATGCAATAATAATTTCAGAACGACGACACGATTCGTATCGCGAATTCTCGGAGCCAAGGACACGGGACTAGAACAAGCTATAGGTTAGCAGTACAGATAGTAGACGAGTCCAAAGAGGTGGACTCCCCGTTCCACTGCTGTACCACGGGTAGGTTAGCAGTACAGTCACATTCGATCATTTGTAATTATAACAAGTAAATTCACATAGCTGAGATCAGGTACAGCTTAAATCATCAGTTATTCAAAATAGTGCAGTGCAGTCTTTTTACATATATATTAACAGCCTTTATTTTGTATCTTTTTCATTATTCCATCCACAGATTAGTTATCATCTATAAACGTTGGTTGTTACTGTCAAGTAAACAGGCCTCGTTGCTGTCTCCCCACTTAACTGTTATTGCAAAAGACACTTATCTATTCATCAATATCAGAAGTGTGTCTGAATTGTGCATGTATTAAAAATTCCATATTTTAGCACTCTGCTGTCGAATATGAACTCAAATACACGAGAAAATTATGACATTCTCAGTAATTTGGAATATGTAAAATCAGTTGTTCAGCAGTTTTGCATTTCAGAGAAGAGTGACCGTGCAACAGTACTGCTTTCTCTCTGTAATGTTATTCAATCCATTGAAAAAGCCAAAATTGAAATAGCACACTGTGGTGACAATTAAAATGGCCAAACCACTTATCACTGCACTTGAATGCAAGGCTTTATTTTTTGCAGTGACAGTGGACGACCAATTTTATTTTAGCAGTCATTCTTTAGCTCATAACGGATCAGAATTGCACAAGCTAGAATGCAGCAGTGCAAACAAGCCTGGAGAGTTGTGTTCAGAGCCAGTCAATGGTGACACATGCAGAAACAAGCTGGCGTGTTGTCTGTACAACTCCGAAAAATTCAGAAAGTGCCTATGTATTAATGAAAACAAAGTGGTTGCCTAGTACTTAGTAAAAGGCCATACATGCCTTCTACCTTCAGTGTAAACATAACATGATGTGGGAGTTGGTAAACTGGCTTACATCTGGACGGCTCCTGGTTGAGGTTGGGAAAGAATAACAAGAGCACAGACCTTTGTGCGAGCTGGTGCATTGCAGTCATGTACAAGCGCAGAAAACAGGGACAAAGAAGGAGTGGACAACACGAGCGCTTACTTCCAACTAAAGATTTATTGACAAAAAAGCACATTAAATACACCTTGCTGCATGACGTCGAACCAACACCACTGCCGACATCAAGTGGCCGCACACAAAAACATTGTTTCCTTTTGAGTCAGTGAGACAGATGGTGCGCTGACGCAGGATGAACCTTTTCTAATCAAATCTGCCTCTATTATCTCTCTAACATCTTGACATCTATGCTTGGCCACTATCTTGCATGCGCTGAAGAAAGGTTTACACCGCTTCTTATTCTTTTCAGTGCAGTCATGACAATGTTCAGCCTTATTGTATCTGTATCTGAAGGTATGTTGAAAACGGCAAAAGAAAAAGGACAAGAACTAGAGCGAAGCAAATGGAAATAGGATAGTAGTCATTCCACACTTGCACAACACCTTGCATTGCCTAAAGAAGATTGCAAAACGCAGTGACGCCAGAGTAGTGCTCTCTGCGCCCGAGAAGCTGGAAAACCTTGTAAAAATGACCAATCCTTTCCAAAAGCCAAAAGAGCCATGCGGTATCAAGAACCGAGATCCTTTTGTAGAATGTGCTTCTGAAGTAGTATATGAAATTCCTCTATCGTGCGGCTCTAGATACATTGGTCAAACTGACCGATGTCTGAATGAAAGACTGCTGGAGCACAGAGGGAAGGTAGGCAATTATAGAGATGGTAATCTTTCTGAACATTGTCATGACTGCGCTGAAGAGAATATAAACCTTTCTTCAGCGCATGCAAGATAGCGGCCAAGCATAGATGTCAGGATGTTAGAGATAATAGAGGCAGATTTGATTAGAAAAGCGGGTCAGCGCACCATCTGTCTCACTGGCTAAAAAGGAAACAATGTTTTTGAGTGCGGCCACTTGATGTCGGCAGTGCTGTCGATTTGACATCATGCAGCAAGGTGTATTTAATGTGCTTGTTTGTCAATAAATCTTTAGTTGGAAGTAAGTGCTCGTGTCGTCCAATTCTTCTTTGTCCCTGTTTTTTGCACTTGTACATGATTGGGAAAGAATACTTCAAATATTTAGGAAAACAAGATGCACTGACCATACATAATGGTTATCTCAAGCAGAATTTGTAGAAATATATTTACAAGGTGAAAGCTGTGTTGTTGCAAAATACAATGAAATAAAAAATAAGCATATAAGTATGTGTAGGGCATACATGCATATATCCTCTCATACAGCTTTACAGTAATATTTAAGACTTTTTTTCAGACCAGAAAAAAATGAGGGATCGTAACAATAATTCTGGTTCCCAAAACAGCAGAAAAAAATGAGCATTGTCTGCACTACTTGTCATGTATAAAATTTTGGAATGTGCTAGCTGTTGTTATTAGCAACATCTTCTGCAAAGTAAAGCTTGTTTCATTGCCAGTTTGGTTTTCAAGCTGACAAAGTTCCCTTTAGGCATACCTTATGTTAAAATGATTTAGTTGTTAACCTAACTGCTTGAAGATCTTTGCCTAGGCTATGCCTACTTTTCGGCTTCGTACAGGGAGTGTATGAGAATTTAAACAGTCTGGAAGGGCTGCATGCATTAGCCAAACAAATTTCTTGTTTTGTGGCCTCCTTTTTCAAAATAATGCACCAAAATGATAATCCTATTCAGGGCCTTATATGAAAACTCATGTTACTAATGTAAGGAAAACAGAAACTCTATAAATAAATTAATATTGAGTACAGGTTTGTGCCTTTCCATGCATTTCACTGCCGTCAATGTAAGAAAATCACATTCACACACAAAATTCACAGCAGCTGTAATATGACTCCATTCATGACGACAGAACTGTATGTGAATTTAGCTTTATTATAGAGGAGAGGGAGGCACCCTTTTATAAACACTGTAAATGCTGGCCCCATAACATACCTGGCTGGCCATTTCAGATGAGGATAAGAATAAAATGACACACATACATAACAGTCACATGCGTAAACACACGCACCTAGCATTTTAACCACATCGCATAATGGAAGTCTCTGTGTTACTTCGCTTGAAACAGGGTAGGATAAAAGCACAAAGGAAATACTGACACATATCAGCTCGTAATGGAGACGGGTATGGCTAACAGTAAAAACTATTAATGCAGTCCTATTAACATTGCCAAATAGAACATTCCCGAGCACAGAGAAGGTTGTTCTGGAGTGTTGGAATGTTGATATTGATAGTGGGATGGCAGATCATATAGCGATCAATGAAGACTGGTTAAATGAAACAGTGAAAGGAAGTAAGGTAGCAATGTGGGCTATTTGGTTGCACATTTGATGGGAATAACGCGCTACACACGGACAAAAACCGACAACTGAAATGACAGACACAGGACAAGCGTGCACCAACAACTAAAATTTATTATGGTACGAGGGCACATAAATAAATTTCATGCACATGCTCAAAACAATAAATTCATTGCCACCGGCTGTAACACACCCTCCTTCGTTTGTTGATTAGTTTTAACTCCTCACTTGATAATAACACCAAGGGTGTGTTTGCCCACTCGTCTTCACTGGCCTCCCATTTCTCAAAGGCTTCTTGTAATTTTTTTCTTGTCTCTTGCACGAGCTAAAATTGTAGTCCGTTTAAAGTAAGGTGAACATTTGTGATTTGCACAATGGGGTGCTTGTCCTGTGTCCATCGTTTCAGTTGCCGGTTTTTGTCCTCGTGTGTAGCGCATTATTCCCATTAAGTGAAAGGAAGGTCATTAATGAATGTAAGAAAAAGGGAAGGGCAAAGTACAATACCTTTCGGGTTGCCCGAGATTCCAAAAAAAGAAAGGCAGGATGAGCAAGAGTTAGCAAGGGGCAACTACTGTTAACTGGCTAGGATCACTTAAATCCCACTCAGAACAGTACGATGCAAGACATTATTTTATAAAGGATTTCATCGCATGTTTTCTCAAAGAGACTAAGATGCAAGTGTATGTCACGAAGAACAAAAGTTGCTATCACAGGTATGCTTTTCAAAAAGCGTACCGATTTGGAAGGAACAATTTAATGGGCCACAACAATTTAGCAGTATGAGAGTACTTAGTGTTTCTCACAATTATAAACCCATGCTAGTCATAGAAATGGCGCAATGATTTGGTGCTTGTGACATTTTCGGAACTAAAAAATTTACCACTTTCTGCTGTATGCAGCCATGCCTCATTAATATCCACCCTGTAATATAGCCCTGTTTACATGAACCCGACAGGACCGGGTAGAGTCAGCGTCGGGCTAGGTGACTCGCCTCTCACTCGCCCCGATTGGTGTCTACCAGAACTCTGTTCAAGCACGTAAGTATCGCAGCAGTGCTTGATGGTAGGAGTGGGCTACCTCATGCAGGGACTCTGCTCATACTAAACTTTCTTAGAATTTTCTGCTGAACAAGTTAGACAGACCCCGCACTGTCGCCCCAACTTCCTCCCTTCACCCCTCCATACCTAGCCCGAACAATGAAAAGCCGAACAGCCCACTAGCCACTTCGCAACGACAAAGACCGGTCTCCCCCTCTTCGTGCGCCACGCTGAGTGATGACACAGTCAACTCGCATGGTTTTTGGAAAGGCGGGTCAGGCGAGTTAACCTACCCACTGCAGGCGAGTTAACTCGACTCGCTCTGCCGCTTAATTTACTCGACCCAACACCGTTTAGATGAACCCGGCAACTGGTTTTTTTACCCGACAAGTAAACTCTACTCGACTCTATTGGGTTCATGTAGACAGGACTTATGACGACTATGGACAGTTTTTCTGGGGATCAAACTTTGTCAAAGCATGCATGTCTTAACATGAAAACTTGTTGTTTGGACAAATGACAGGGTTTAAACGCACAGAGCCAATTGGGACCCGCATATTTTTGTCGTGTAATATGGACTGCAATGCAAACGTCTGGACTGTGGTAACCGGCTACTATAACATAGCGCAAGGACTGTTAGAAGCGCTTGGCGACAAATACAGACTGAATCATATGGCTGTTGCACCGTGGAATTGCCCTTATACCACCTGCAGCATAGCATGCAGTTTTTGCTAAACACTGAACTGCCAGGCATGCGGACTCTCTCCGCTAGCACTTTCTGACTGACAAAGCACTTCTCTTTCTGGTGTCCAAATCATTGGCACTGAAAGGCTCAGCAGCTCATTTCCTGGCACACTTTGTTCACTGCACAAATTAATTAAGCTGCTCGCTGTCTGTATAACCTTTTTTGTTATAATCTAACAGATGTTTAATTGCAACACTAATTTAATGTTTTTTTAAACAGAGCACACGACAAGAAGAAAAAAAAACACTCGAGTTAAAGCATGTTGGGCACGAGGAGAACTTGGCACAGGTGCAAAGCACGGAATCTGCAAATACAATCCAAGCAGTAAGAAAACGGATTGAAATTAAATGTGATCTCAACCTCGACAGGTCAATGGCTGCAACGGCACTGTAGGACTTTCAGAAACGGCTCAACTTCAGCATTGCAGGGCCAACCACAGTGCAATAGCGCATAGCAAATTTTGAAAAATCAAAATAAACCTTGTTCACATGATTTTGGCAATATACACAAATATGGCCCTGTCACGGCCATACGACAAATGTGAACAGATGTGTGTCCACAGAAACCTATAGCTGAGCGTTGTGGAAGGTGCAAACAAGGATCTACATTCAAGCAAAAAAATTTAGAAATGCAGCGAATGCAAAGAAGGCAAAGGAAATCCTTCACACAGGTTTCACAGTGCCGCCGGTACCGTCGTAATCCGGCCACTCCATCACAAATTGCACTTTATGGAGCACAACACCGCAGAATGCTAGGAGCACCCTTTAAGGGCACTGTACGATCACTTTTTTTCCGCATGCGCACGTGTCGTTGTGACAGTGCGCAAGGGCTGCGCAACGGCCGAACAATGGAGCGCATGAACGCATCCGCCTGTGCGCACAAGTTGGTTCAACTTCAACTTTTTTCCGCACGAGCGGGTGGTCGCATCATGCTATTGGCTGCTGTCCCGTGAAGTGACAGCGCAGCGGTGCCAGGCCGCGCCTCCTCAGCAAGATGGCCACCCGCGAAAGCGGAGTGAGAGACCAGGCCTAGTAGGTGGTAGCTGTGCCGAGAAACACATAATATTGGCCACATGTGACTATTAAAAGTGTCGACAGCGACTTCGAGCTTCACCATGTGCAACATATAGGGACATAAATTATGGTGAGGCATGAAAAAAGAAACCCGGGAAGCGGCAGTTTCCCCCAAATTGTTTTGTTGTCGTCTACACTGAGTTGACCGAGCGGCCTACAAACCTACGCTGTCTGCACCAGACGTAACAGTGCTGGTTTTCGCGATGTGTTTATTTCACGATGTAAGAATAGAGAGGTGTACCAACGACGCCCCACACGTTAAAGAACCCCACGTGGTCGAAATTTTCGGAGCCCTTCACTACGACGTCCCTCAAAGCCCGAGTCGCTTCGGGACGTTAAACCGCCAAACCTTTTGCAAGCGTCTGGCCACGATGTCAAAAGCTTTCTTAATTCATTGTGCTCCGTCGCGGTAAAGAGTGTGCTTATTACAAGGCGAAGGCAATAAGCACACGTCGTGAACTAAGTTCTGCTGCGTGCATGCCTTCTTGAACGTTCTGACGATGCAACGCCAGGGTGCGGGTGGGAGCACCTTAGGGGACTAAGGTGCTCCAGCATGTCGACCTAGGTCTGAATAATTAGCAATCTCTAAGTTTGCTACTTGAACACAGTTTACACTATTCATTGCGAGTGGCGCGGCAATCCATAAATACCGGAATTTTCCCACCTCAAACCGCCATTTTATGATGCATGGACCCACGGAGGAAAAAAAAAAGCCTCATGCATGGACCTTATGTACAAGTGGTAATACTATCACTTGCGCCTGCCGCCGCCAACATGGCCGCCACGGCCGACAAGCTACGCAGTGATTTTGGCACAGAAATGTTACCGCAAAAATAACGCTTCATCAAGTATGAAATGTCGCTTTTTGAAGCAAAAAGCTTCACTATGCTAAGTAAAGCAGTCGTCGCGTAGGCCGGAGAATGACCTTGAACGGCCTTCCCCACGTTAGCCCGACCACGATAGACATGTACGACCATAGGTGGCACAGTTATGGTGTCATGCCCTTGACCCCTGACCTTCCCCTGACCTTAACCAATGGCCCTTAGTTGACCTTTGACATTGGGCGACCTTTGGGCTGACCTTTGACCTTAAGAATATCCGATAGGATGATGTGAAACCACGTGATGACATCCGATGGGGGTGTCGTAAGACTATGTGATACCACGTCATATCCATGTGGTCGTGTGGGTATATATAGAACAGCTGTCGCGAGCGTGTAGCGGAGCAGCCATGGACAAGCCTCAAACGCTTAGCAAGTGTCCTTGCTTTTCACTGAACCCCAGGGTTAGCCAACTTAAGCCACTGCCAATTTGTTTAGAGAGCAGCACCTAATGTTGGATCAAAATGCGTGTGTTTCCTCCCTGAAACGAAATATGTCGAAAAAAAAACGTGTCGTTGGTGTCCGCTGCTAAGCGGGCATTCCAAGGTACCACGAGACTTGATGCATTTGAGAACGCAAATCCGCATTAAGTATTTACGCATGCATGTTAAAATTAGTACAGCAGTGTCAAAATGAACACTTCCGTGATTTGAACAGAAGGATCAGCATCGCTGCCCTCAAAGACCTCCTCGCTTATAAGTATTTGCCACTTGTTGATCACATTTGTTTTCGTGTCGAGGGATATGCGGCGGCGCGCTGCCACGCCATTTTCTGCAGCTGGAAGCCTCTTTTTATGTGTGCTCCAGAAAGCGAGAATTAATGATTATTCAACGGTCCATGACCAGTCCATGCTTCTTCCCAGTCCTGCAAAATGAGCTGCGAGCAATGCTTTCAAAGTGCACGGTGCAGAATACAGCTAGCGTGGCGTACGACCCTCGTCTGAGAGTCGTTCTTCGCTCTTTCTGATGCACCTGCTCTCCTCTTTTAACAGCGCTGACATGAAACTTTAGAAGCAGCGAAGCTTCAGCGGCTGGAAAAACGAAATTCGAGATCAGGCTAGCGCAAACTTGAACACGGTACCAATCAAGCCTTCTTTAGCACCACCGTGTATCCTCCTCCTTGGAAGTGTCTTGATGGCCCTGCAGCTTTGACTGTGCACTGTTTCACCCGGAAAATGTCATTTACGAAGAAGACCCCATGATTACAAGCGCAACAGCTGATAAACACGCAAGCGAAACAGAGCGTGCACCGGCACTACATTGCGCTGATTGTACGGGGTGCCACTCGATCCCGAGTTACCTGTCGTGTTGGACATCACAGCCGCATCCAGGTTCCGACATCCTGAGCGTGAACACATCCAATGCAAGAACCGAGGTATTCATTACCAGCAAACAGAGGATCGAATTGCCAAGAGCGAAAGGTTCTAAACATGTGCTCCCAATGTGGAAATTTTGTATTTTGACACAGTTTGTTGACAGGTAGAATTTTTCTTTTTTCCACAGAAGGCTACCGTTAAGATGGTTCGAAATCTTTCGTGCACCTCAGGCAAATTAGATCTTTGTGTAAATTGAAGTAACCGTTTATACTAGTACGAAGTTAAAAAAACACATCTCCTCCAGGTTTCAGCAATAAATTTAACGCTGGCTCATGTTAAGTAGAACACCCTGTACAACATATTTAACAATGGTGGCTGGTTTTCACATATTAATACATACACTAAACAAGTGGATAACATCGATAACCTATGCTTATGCCTATTATGCACCAACCAGAAACTATATCAGAAAATTTTATTGAAACTGAATCAGTGGTTAAATTTTAACTTTTCCCTCTGCATCCTGCTTAATGGCTTAGAAAGCATAATGCAAAAGTAAAATTTAATTGCACTACGTAAAATTCCCTTTTACATTGCTCGCATCTGTATTTGCAATACCGATCGCACTGGTCACAGACTAAAGAGTCATGACTGAAAAGCACCAGGACAGATCAGTAAACGCAGATATAAGAGTTTAAAAGACTCCACTGAAATTTAGAGCTACAAACATCAAGGAAAAAAAAATGTTGCCCCCGGTGCCACCGTCGTCCCTGCAATTAACGGGCTCAAGGGCTCAGTATCATCGACGTATCACCACTGCATGCTGGAAGATGACCCCGCTCATCCAGAGAATGAGCACGAAAGCTAGAGCTAGGTGCTGTCTTGCACTCTGTGCTGTGCAACATGCTGCAGAACCAATGCATGACACTGCAAGAGCAAGACTCTCATAAAAAAAGAGCGAAGACTCACAAGAGCACCGCCTGCCGCAGTAGCCTCTCGCGCTCCTCGCAGGGCTCGCCGCTGTCCAGTGGAATGAGGTCTGCCTCCGAGAACCTTGGACAAACCGCTAGAGTCAAAGGTAATGCAGCTAGCAATATGGCATACATGGCAGCAGTCCTCACAGGAAGAGACGAGCGTTCTGTTTAATAGATACAATATACCCGTTGTGTCAAGAACGGCCAAGTACTCAAACAAGAAATGAATTTGCAAGCAAGACAGTCCTGCTTAATGGAGTGGAGAGGTGTGCACCATGGCGAAAACATGTGGTAACATAGCATCACTCACTGCCCTTGACATATGTTTTTATGAAAACTAGCTTTTCAGTGCCCATTCTAACATAGTGGGAAAGGGCATAATGAACTAAATGATATAATTTTACAATTACACTGTGGAAACTAAAGCATACGGAAAGATTCTTGGGCATCACATTAGCGGCCTTGGCGCCACACCTGAACGGTATCCCACTTTGTCATGATGCACGCATGTTTACTGACTTCCGACGGGCTGAAAATGCAAAGTTAGGCATGGCATTGTTGCTACCGCTAGTAGCGCTGCAGTTGCTCACTGCACTCGCTAGTGTTTGTAAGTACGCTACCAAAAACATGGACCACTGGTCAGCTCTATCCACTTTTTAATTAAATCTGAAAACAGGGATGAAGGGTCATAATTGGTAACAATTGTCTCTATTCATTCTTTCGCCCATTCGTGAGACAACACAGGTCTTTAATGTTGTAGTCGGTGTAGTCAGGCTGATGATGATGATAATGGTGCTCCTTACCAGTTACCACCCCTGTAAGAGATGAGGACCCCTTGGGCTGTCTGACTGATTCAGGCCTGCAAGTCTGGCTCGATAAGATCATGTGCGACTTGAGAGAGCTGGATGGTTACAGAGGAAACTGTAGAGTAGATTTATTTTACGTTTTTACACTCAAGACAAGAGCACTGGAGAAAAACACCATCAGCCCCTCAAATACTGTTCGCACTCCCCAGATCCTTGACTGGAGAATAAAGTTGTGTAAAATGCATCCAATCAGGTGGTCAGTTGTGGCAGAAGGCATGCTGATACATTCTCGCAACTCAGCTGATGGCAAGGGCGAAAGACCGAGTCATCGAACGCTGTTGTGTTGGAGATTTCACCGCTGCGGCAAGTCTTTCATTTGGAGGAGCCTACGTGGGAACAGAACTTCAACCAGTCTATCAGCAGGTGAGAATAAGTGACCTCATCCTCCCCCGCAGATCTCTGCCACTTGAGGCTGCCACGGCCTCTCAGTTCACACCACCAGCATCCTACTCCAGCCAGCGAACCCTAAGTAGACTCTGCTGACGCCACTGCTGTCCCCGCTGCAGTCGCCGCCAGCCACCTAGTTGCCTCCTGGTGACGCAATCACCTCCACCTTGGTGGAAAGTCCATGAGGAATTTTTCCCAGGCTAGAGTTTGTCGATGTTAACATCCCCACAGAACAAATGGCAGCCAATAATAAACAGTTTTATTCCTTACCTAGGCTGCCAAAATCAATGCACATGTGTAGATGGCCCCCGAGGCTAAAGGTGTGCATGAGGCTCCACCAGCGCAGATGACGTCCTAGCCTGTCAGTGAGACCTACAGTATAGTAAAACTGCAATATTATCAAGGCACGAGAATAAATCTGGAAAACAATCGTGGTGAAACATGGCTCTGAGCAGGATCTGTCAAGGAGCTCCACAACTGGCAAAGGATACTGGGGCCTTCCAAATGTATCCGCATCGTCCCCATCCACGTCCAGGTCGGCATCATCATCATTGGCATTGTTGGACGAGCGGCAGGCGATGCTGCTGCTGCCCCCAATGAACCAGCCGGCGGCCCGGTAACCGCCCTCGAGCAGCGCAGTGGCACGAAGCCGGCTTTGGCCGGCCCACTCGTACTCGTCGAATGTCTCGGCGCCACCTTCGCCGCTCCCAGTAACATCCACGTCCACCTCCTCATCCATGGAGTCATCATTCTGGAGGCCGTGACACACATGTCATCAGACAGAATATGGCAAAAAAAAATTATGGTCAATTTGCGTGGTTAGGCATAATGCCAATTACGGTCGATTTGCGCGGTTAGGCCAAATGCGAATTAGGTGCGCTAACAGAACCATTACCACTCCGGTTCCAGTGTTCATATCCAGTGTTCACGGATGACAGCTGTTCGGATAGCAATAATGGGCTAATATCCATATATGCGGAACTGGACATTCTCTACATTCATAGATCTCCTGGATTCTTCTGTTTCAGTGCAGTAATGCAACGGTCAAACGACGCGCCTCTGCCCTTCTATGGCAGGTGCTGCCATCCGTGGGACTTGGGTTGGGTTGTGACCCAGGTTGCTCTTCCTGAGCAGCCTCTCACAATTAATTTAGCTGCCGCGCGTGCGTGCGTGCGTGTGTGTGCGTGCGCGCGCGCGTGCGTGTGTGTTATGACAAAAGTACAGACAGAAAGACAGACAGACAAACACACAATGGCTAAATGTGGAGAATGGTCACCATAAGTGCGAGCGCACTAAATAAAAAATGCTCCTGCAGAAGTGAAACACAGGGTGCCACAGAAGCAGTAATGCAATTGCTAAATCACCCATTGATGCCTCAGTTGGCAGCTTTTGGCCTTTAGTCAGCCCGCTGGCATTAACTCCCACACACATTACCTTCTTCATCGAGGCTATTTTGCCCATCTTTGTCTATTACTACTGTATCCCTTTCTTCCAAGCACACCTGTATGACATGGAAAACCTGTGCTCCTACTTACACAGCTGTGTATGCAGTGCACTATACGCTATACATGGCCAAGTATATGCAGGAGGCATTTTAAAAACATGCGAGGTCTGCACTGTTATCCAGGTGAGCATGGACCTGAATTATCACCTAGGTGAGCTCTCCAGTGCAGACACAAAAGTGGATGAAAATATGTACTACATTCCTGCACTAAAAAACAATATGACACAAGCAGTCCTACATTATGACCGCATTTCTACCTCTCCTTAAGACATATGCAGGATGAACAGAAGAAAAATGAAAGAAAAAAACTGCCACAGAGGAGTGCCAGGCAGAGTTGTACACTCAGCTGCCGCCGTAATAACTTAAACCTCCCTGTGCTGATTGTGCATCAGTTGTATCGTTTGAGTTTCACTTTTTCCGTATTAGTATGTTCAAGCAACTTCTGTGGCCTTCGAAAAGCAAGCCTGACAAATAAAGACCGGGCACAAGCCACCTTTCGCTGTTCAATTTTTTTCAGATTACAACACGGTCATGATTTCGTAATTTAAGGTGCAGCTTGATCCTCTGAAAAAATTCAACCTAGCCGGCTATGCCTTCGTGAAAAAAACTGGCGGTGGTTTAGCTCTGGTTAAACCTGGTGTGACGCGACAGCTACAGCTGGCCGAGTGGAACTTGCTCAGTTGAACTGCAAAGTCAGTCTTTCACCGCTCTGTTTCTCTGGGCGTTCCTTCTCCATCTTCGTTAGGGTGCCTGGATGCCCGCTCGCCTCCGCTTGAAGGGTGGGGACACCCTTTGTACTACCCCGCACCGCCGTTCCCCCTCGCAGGGGCATGTTGGGTCCCACGAGTCAGTTGCGTGCAGTGCTCTATGCGTCTGGCACGGTTTCTGTGCAGTCACGTGGCGACTGTAATAATGCTACTCATCTGGAAATAGACAGTACATACTTGTTTCATTCGTGGCAGTAGTTTTTTTGCAGTTTTGAGTGTATTTCATGCATGATGCACTCACTCTGACTACACAATATTCGAAAATCTATGACGGACTGCTGTGTTTCCCACTCAACGGCTGCACTTTTAAAGAACAGCAGTTATTTGTGTTTCTTTATAGCGATAATATGGACTATATTAGGGTCACCGAATTCCATATAATTATGCTGTTTTTGTTGTTTTGAACGTAAAGACTATTCACAAGGCCCACAGTTTCTCTTGTATACAAGCAGTGCGGAGCATGCATGTCCTGCCAAATATAATAATTTTTTGCGTAGTCAATATCAACTCTTCCAACATTCTCTGAAATGCCTTTGTCTTGTTGCTGCACCGTATATGAAAAATTCCACGTAATAATGTCAAATTTCTCTTCCAAGTAATCTGTCACCTCACTGCTCTGGAGTAGAAAGCTGAGGACACGTCTGAAAACCAAATGGCCATATTTTCTGAACTGCTTCTCTTAGTGGCTTGTGTCACAACAAAATAATTCAGTTGTTTGCGTTTCCTTTTGAATGGCGTTGACTACACGCCGACTGATGATGCGATGCGATGTCTTCCGAATTCGTAGTGACTAAGTCGCTTTATTCGAGGACAAATTTAACTTAACAATTTATTTTTCCTTTTAAAACACGAAAAATCATCAAAAGCGACTGATCCACAAAGAGGCTTCACAAAATCAGCCCCTGATAACTACTTATTTTTAATCCCATTGTCTCTGCCAGGGTAAACTAAAAAAGAGGAGCCAGAGCAACACAGGAAAAAATTGAAAATTGGTTTTTGAGGAAAGGAAATCAAGCAGTAATTGTCTCGCATGTCTTGGTGGACACCTGAACCCCACCATATGGGAAGGGAGGAAGATGGGAGTAAAAGAACAGAGAAATATGTACCCTAGTGAAGGGCTCCGGAATAATTTCAACCACCTGGATATATTTAACCTCGCCGACATCGCACAGCACACGGGTGCCTTTGGACCGCGGTTGGGATCGAACCCCTTACTCGCTTCTGCGGAACCGTCTGCTCCAGCTGCTAAGAGGCGTTGCTTGCTGTCTCACTCGATAGTCGTCGGGCAAGGCAATAGATCTCTAAGGAATGAGGCTGGGCTAGTTGTAAAACCACGTTTGAGGTAAAGCATGCAGGCAGACTCGGGCTAGTGAACACGACTGCCAAGCTTTCATCGCTGCTGCTGCTGTCATCGGAAGAGGCAAAAAAAAGTAATCTATAGGATACAGTTTTCTTCCAGCTTTCTTGGCCTACGTTCTCGGTTTTTTTGACATTGGCCTAGTGCAAGCGCTTGTGGTCTGGTGGACAAAACATGCGACTTCTGACAGCGTGGTGCAGAAAGTGCGATGTGTACCGAGGTGGCTGTGATCGGGAGAAGAAAGGCCGCAACACGTAACGACAACAAGGCGCCTCTAATTGGAAGAAAAGCTGCAGGAAACACACAGAATTTGCAAAACCTAGTCAAAAACGGGCCACGTCCCTTTGCTTCAAGTGAGCTCGTAGTGTGTGTGATGCAGCAGTAAGAGACCAAGTTATGAGGGACTCTTGTGTTCCCGGCTGTTCTGCCTACACTATTAAAGTATGCTGGTTATTTGGCTTTGCTCGACAGCGCCGAAAAAACTGCCAATCGCATGCCAAGCCAGACTGCTTGACCAACAGTTAATCCCAAAGTATGAGAGGTAAGGCATGCGAAACGCTTGTTTTCCCGAACAATTTCTGCTGGGACGGAGGTATAATGCACAACTTATCTTTGCATGCTCATAATTATTTAAATTAGCAGCCATAAAATGCACCTTTCTGCATTGACTTCATGGCTCTAAATAAGTAATCCTGATTGTTGGAAAAGTAATTGAAATGTAGAGTATTTGGGTCAAGAGACTGCAGTAGAATATGCTGCGCAAGTTGTAAGAATGCTATTATGAAGGAACGCAGCGCAAAATGAACGCTACAGAAGAGAATCAACACGCATGAGTGCACCGACTGTTTATAAAGCGCCGACTTTCTCAGCATATTAGCTGCGAAAGATGGGATACTTTAGAGTAACTACCTCTGATTCACTGTTCAAACAATCTCTGGTACCACTCTATCTGAGTAGAACACCACATTTCCTGAATTCCACGCGTCAGCTGCAGTTTTCTCTTCGAAACGACGCGCCGCCACATTGCGCTCAATGCATCTGAATGGGAGAGTGGGACCCAACATGCCTCCGCTGAGAACGGTGCCTTCACCCTGAAAGCGGCGCTGGCCCATTGAGGCACCCTAATCTTTGTCCCACTTGACACGGCGCATGCACACAGCTGTTGCAGCTCGGTTTCGCCGGCGCGCCGCGCCGCCGGCAGCAGCAGCTGCTCCGCATCACGTGACCAGCTACGGCGCCGCGCCGCCGGCAGCTGCTCCGCACCACGTGACCAACCACGTGACAGCGTGGCGGTGCAGCCACAGGGAGGTGGCGCCGCCACGGGGAAGGCTCGAAATGCTACCGTAATGTAGCTATCGCAACAAAGAAGGGCGGGGGAGGAGGAGACGTACCGGAGCCCGGGCGAGGCAGCGGTCCACGTGCTCGGCCAGCTCATCGGGCGACCCCTCCAGGGCCCGGTGGCAGACGGGGCAGCTGACGCAGGACGAGGGGCCCCGGCGCCGCCGCTGGCGGTTGCTGCGCACCCGGCTCACGGACTGCTACGAGGACGCACACAGGGGACGAAGGAGGGTCACGGACGAAGAAAAGAAGGCGCAGGAACATCACAGAACGCGCCCTTCGAAAAGCCGACCCACATATGGAACGAATTTCTAGCGAAGAAGCGGCGAACTTCGTCAATAAATCAGCGTCAAAATTACGCCGGCCGCCACCATTCTGGAGCAGCCAATTCACGCCCGTCGTCCATAATTCCTGAAGTGGCTACAATTGCGAGCCTATTGCAACGCAGAAAGCTGAGGCATTGTCAGCCGTGGAACTCCCGCTCTAAGCGACATATGCAGCACAGCTGGACAGATCCACGGGGACACTCTTACCTCTCGCCGTCGACTGATTCCGTTGACGCAGCGCCCAGAAGACGAGTCTGAGCGTTGCCTCCTGGCCACATTTCTGTGGGAATGGAACGAAACAAAATTAACGCAACTAAATTTTCGTATCTGGAACTCGGGCACACACTGCGGGAACACTGAGAGCATACCTGGCGATGCCGTGCAGCCTGTCCACTTCAAGCTGCCAGTGCTGCTGGAGCTCGTGGGGCCGGAGAGTCACTCCGCACACGGGGCAGCCAAAGGCGGTCGATGAGGCGTTGCGCCGCTTGGGCCCTGCACAAGTGATCAGGCCCAACCACGGTAAATGCTACCGCTAAATAACCCCCTACACAATGGGATAGTTTTTATTATGTTTGGACATGAAATGTGTCACCCAGGCGCGTCGTGCTATATATAACAGGGGTCTCAAACCCGCAGCCCCACAGACCCCCCCCCTTCCCCTAAATTTCAGCCTCTGTTCCAAAAGCACCTGCCAGCTTCGAGATTCAGCTTCGCCACTAAACATATTTTCACACTAAAACCAACCAAAATGTCTTGTCCTCAGACGACACTCATGCCCGGCGGCTGTTCACCGCCGATCAAGCCCGGCTAGATATGTTTGCCATATCCGGGCGAAGAGCCGGTCGCTGGAAATGGCCATGTGAGCTGTCAGCACGGAACACTCAGGAAGTCTCTTCGATTTGGCTGCACTAATTCCATGGAGTTCTGCGGCGGTGCCAGCAGTGTGCAGCGACAGATCTAGTGCAGCTTGGCAGTGGCTGCTGCCACTGCTGCTTGGCATTGGCTCTGCTAGCCTTGGCGTCGCTACTAAATTTAAGCCAACTGGGAGCCGCCAACATTAACGGGCTCCAAAATCCCGAACCTTGTTAAGAATTTTTCAAGCAGGAAATCCTCAGGAAGTGTCGCCATGGACCAGCCCCAACAAAAAGTATAGTTTCATAGAAAAAAAAAAGAGCAGTTGCATGTACACACCCAAACGATTTACGAATGTGCGCTGAAATGCCACCCATGAGGCTCGACTTGACCACTTAGGTTTGCAATTATGACGCTATGAACAGTCCCTCACTTCCTCCTTTCAAGGAAGAACTGTCATCGTTTCGTTTAGAGACCACTTTAGAGACCAGCTGCAAGCCAACCAATGGTGTCCTTGATTTGGCTGCACTTTCTGCATTAGCTCACAAAAGTACCGTGCCAGTGACGCTCCAGTTCTTGCGGCGCGTGTGTAGCCTGACACTAGTGCTCTCGGCGCAGTGGCCAAATCGAGTGCAAAAGTGCAGAAACGTTTGTCTGCTGCGGCCGTGTGTTGGTGTTTGTCGCGTGTTTTGACATATGCGCACGATTGTGCTAGCTGTGTTGAACGCTGTGCATTTGCTCGAAGTGGCACATCTCGTGGAGCGGCTAATGAAATTTATTAATTGCAAAAATGGTGAAGAACTTGACCCCGTCCTTTCCGTTGCGTTGTGCAAAGTGGCGCAGGCAGGTCGACCGTCACTGATTCAACGGGTACTTTGAAGAGGCAACAAACTCTGAACTCGAGAGGTTATTCAGACTTCCGCTCGAGACAATCTTTTACAATCCATAGGCGTGTTTCAGGCTGTTTCCGTTCTGTCGAAAAGTGACTGCGGTTGTCAGCCAAGAGTTGCCTGAGAACTTGGACTATATTTGAAGTCAACTCGATCGCGTTCACTTTCGGAGGACGGTGACGGCGAGGCGACTATCAGAGAGTAACTGGAAGACGGCTGACGGTGACCTCAAGCCCAGACGCTGCCGTAAGCTGAGGTACTTATGTCGCAGCGAGTCATCACGAACGCGTATTATAAAACATCTTACCATCTGCCTCTTATACAAATGCTCCATCGTGGTGCGTGTAATGATAATGATTGCACACAAAAGAAATGGTGTAAAGCAACATGCGAGGCTGCACGGAAAGATGAGAACCCATACGCAGTGCGCCATGCCAGCAAGTCGTTACGCGCATACACAGGCGCGCGCACACATGTACGCGCACTGTCATTTCAGCTGTTCGGTGAGGACACCCCGCAGATGTCGCGTCTATCATGGGTACGCGGCCGTCTCAACCATGGTGTCAACACCACTCACTAAAACAAGCATGGCCGCGGAGCCGTCTGTTACCAAACGCGCCAAGCACCTTAGCACTACTTGCACGAGAAAAGAACTCGCTGGGAGGCTAGTTCAGCAAGCAGTGCAGAAGAAGTCGACCAGCACGAAGTCAAATCCAGTGCCGAAGTGCAGGTGGCGCTAGCTGCACTATCAAATCGAGTGCTGCACCTCTTGACCTGGTGCAGAAATTTCGTGCAGCCAAATCGAGGAGACCTCAAGAACTTGTGCTGCACTAGTCTGGCACCTTTGCGAAACGCAGATGGAAGCGCAGCGGGCGCGCTGCACTGGCAAAACGAATGCGAAAGTGCTGCACTCCTTTAACTGGTGCAGCCTAATTGAAATGAAAAGACCTAGGGCGCGACCGCGTCTGACTTGAGGCCATCACGCAACATGGCGGCACCCGGCGAAGCGGGGATACAGGCTACACACTAACACCATCTATCGCTGCACCGCCCATTCGTCGTTGCCACTACACTGTGCCTCATGTTCAAGGGAAACGAGAGGCGCGCGAAGCTTTCTCTCTGTCTGATGATACCCGAACCACAAATTTGTAGCGATGAAACAAGACAAATTTTCGAAATGCTTCCGGATTTTCAGAACAGTGAGGCTTAGCCAGTATGCGTTGTTTGACGTCAGAAAGCGCGGGAGGTTCAGACAGGTTATCGATTTTGGTTCAGAAGGCAGTCACAACGAATAATGCGTCCTTTTGTCGTCGTCGAATAAATAACGGCTTTATTGTAAATGCAGCTATTCTTAGCATTTTACTCAGCATATAGAATCAAGCAGTTTCTAGCAACACTGAAATCTTGGCGCAGCGGTCGGGCGGCAGCTGCCTGTTTTTCGCCGTCTGTGGTGCGGCACGGCGGCGTCCCGCAGCGCTTGCCGCGCGAAATTCGCCGCGAGAGTTCGCTCCATGTGGGTCTCCCTTTAATCCACCTGAAATTCGAACGGATGTCAGCTGTCTTCAAGAGCGCACAAGGAGTGAGGCGTTGGACAACCCTCCCTCTCTTTCACCCTTAAGTCTACATTTTTAGAGCCCAACCCTAAATCTAGAGCTAACTCCAGGGGCGCTTCCTGGGCGTACGTGCCCGGCGTCGGCGCTCTTGGCGTACACCTTAACCGGACTGCGCATGCGCACGGCAGGAGACGCCAGCGAACCTAGGCGAGGCGCCGAGACCTGCCCGTGCGAGATATCGGCGCCAGCACACGGGTGCTCGCGGGCGCGTCAGAAGCGGGGTGCTGTTAGTCACCGCTTAGTCGCCCGGTCGTAGGCTGAGCGGCGTCGGCCTCGTAGCCCGGAGTATAGCGTACGAGGAGCACAGCAGAGGATGAAAGAGAGCGAACGCCGAGCATAAAGAAGAATGGCTATCATGAAAGACGCAGTAACTGTCACGCTTTTGCTGGACATCTCAAATGCGCCATGATGGAAGGGAGGGAGGTGGGAGTGAAAGAAGAGAGAAAGATGTGCCGTAGCGGAGGACTCCGGAATAATTTCAACTACCTGGGGATCTTTGACGGGCATTGTGCTATGCGACAAAGTAATTTTGAGGAGTTAAAGATCCCCAGATAGTCGAAATTATTCCGGAGTCATCAGCTACGGCACATAGCAGTATAACGCACAGCGATAGCGAATGGAGTGTGAGGAGGAAATTAAAGGAATAAGAACCAAACAGCAATAGTTTAGAAAGTTAACTATTTAGTTAGTTAATCAGTCTCCACGTCTTAATTATATACTGATGCGCTACACCGCTAACAACGCCACGCCGAAAAAAAAAAGAGCTCTTCTAACTCAAAAAACTTTTCATAAACTGCTGACAGCCTGATATGAAACACCCTGTACATCCCAACGATTTCAGCTTTCTCCCAGCACCGTTTCGGTTTCGCTTAGTACCGAACAATGGTCATAACCTTCACATATTCGAAACACTTGCCAATGCTAAAGACGAGTACATCTGTGAGCATTTGTCAGAAAAAGAACTGTGCAACAGCGCTTTTCATTGATCCGACTAATCCGACGATATCAGCAAACTGTTAGTGTATTCCCAGGGTTGTGAATAAGCATTTTTTCCTGGGCTGTATTGCACTCAGGCACAGTCACCGCTCCGTGCATCCCCACTTTCCAAGCGGCAAAGAAAGTGAGCTTTTTCCTTCTTTACGGGAGTGCCTTCCGGTCTCACACTACCGCGTGTTCCGTACTTAACTGTCCGGGTTGTAAAAATTATCCCGCTCAAACTAATCACCTATACGGGCCGGAACACTAATCACAAGGTAGCTTATAACGGTCTGCGTTTTTTTTTAAGCAGTTTAAGATCGGTATTCGCCTGGATTGTCCGGAATAGGCAAAAAAAAAAAACTGCAGTCGGCTGCGGCAGAATTTTCGTCTAGGCGAGCGCAGCAGTAATTTTTGCAGGCTGCGCAATCTGATCCGGCCAATACAGCCATGTTCCGATGTTAGCTTATCAAAAAGCGCAAGCCTTGCGGTCGGTGTTTCAGCCCGAATAGACCAATAGGAGAATTCTTTAAGAACCCGGACCGATAAATACGTAATACGCAGTGCAGAACAGACTGGGGGAGAAACAAGGTGAGGACACCCAGGTGGTGTTTCCCGTGCCCTCCAGAGCTGCGTCTCCTTGAAGCTCGGTGCCCCATTAGCAACGAATACGATTCGAACAGGCGATTACTACTACACTCCTGTTAAACGGGCACGTTCAAGCAGTCGCCGCCGGAGACTCGGTGTCGGAGAGCTGCACTTTCAGGTGCGGGTACTCACAAGTTGGCGCTTCAACCTTTCACACATCTAAGCCATTCGAGGTACTTCAAGCCCGCTTTTTAAGCGCTTCACTGAGATATGTGCACCGCTCTACGCATGCCACAATTACATACACAGAGCACAGAGAAAAGACACTCGATCAGAAGCCTATCTGGTTTCAACGCTCGCTCGCCCTATTTTAATTCCGCTTCGCGTTTCTGTTCAACTGCTCGCTGGAAGCTGCAGACCTGCGCCCAGTGCGACTCGGAAAGAAAAGCGGTCGCGTTGGAAGTGGCTGAGTGGGTCGCCTGGTCACAATTCGTCCCTTAAACCGACGACCTCAGTCTCAGGCATTTGCATCTGCAAGCTCAACGATAGTTGAGAACTGATTATCCGTGTCCGTGCAAGCCACAACGCATTCAGCAGAGGCGTGACGACTCACTCAGCTGGCGGCTGCATCCGTCATCCACGTAGGCGTCGATGTCGGCACTCTCGTCCGCACTCGGAGACATGCTCTGCGATAAAGGGGGGAAAAAAAAAGAGTTGTTGCCTTCGCCGACCTACGATGTCCACGAAAACCCCGGAGGTGTGCTGATATTATTTGGGCAAGTACGAACGGGTCCTGACTGGCTCGCAGCTGTCCCTCCGGCAATCGAGGCTGCCCACGCGCATATACACACACACACAAAGTGGCAAGGAGGCCTGACCGACGAGAAAGCGCACTATGCAGGGTGCTTTCCCTAAGAATGTAAACTATCTTGAAAAAGAGGTTTTTTTAGTTAGAAGAGCGCTTTCTTTGGCATAGCACTGTCAGCAAGGCTGAATGGTGGGCGAGTTGGTATGGCATGCCGAAGAATAATTTTTACCAGCCGAAAGAAGACGAGGGACACAAGGAGAACCTACACAGGACAAGGCTGTCAGGTGACAGTAGATCACAATGCAGCTAAGTGCTACGTAGCAGGCTGGTTATCTAATATTGAATAGCTAACTTTTTACCTATTAATGCTAGGCTCCTTAGTTACCGGGAGACGTGTATAGCCCATTGTAAGTAATATCCATATCAGTTTTAGAAGTCCGAAAACGCAGTTACCCTCGGCCCAACAAATTTTGGCTATTTCGATTAGTTATCTTCACTGGAGAGGTTGCTTTGCCAGCAAGCTCCCCTAAAGCACATGTATTTTGGCGCAATCCAGAATTTGTTGAGGCACAGCGCCTCGGGTAACTGCGCTTTCCGAATCCTAAAAATTGATATGCATATTGCTTACGCTGGGCTACACGCCTCCCAATAATTAAGGAGTCTAACGGTAATAGGTAAAAAGTTAACTATTCAATATTTGTTAACCAGCCTGCTAGTTAGCACGTCTTAACTGTATTCTGATGTACTGCACCATTGATATTACTACACCAAAAAAGCGCTCTTCTAACTCAAAAAGCCTATTTTTAAAAATTGTGTATCGTCTCAGGTGAAACACACAGTATACGGGAACGCCAAGAACAGAAAAAATTTGGTATCGTGTACACAGTGCAACGCACTGGCGGCAAGCGACCACAGAAAACACGGACAACGGCTTTTCACAAAATCCGATCAATACAGCTATCGTTGTAAAAGAAAACAGCCTTACAAAACAGGCGGCCACGCTGGGAAAGCGGAAAACTCAACCGAGAAGACACAAGAGACTTGCAGCGACGCTGCTCGAAGACAACACGAGCGGCAAAACCCTGGCATAATGCATGCTGGATTCTACACGAGGATGGCAGTTCCGACAAAAAGATAAGGCAGAGTTTACTATCCGTATATGAACCCAGCCACTACACGGAGGCCAACGGCCCGACGGAAACGGCAGCTGTCCCCACAAACACCTCTCCTGGCCAACCTCGCCCAAAACTGCTCAAACCCCAGAGCCTCCCCCATGCCCCGGCAGTTCTTGAAAGACAAGCCTTCAACGCACTTGTCGGTACACCAGCACCTACATTGGACGGCACGAGTCGTTTTCCGTGGGCAACGAGCCCCTCCGATCGTCATGCCAAGCGCGTAGCGAACGGCGTGGCTTTCGCTGTGCGGTTTCTCATCGAGCATATCCGACAGAGAAAGCCATAGGGCGAGCACTCGTGCTTGCCATAAAGGACGAGAGGTGCGTGTGCTTGACCATAGTTCGGTACTGTGCCACGGCAGCTGTGGGCGGGTTATAAAGGCACGCATGGTCCTGCTCCATGCGCCCACTGTGGTACCCTAAAAAGAGTAGAATGGGCAAAAAAAGAGCTAAAAAAGCAGCTGCGGTTTAACTACTGCTGAACCTGGTAAGAGAGCGAAAAATCGGGCAACTGTAGATGCGGCTTGGAATCTGTAACGTTCAGTGCATTCCGCACAATGGATAGGCAACGCGTACTACCAAAAACCGATTTCACCCTGCCACCCTAGCAGGTGGCAGTTACTAGTTGATCGCGACAGGTTGGTCACCCAATGAACGCTGCGGCCTATTCTACTGCCCTCTACCGGCGAATCGAAACGTCAAAGGTCGAGTGGTGGGACTCCATAGTGGACCACATTGTGGGGACCTGCCCTGCAGCCCCCTGAGTTTGCTTTCCCGCGAGGCACCGTGCAGCGGCGGTCACACCTCGAGGCTGAGCGCATTCCCTTGTGAGTTACATTAACTGGCAAGAGAGGGCGCCAGCATCGCTGCGCGGAGACTGCCAAAGCCCGCGCGCGGGAGAGGCGCTTCGGCTGGGATCATCGGCGCGAGCGGACGCGTCGCTCGCGGCTCCGCTCTTCGCCGGCGGGGCGAGGAAGCGACGGGGAGACAGGCTCCCGTACTCGTCCCGTCCGGCCTTCGGATTATATATCCCTTGCCCTAGCGCGGGCGAACATTCGCTCAGAACCTTGCTGGTGAGTCGGACGTCCTCGATTCATTAGCGTACCTTGTTGCTAGCTGGCGTTATTGTTTCTGTAGCAATAAATGCCTGTTTGTGTCAGCCAATGTGTCGTTCCTTTGTTCCCCCAGAGCAAGGCCCGCCGTGGTCGGCGAGCGCTCGGTAGCGTACGCGATCACGGGGTGGGGTCCGGGCGGCTTTGAACCGTGTCAGCCGCGATTGAGTGGAGAGAACGTACTTATCTCCCCATTCAAACCCCCACATCTGGCGCCCAACGTGGGGCCTGCTCTTGGAACATTGGACGACTGTCGGTTCGGTTCGAGGAACGCTCTTTGTCCGGACTTGACAAGTGCTAGGTCTAGAGTGAATTTTGATCGCTAGGACCTGCGGCATGCTTTCTTGAGTGCGAGGTGTATTGCGCTGCAGCATGTTTGAACCTTTAGACATGCTCAGCACATTTTTTTCCCTGGAGTTTCTTCGTGAGAATCACTTGGTCCGCATCGAGGGAGCGCGAGGCCTAGCGCCCGCGGAGTCGCCGAGCCCGAAGCGAGTGAGTACGGAAGCCGCGTGGGTGGTCCGAGTTTCTGTATATATTTTCTCTACTGTCTTTTTCGACTCTGGGAGTCGCGGCTCCGGGAGCCGGGTGGCCTGGGGCATAGCCTCCTCTATTTTTTCTGCGCCTGCCGAATGCGCCCTCCGCGGCCGTCGGCGCACCGCGGTTGGTTACGCTACTGAATGACGAGTGGTGGCGCTAGTCACGTCGGGGTCGAGCATTCGTCTGCATTCGTATTCCGCGGCTGCACCGCGCTGTCGGTCAGTCGCATATGCGCGTATTTTGATCCGTGTACACTGGAAATTCAGTTCCTTTGGCGCGCACGTGCAAAAAAACTAAAGCTTGCTGGCGTTCGTTGTTGTGACAGCACTGCTTAGACGCTGACTTCGTTCTTTAGGGACCGAAAATCGGCGACGCTCAACGCATGCTGAACCACTTGTTCCCTTCTAACGGTGAGCCAAGAATTTTTTTTTTGTGATAGCAATAATGTTATTTGTAGCCTGCATAAAGTCCTATATCTGTCTTTGGCTTACTGTGTGTTTAATTCGAATATTTGTGGGCGCATTTTCTCAGACTGACATCTCTTAGTTTTGTTTTTGCGCTCGCGCTCGACGAATTTGTGTGGTTGCACTGAACTTTTTAAGCATACGACTGTAATATCGAAGCGCATTGTTAAACCGCTGACCACTGCCTTGCAGGACTTGATGGCATACTGCTGTGTGCCGCGTTGCCGCTCAGATGGGAAAAGGAAGATTCCAGGCATCTCTTTCCACGAGATTCCGGCGGACATGGCGCTACGGGAGCAGTGGTTGAAAGCCATACGGAGGGACAACTGGGTGCCGAACACTACTTCGAATTATTCAAGAGTATGTAGCCGGCCCTTCCAGGAAACCGACTTTGCGGAGGGCAAGCGGCGCCGTCTCAAGAAAGGTGTAGTGCCCTCCTTGTTTCCGGAATACCCTTCATACATGAAGCCAAGGCAGTTTCAAGAAAGGAATGCAGAAAGCATCAAGAAAAGGGCGTTTCCGAAAACGAAAGAAAAGGAACCTGAGCCGGCTACAAAGCGGCAGAAGTTGCAGGATGGCACAGATGCAGAAATGTCAGAGGACAATTGTCAAGAGGCCAGCCCGTCGGCTTATCCAGAAAGAGATGAACAGGCAAAACCTGAAAATGAAAAGGAACCACAGGAGGCTTCAAATAGCACACATGCAAAGGTTTCACACCAAGCAACGCAAGTGAATGTTGGAGTATCTAGCCTACTTGCAACTGAAAGAACAAGATGGAAACGCAGAGAAAGGGATCTGAAAAAGCAGGTTGAAAAGCTTCGACGTACAGTTGACCAGTACAAAGCAGAGCTTGAAAAAATGAAAAATGATTGCAATTTTAGTGATCTGCAGTACATTCGGGAGCAGGCTGAAGAGAAGCATATTTCAGCTGTGTTTTTATTGGATCAAATTGTGAACTTTCGCCGAAAAAAAACAACTTGGACTGAAGACGTAGTGCGCCACTGCATCGTACTACGCCACCTGTCAACAAAAGCTTACGAGCACACAAGGAGGGAAATGCTACTGAAGCTACCTAGCAGAAGCACCCTTCTGAATTACCTTGGGAGCAGCTCGGGCGAGACAGGTGTCAACCACCTAGTGCAAGCAAGACTGAAGGCTGAATTAGAAAAGCTGGATGCATCCCAATCTAGAACCTGCTCACTAATAGTAGATGAGATGCGGATAAAGCCCAAGCTTGAGTATAATAAGCAGCGAGATTGCTTTGTCGGTCAAGTCGACATGGGCACAGCAAGTGCACCTGACAGTGAGCTTGTTTTGGCAAACTCCTTGCTATGCTTTATCATAAACGGGCTCAGCACTACTTATAAGATTCCCGTTTCATACTTTTTTACGAAAGGGCTAAGTGGCTATCAGCTATCAAAGTTGCTTCTCTATGTAATGAAAGAAGTAGAAGAAATAGGGTTCCGTGTAGTACGCTTGGTACAGATAATCATAAAGTCAACGTAAGTGCAATGAAAGAGCTCTGCGGTGGGTTTTTGACCTACAGAATTCAACACCCGTGCAATCCCGACCGAGAAGTTTTCCTAAGCTTTGATTACTGCCACATAATGAAAAATGTGCGGTCCCAGTTTCTGTCACGAGACCTCGGCAAAGCTGGTGAGGTGTCTTCATCCCACCTAAATAAACTGTATGAAATGCAGAAAGCATGGATGGTCAAGCCAGTAAGGAAATTGAGCAGGAAACATGTCTATCCAAACAATACTGAGAAAATGAATGTTAAGAGGGCAGTGGAAGTATTCTCTACAAATGTTACTTCAGCACTCAAAGTTCTCGTGAAGCAAGCAGGCCATAGCTGCCATCCTGCTTTTGCTGCTGCAGGACCGACAATAACCTTTATGAGAAATGTATATCGATGGTTCATTTTGCATGACACAAGTAACACCGTGCAACCTTTCCAGCAGTGCTTTCCGGATGTGAGGCACTACGACAGCCCCGATGATGATCGCCTCGAGTGTCTAGAAGTTACGTTTCCCTTGTACATGGAGGAATTGAAGAGAAATACATCATCTCCTCGTGGATTCCTTACGACTGAAACATATGAAGCGCTGCTGCTCACGACATACTCCACTGTTCATTGTGTCCGCTTCCTTCTCACGAGAGAAAAGTTCGGTTTTGTGCTAACAAGGAAGTTTAGCAGTGATCCCATCGAGTCATTGTTTGGGACACTCAGGCGGTCGGTCGGTTGCAATGACCAGTTGGATGTCCGTTCTGCGATCTCGGGGCTCGAAAAAGTTTTGAAGACGGGCATCGCAGCTGTGTCGCAGGACAGTAACGTCCTTTGCGCTGAAGAGCCTGGACCATCCAAGGGGTTTTTTTTGCTTGAAACTCCACAGGTGTCGAAGAGCTCAGCTGAGCTTCCAAAGCAAGCTGTAAATGTACTAGAAGATCTCAGGCGGCCAAATGTGGCAAAGTTTGCAACATTGCAAGTGTCAGCAACGGTTTATGTTGGTGGATATATTGCCCGTGTAGTTAAAGAGCGTATGGAATGTGATAGCTGCAGTGCGATCATCACCAAACCTTTGACTAAACAGCCACTTCAGATGTTTACTTTTCACCAGGACAGAGGTGGATTGTTGTACCCTTCAGACAACCTGCTTCATGTCCTAGAGACCCTGCGGATATTTGTCCAGACAGCACTTCAAAAATGCCCAACGCTTCACAAACCTCTACAAACGCTCTTAGATGCAGCTGTACCAGCTGTTTCAAAGTCTGGCCTTCTTCACTGCCCCAACACCCAGCACCACCATGATGTCGCTAAGTTGGTGTGCTCAAGATTCATAAAGCCGCTACTCGTGAACTATGCCTTTGCTGCCACTGACAAGAGTGACATCTACAAAACTTTCTTCCAGAAGCCAGTGTCAAGAAAATATGTCAAGTTGTGAACTGATGTTTCACTGTATTTCCTTTCCATGCTGGGAATAAATTTGTTTCTTGTTTTGCTTAGGCGTAAAAAGAAGTTTGATTTTTCTGTCTGACGTGCACGCAGTGCTTGGGGACCTAAAATGATGCTTTTTATATGTGCGAAGAGCAAGTAGATTGCTTAAGCATGTGCTGTTTATTGTGGACATTCATGCATGCACCCTTCAGTACACGTTCCTGGCAAGAAGCATCCTGTGTGGAACATGAATTATTCGCGGACGCTGAGAAAATGCACAGAAAAATGCGCAACCTGCCTCACAAGCGGCGCGCGACCACCAATTCGCCGCTGAAACTGCATGCGCAGCACCCCGACGTGAGTGGCGCCCCCACCACGATGAGTGGCGGCGCCGCGCAACTGCAGTGACGGCGCGTCCCCTTTGTTCGCTCCTTGATCCGGCAGGCACAGATAAAATACAGGAGGCCATGGCGGGAGGCGCTAGGGTGCCTCGATGCCAGCGCCGCTTTTCAGGGTGCGGACACCCTTTGTAGCACTCCGCGCCGCCTCTGCGCCATGTTGGTTCTTTCCCGCCGGCCGTCGAGCTGAACGGAAGCGCGTCGCGTTCTATTTGCTGTCTTTGTGGTGTTGCGGTGCGAGAGCTCGTGTTTTATGTGGTCTCTTGGGATGTTAACGAAACATGACGGGCTGTTGTGTCCCTCTGTGCACTGGATCGAGCGCAAAAGGGCAGCGGGTATTTCGTTTCCCCCGCGATGCTGAACGAAGAAAGAAATGGGCAGCGCAAGTAAAACGTGGTGGCTCGGAACCGACGGATACAACTAAGATATGCGAGGTAAGGCTCATGATTTTGTGATTATGAATAATGTCATTTTCTATTGCTTTTCATCATCTCAATACAGCAGCATGCATATGTTGGCGTGCCTTTTGTAGTGATTACGCTGCAGTATGGTGCGATCGCCGTGTTTGACTCGTTGCAACGGCGTAGGTTTATTCTAGACGTGTGAACTGCGCATTTTTTTTCTATCTAGAAGTATTGGGGCGCTTATAAACTTGGTTCGTTTCCGAGTTCGTGCATTGATCTCGATAGGCATGAGGGGTTTATTTATTCGTCGACTCGGGTGTGTGTGAAGAAAGTACCTTACGATTCTGCTTGCCACCTCATCTTTCAATGACATGCTGTGCTTCTTTTTTCATTCTTACAGCTCCACTTTGGGCAGGATCAATATGAATTAAATCGTCTGGATGGACGACGGCTGCTCAAATGGAACGCCTTGCCTACTCTCTTCGATTTTAGGCGTACGTAAACATGAATTTGTTGTTTTTTTATCTTTTGCTATTGTGAAAAATCTTCTAAAGTTTGCAGTCGCGCGAATTTTTCGTGTTTGTTTTCCGCAGACTGCACTCGTTTAAGCTTTGCTCAAGGAGTGTGCATATGTTGCGTTGCATGTATTGCTCATTATGTAGAAGATCGGCGGAACTTACACGCGTGTTTGTAATATGCGTGCGTATATTTGATTACTCTATTGGACTCACTGATTATTGAATCCTTAATTAGGTCAAAAGTATTACAAATTATTAGCAGCAGGGGTCTTGTGCTTCCCATGACATGCACTTATTGTGTTGTCATTGCCAGTTCCTTAATCACGTGGCTCTCATGGGTAACAAGCTCTGTGGGCCGTCTGCTTTCAGGGTGGATTCATTGTTGTTTTTTATGAACTTATTGCTCCCATTGGTTACGACTTTTTTCTCAAAGGTGTTGTCCTCATTTTTTCGCCACTTGTTTGTGTAGTAGATACTGAGGCTGCACTAACTGCACACAAGCTTCGAAGCTTAATCTAGGTGGTTTTAGATATACAGAATTTTCATAATTATTGATATTTGTAATTTTCACTTTTGCAGCTTGGCCCAGGCATAGAAAGCCTCCGTGTCAGCGAACGCTGCCCACGACCCTTGTCGTCGATGCTTCAGAGAGTTCGTCTATTGCACAAGGGGATTGTGACAGTAGTGACTCCGATATTGCTGAGCAGTGCAAGACAGTGACGGAGTCCGCTGATGTCTTTTCTCTGCAACCAAGCGAGCTGATCAAGAAATTGCAGGACTTGCAAAAGAAGAATACTGCACTCAATGAGCAGCTGTTACGTTCCAAGAAACTAAAGAAAGAAGCAAAACGAACAAAGCGTCTTCAAGAAAACATGTCTGCTTTGACTTCAAACATGAAGTTTCTAAATGAGGATCAGAAGTCTGCCTTGCATAAGCGGAACAGAAAGGGGTGCGTGTGGAGTGCCGAGACTGTGAAGAAGGCTCTCCAGCTCAAGTTTGCCTGTGGCTCAACAGGCTATGACGTTTTGTTAGAGCAGGGCAATCCTTTGCCTTCTAGAAGAACTCTTTGTAGGCGGCTTCAACATCTTTCATTTCAACCTGGTGTCCTTAAAGAGATATTTGACATCATGGAAACAAAGGTTGCAGCAATGACAGACATTGAGAAGGACTGTGTTTTATTTTTGGACGAAATGGAAATAAGAAGGGGACTCGAACATGACCGTGGCAGTGATGCATTCCTTGGAACGACAACGCTTCCAGAGAGTGACCAACCTGCTAACCATGCACTTGTCTTTATGGTTGGTGGAATGAACACCCGATGGAAGCAGGTGATCGCCTACCACTTCACCGGGGCGTATGTTTCTGGAGACATGCTGAAAGACTTCGTGTTCCACTTGATAAGTCTCTGCACACAAATATCGCTGCGTGTGTTATGTGTAACCTGTGATATGGGTTCGTCAAACCGTGCCATGTGGCGGACTTTAAATCTCTCCTGTTCACGCAATTCAGTGACTACATGCAGTGTACCACACCCTTGTGATGAACAAAAGGAACTTCACTTTATGCCGGACCCTGCGCATGTCCTCAAAAACCTAAGAGGGCACCTTGTGCGAAAGGACACTATGCGCCTTAGTGATGACATTGTATCCAAGTATGGATTACCAAGTGCTCATGTTTCGATACAGCATGTTGAACGTGTGATTGAGCTGCAGCGAGATGACCAGCTACAGGTGGCCTCAAACCTTAGTGATGTTCACATATCAAATGGCCACTTCACGAAAATGAAGGTTGGCATTGCCGTACAGTTTTTCAGAGAGGTACCACCAGTCATTCGGTTCTGGATTGAAAAAAAAATGCTTCCTCCTGAAGCTGAAACAACAGCATGGTTCTTAGAGCTTATCTTTCAATGGTACACGCTCATGACAGCTCGCCATCCCGTAGTTGCTTTGAGCCATCTCGATGACGCAAAATACAAGCAAGCCATATCAACTCTGAGTCTTGCTTCAGATGTGATCAGGGGTCTCAACATTGGCGTCAAGGGTGTATGGAAGCCATGCCAGTCTGGCGTCGATGTCAACGGAAGTGGTAATGAAACTACATGCTGTTCTTATTAACGAGCGTGGGTACACATTTGTGCTGACTAGAAGGCTCGCTCAAGACTGCCTTGAAAACCTGTTCTCTGTAGTACGAATGATGAGTCCAGTACCGAGTGCTTACGATTTGAAAAACGCACTAAGAATAGTGTCGGTGAGCCAGTTCCTCAAGGTACCGAAAGCGTCTGGATACACAATCGATGACAGCACCTACCTTGTCGATTTGCTCTCACCAGAAATTAAACAGTTTCAAAGTATCATCCAGTCGGAAGAGAGCGATGAGAGAAGAGACTTCGTTCTTGACTTAGAGGAAGTGTCTTCTCTTGAGGAAGATGTGCTCGCCCACTTGGCGGGCTTCTTGTTAAAACCAATTGTCCGCACTGTGGAACACTGCTCTGTATGCATGAGCATGCTAGTGGCAGAAGAACCTGGACCGGAACACCACCTTACTCAACTAAAGGAATATGTTAAAGGTGGCAGGAATTTAATATATGCAAGCAGACAAGTGCTGGACTTTGTTTTTAAATGCGAGAGCGCTTTCAAGTCCTTTGCTGAAGCTCAAGATCTGAGCCATCTAAGAACACCATTGAAAGCACTGAAGGAAATTATTGCAAACAATGTAACCTTGCCAGAAAACCCATGTTGTCAGCACAAAGATGTGATCGAAAAACTTCTTCAGCGCTTTGTGTCCACAAGGCTTCAGATCTGCGATGGCTTAACACTGCAGAAAAGCCAGCTGAGTGTTACGCTAGCAAGACTGTAGCAGGTACGAGCCTCCAGTAAGGCAATTACATTTCAGCCTTATAACCTAGTTGAGACCTCATAACGTGAAGTGAGTGATTATTTTACAAATAAAATGTGTTTGATTGTTGAAGACTGTTTTTAGTGCATTTTTTGCTCTTCCGTTAGCACGTGAGCTGCTTTCGGCGAACTTACGCGGCGTCTCCTCATTTTTCTCCTAGTTTTATAAATCTGACCGGAAACACACAATAAGAAACAAAATTGTTACGAACGTACTGCAAACAATAAATTTCATCCAAGTGTGCAATTCCAGTAATGTTTGTATGACGTGTACGAGTGAAATGAGTAAATAAAAAGGGGTAACCTCAGATGCAAATCTTGCCAACATCAGGTTGTGATGCACGCGAAAAGTGTCGCCACAACCACTCTGGAACTGAACAGTTTATGCAAACAAAATGCTCAATAGATGGTAAAGCAGAAAATTTGCATTTAAATAACGGTGGTATCGCCCTCAAACGCCCGCGCCCCTTTCTTTCTGCCCGATAGTTAATCTGCACGCCCTGCGCCTCCGAATTGGAAAGAACCAAGATGGCGCCGAAAAGACTCGGTGTCCGCACCCTGAAAGCGGAAGTGCGGGCATCGAGGCACCCTAGGAGGCGCTGCCGTCGCGCGCAATCTGTTGGGGCAGTGGGGTACATTGCGAGGAGGAAGAGGGAGTGGTTTTAGGGGGCGCCGCCTGATGGCGCTACGTGCGCGCTTCTGGGATTTTTCGCTCACGGCCAACGCCGCCGACGACACCGGATTTTCTGCGACACGGGGCCCTTAAACCTGACGCGTTAAAATTCCCTCTAATTCCTCTTTAGTCGTCCCTGCGGCCTCTTCCCTTCAGGGCCCATCTCTAACACCCTTACCTTTCGACGAATTCTTCGCACCTCCTCGTCACATGACCAAACAAGCGGAGCCCTGACTGCCGCAACTTGGCTCCCTCGCATGGCAATTCCCTACTCAGATCCTTCCTCATCAGTCCACACATACCTCAAGCATTCTCATCTCAGTCACTACCATGCTCTTGACATTTTAAAACCATAATATAATAGTTTCTATAGGGAGCTATATGTGACAAACTGGACAGAGCGAGGAGCGCTCTCTGAAGGCGTTAACGGACCCTGCCTGATGTCAGCCTCCAGGAGGTAACTATTTCAAGTTTTATTTTACATATGCCTGTTCTGCATCGTGTTACTAACTTGGCGCTCTGACAGCCCCACCTCTACTCCCGTTGAAGCCGATTTGACCGCACTGTACCAGAGAGATAATGCGGAAAGAGCGAATAAAGCGAGGCGGGTCCAAGGCCTTTTTCCCCGAGCACCAGGCCGAGGGAAACCTTCTACCCATAAACCGGAGGGTACTAGGCGGCACTGGGAATCGAACCCAGCAGCCACAAATGATACACGCACTTCAGCCTCCCTAGTGGGGTACGCCGCGCAAAATTTGCGTTCATCACACAACAATGCACGCATTTCGTCCGAAGGCAAGTACTGCAGCCGCTGACGTAGCCGACACAGCGTGGCAAAAAACTGGAGTGCGGATTAAACTACGACGACAGTAGACGTCGTCGGACGGATTTGCTCCGCAAGACAACTAAGAAGAGAGCCCTGCGAACCCCCGCAGACAGTAAAACGTGCTTCGGCACGCACGACATTCATATCGCCGTCACTCGCCCCCTTCTTCCCCGCCCTCCCCAATTGCCTTCTCCACAGCATCACAAAATGCCCTCGCAAGTTCCTCGATGGCCTCTTGACAGCGATGCGAGCCGGGCAACGCGCAACGTCCTGCAAATGCGGCCAGGGATGTGGAGCGCAGGCGTGGAAAGCTGAGCACGATATTCAGACAAAGCCCGAGTCGGCACGCATGCACGCGCTGCTGTGCCATGTATGCGAACGTTTAACGACGCGAGCACATACATGCGCGAAAGAGCCACAACCGGGTGCCCGCGCGCAATAAGCAGAAAACCCTGCACCATAAACTGCTGCGCGAAAGCAAAGCGCCCCTCTATTAGGCTGCATAAACATCGCTTTCGCGATTTCGTCCGTGTATGACACCCAGCTCGGGTCTGCATGAGACTCGAAAACAGGCCCTACATCGGTGTTATGTTCTTCGGGTTCCGTTTTGTGGCTATACTCCGTTTCATACATAGCTGTCTACACAGCCAAAGGTATGGAAGTAGTCCGTCAAAAAAAACTAACAAAATGTGTCACTCCGCCTCGCGTCATGGCTGAGTGGTACGAAGCGCGGGCATGTTTGTTCATTTTGTGAGGGGGCCCAGGTTCGATCCTCAGCGTAGGTTTGTTCTTTTTTTTATCTTTTTTCGGCGAATCTCTAGATAGAAAGTCTAAATGCGAGCCATATATAAGTGGCCTTTTTTGTTATCAAAATGAAATGACTTCTTTAATAAGAAGCGTGCTGTTAACTTTTTCCGCAGGGAAACGAAAGTGAAGGGAGAGTTTGGCAACGGACGTGCTGAGAGGCGCTGTTTTTCGGTGTTCACGGATTTTTTCGCATGCTGCACACAATGAATCATTAATTGTGGGGTGATAGAATTCAGTGTGGCTTCAATTATTTTACTCCGCCAGAAAGACCTTCTTTCTTAAACCTCACAACTGTCCGAGGGCTCACTCCGGTCATCTCGCCCACAATTGCGAGAACGTCACGCACAGTCTTCTTGGGGTGGAGCTTCCTTATGCTTGCGTAGACATTAACTATCACCGCCTTGCAGTCTTTAGAAAACTTTGGAGACTTCACCTTGGAAAAGAGGCGAACAGGAGATGTTTTCGAAGTCGAAGCGGGGGAAGAAAACAAGCGAGCAGGTGACAGCGACGCCATTTTCACAAACAGACCTGCCGGCTCAGCTGCGAAAACCTGATACAGCCGGCGCCTGAGAAAACGAAAAATCTGCGTCACTCGGTTCTGGAAAACATAAAAGAAAAATCAATCTATTTCCAAAATAAAACACTTCCATCGGTCTACTATAATATCAACTACTGCTCACTTTGCTTGTCAATTCATTTCTATTTTTATTTTTGACGCACTATATTATGATGCGGACGAGGATCGCAAACAGGCACCGTAGCCTTGGCTGCGTAGACAGCTAAGTATGAAACGGAGTATAGGGTTTGCTGAAAGCTTCATCTGCTGCGTAAAAACGTGTGTGTGCGTGTGTGTGTGTGCGTGCGAGCGAAAGAGCGCGCGTGTGTGTGGCGAGACCGTACAAAGCATTTATAAGAAGTTACAACCTACTTTGCTATTCGGGCCGAAGCTGAGGGCTGACGAAAACAGCAGGTGGCAGCAATGGGAGTCCTGTATTCCACCGGTAACCAATCACAATAGTAAGAGAAATCAGCTTTTAATGTTTCACTTTATCAAACAAACCAGAGGCATCAAAATTTTAGGGCTTATAATTTTTCTCTTGCGGTTAGCTTGTTTACGTAACAAGAAACGTTTTGACAACTGACTACTGTTTTGTCGCGGAGGAATTCTGTGCGGCGGTCCTAAATGTGTGCGAAGCTTCACTGCATATCCGGCTATATGCATGCAGCCTGCCTTAAACCTTTAAAATCATAATTTACTTCATCACAGCAGGAGACGCTGTAACAACGAAAGCCAGGAAAGGAAAGCGCGGTCAGGAGACTGGGCTCGAACTACAACGTGGAGGACCTTACTCTAGGGGAGTTCAAAATTATGTTTACACGCATAACAAAATTTTTCGACACAAGAAACATTATTGTTGTAGAAAACTAACTGATTTAGTTCCGTTTCTAATGACAGTAGACTTATCGTTTACGTAACTTCGTTTATTGCAAGAAACAAGAAACAATCAAACTGATCGTTAGGAGGGGAGCAAGAGCTCGAAAAATTACATGCTCATCGTTGGGGCTCCCCGCTCGTTCTGCCCCTTTCCCTCGCCCCTCCAGAGCTCTCTGCTGGTCTCAACCTTTGGCCCTCTCCCTCGGGTTCCCAGAGTCCCGTCGCCCGAGGGGAGCCGCCGCCGGCCATAAGCAAGCGAGAGGTGTCTGGGTTTCGTCTCATGAAGCGTATTTAAGAAAATCACATACAAAGGACACACAGGTTAAACACGAAAAGAAAACCAAGTTTCAAGAATTATCACAGATGCACAATATGCGTTTAGAAAAGTTAGGCCAACAGAATCCCCTTTGTTAGCACTAAAAGAAAATATCTTACAGAATATTGAAATGAATATACTTACTGTTGCTGTTTTCGTGGATTTCAGCAAGGCATTCATATGGGTTTAGAAAAGGTAGGCCAACAGAATCTCCTTTGTTAGCACTAAAAGAAAATATCTTACAGAATACTGAAATGAATATACTTACTGTTGCTGTTTTCGTGGATTTCAGCAAGGCATTCGATTGCCTTCGTCACAACATCCTTTTTAATAAGCTACAGTATTATGGTATTCCAGGAAACAGTTTATCCTTGCTTGAATTTTATCTCAACCGCAGGACCCAGTGTGCGTCTATAAACGGGTACATGTCTTCTCGCCTACAAATTACACATGGCGTCCCGCGAGGTAGCATTCCGGGGCCGCTGTTATTTAACACATACATAAATGCCATTGTGAGCATAGATACATGAATACAATTTATCATATATGCTGACGATAGCACTATGCTTATCCCTGGGACCTAGTCGAGGGTTCGACGGCATACCGTCTGGTCAGGAATCATGGCTTGATGAGATTCAGTGGTCACTGACCATGGTCAAACACAAATGACGTTTCGGGAGCGCTCCCGAAACGTCGCTTGTGTTTGACCATCGTCAGTGACCAGTGAATCTCATCATCTCTGGGACCAATACGACAGACTTATAATAAAGTGCAAAGAAATCCTAGAAAAGCTTTCCACATGGTCCCAACAAAATGTTATTAACATAAATCCTAACAAGACAAAAGCCATTATATTCCAAGCCCGCAATAAACCTATTACAATAAGCCGCCATATTATTTTTGAATTCCACAATATAGACGTCGTTAATGACCATAAAATCAGTGGTGTATATTTTTTCCGCAAACTTAAGTTGGGATCCACATACTAACTACATTAGGAACAAACTTTCGTCCGTAGCAGGCTTGTCGTAGGCTGCTCCCCAGTAAAGCTAAACTTCAGGTGTATCACGCCTTGTTCAACTCATATTTAAACTATTGTTTAGTTTGGTGCACCACAACGCAGACTAATCTTAACAAACTTCTTGTTTTACAGAAAAAATAATTATCCGCTACATTGCAAATATTGAACCAATGTCCACTACAAAGTATGCATTTTATTCCTTAAATATCGTAAGAGTAGGTAACTTAACACATATCGATTACTGCAAGCAGCCTACTTTTCTTCAACCGAGATCAAATAATTTTTTTTTCATCTCTAGCACTTCTAATATGCACACAAGATGTCCGGATGTTTGTGAAATCCCACATTTTTGCACAAATTATTATTAGCCAACAACCTGCCCTTAACGTTTAATATGTGCAGAGATCAGGAAACTATAACCCCAAAGCAACTGCGTCAGTACTTTGTGAAATTATGAACCATGGTGCTTTTTTTTTTCATAAGTATTGAAAGTGTGGTTGTATATGACTATCTATTGAATATTCGGTTCATGTTTTACTGTGACGCATGTGAAGTATGCTGAACTTTTATTTTTCTTTCTCAACCAGAGGACACTGCCTTTTATTGTGTTCCTTGCTATTCATTTCTTGAGTATATGGTATGTACTGCTGTAAATCCTAGTATGTATTTTTGCCCTTAGCAACAGTGCATTGTAACGGCCTCCTGGGCCCTGCCAGGCTGCTTACTTAGCTTTTAGCCCAGGAGGGCGTCCAGTTTTTCTGGAAAAATAAAGTATGAATGAATTAATTAATCGTGCACTAAATACCACATTTCCCAATTGCAGCGAGACCACAGCTCATGAGAGTCGTTTCTGCCGGCGCAGAAGAATAAAAACAAACAAACAAAAACAGCCACCTTATGGGTAGAGCGATCAACTCATCTCAAGGGGTACAGAGCGGTTGCACGGCTGGAGTGCTTTCTCATCTACTACACCAACACTGGGCGCAGAAAACATTGTTTGCACGCGCCTGCACCCGCCGCGGTGGTTCAGTGGTTAGGGCGCTCGGCTACTGATCCGGGGTACCCGGGTTCGAACCCGACTACCGTGGCCGCGCTTTTTGATGGTGGCGATATGCAAAGGCGCCCGTGTGCTGTGCGATGTCAGCGCACGATAAAGATCCCCAGGTGGTCGAAATTATTCCATAGTCCTCCACTTCAGCACCTCTTTCTCCCTTTCTTCTCTCAGTCCCTCCTTTATCCCTTCCCTTACGGCGCGGTTCAGGTGTCCGCCGAGATGTGAGACAGATATTGCACCATTTTCTTTCACCCAAAATAAATATAATATATAATTGGTTTTGGGGGAAAGGAAATGGCGCAGTATCTGTCTGATATATCGTTGGACACCTGAAACGCGCCGTAAGGAAGGGATAATGGAGGGAGCGAAAGAAGAAAGCAAGAATGAGGTGCCGTAGTGGTGGGCTCCGGAATAATTTCGACCACCTGGGGATCTTTAACGTGCACTGACATCGCACAGCACACCGGCGCCTTAGCGTTTTTCCTCGATAAAGACGCAGCCGCCGCGGTCGGATTCGAACTCGGGAACTCCGGATCAGTAGTCGAGCGCCCTAACCACTGAGCCACCGCGGTGGGTTCACCCGAAAAACCAATTTTCAATTTTTCACACATCAGTGATACAAGCAGCAACACCGCGGTAAACGCTTTCGCCTCACCGCACTTTAGGTCAACAAAGTGCCCACCCCCCACCCTGAATTTTTCCTCCTCTCCGCCACGCAGCGACGGAACACATCTGCCGCTCTCCACGGCGGGCGTCGCATCGAACACACCCCGCGCTCCGCTCAACGCACCAAAGTGCACCAGCGTCCTATGCAGAACCCACTTTCATGCGCTGCGCATGCGATGCCGCGTCAATCAGGAATAAAAATGTTGCTTAACTGCTGCTGAACCTGGTTAGAGAGCTAAAGCTGAGGTGTATAGGGCAAGTAGACGCGGCTTGGAGTCTGTAACGGTAAGTGTATTCCGCAGGCTGGATAGGCAACGCGCCCACCCTGCCGCCCTGACAGGTGGCAGTTAAATTGATGTTTGATCGCGACAGGTTGGTCGTCTAATGAACGCTGCGGCCTACTGCTGCAGTTCCGCGTGTACGCCACAACGTTGTTAGCGCTAATACATGCAGCCCACATCTCGCTCTCGCCACCGCCACGTACCTGAAAGTGCGATTGAGGCCTCCACTGTCCCAGGGAGCCAGTTATGCTCCCTTCGTTACCTCAAAATCATCGGAGTCTAGAACGTTGTCAACGCCAACGGCAATGAACGCCGACGGTCTACAGGTTCAGGGCCGCGTTTCTGCGACAACGCTGTGAATGGCAACGCATGCAGCGTACATCTGTTACTGCCGTCACGTAGGTTAAAGTGCCGCAACTGAGGTGTCTGTCCACTGTCCCAAGGAGCCAGCTATGCGCATTTCCTTTGCTTTCGAAGAAAATTGAAGATTGGTTTTCAAAACCAGGTTTTGAGGAAAGGAAATGGCGCAGTAACTGTCTCACATACGTCAATGGACACCCGAACGGCGCTGTAAGGAAGGGATAAACGTGGTTGGGCTGAAGGTCATTCTCCGGCCTACGCGACGACTGCTTGAACTAGCGCAGAGACGATTGTCCCTTTGAAAAAAAATAAACGATGCTAAGCAATGCAAAACATGTGTTCGTCTTTATTTCCTTTCATTTTATTACCCTAAAGGCCCCAGGTGGCATTACATGGGGGGGGGGGGGGGGGGTCATCATAACATCATCACACGTTAAAAAAATAGTCTAAAAAATTACAGTATGTGCGGTATGCACAAGTACATATACAGATGAATATACATAAGTAACATATGCATGATATTTTGGGGGGCAAAAGTAGGCGAAAAGGAAACAAACAACAATAAAGCTAGAGGTAAAACAGCTCACATTCGGGTCAGTAATTATGCCTAATCACTTATATGCGTGACCAAACTGTCTCCAAATGAGCCTAACCTGGTTTAAACCACTGCACAACCAAGCATAACAAAATTAGCTTCCGTTCAACTACTGCTGGACCTGGTTAGAGAGCGAAAGCTGCGGTGTATCGGGCAAATAGACGCGGCTTGGAGTCTGTCGAGTGCGTTCCGCACACTGGAGAGGCAACGCGCCCACCCTGCCGCCCTGACAGGTGGCAGTTAAACTGACGGTTGATCGCGAGAGGTTGGTCACCCAGTGAACGCTGCGGCCTATCCCACCGCCCTCTACCGGTGAATGAAAAGGTCAAGTGGTGCGACACCAAGGTGGATCACATATGGTAAGGCCTATAGCCACGCTTGACCTCTGGCTGACTTGAAGGTCAACCGGCAACGCACGGCGAAATCGGATTTACCTAGCGTAGTGAAGCTTTTGCTTCACAAAAACCTTTCGCTTAAATAACCACGCTTAGCTGAGCTAAACTGACGCGGGTTCGATCCCGGCCGCGGCGGTCGAATTTCGATGAAAGCGAAATTTAGAGGCCCGTGTAGTGTGCGATGTCAGTGCTCGTTAAAGAGCCCCAGGTAATCGAAATTTCCGGATCCCTTCACTGCGGCGTCCCTCATAGCCTGAGTCACCAAACCAAACCTAAACGGCAACCAATTTTTTTTTCTTTGGCCCGGACTCCTTATAGTAGTAAAGTCTCTCGCCGAGTATGACTTCCCCAAGAAAGTATTCACCAATGAGACCGTCTGGAGTAGCGCCAAGGAAGCGGTTTTCTTGGCCTACGAAACCGGCCGCACTCTCTCACCACAATGCTGCAACCATTTTCGATCCAAATTAGTACAACACACTTTTCATCATTTTCGCAACTGAAAGGTTCGGAAGCATGCATTTCCTTCTCACACCCCGTCGCTGCTTTCATTTTACCAACAGCACCTGTCAACCCCTTCCGCCTTTCCTGCTTCCAATGTCAGCAGTGCCCTAAATCCTGTTAAATCCCGACCCAAGGACGTTAGAGAACCACAGTAGACCAAGCGTTCTCGCACGCGGCCGCAGACCGCGTGCCCATCAGCGTGGCAACTCGACGAAGCGGGAATTGCTTCTGAAAGGCGGCCCAACAGCGCCCATCCATCGTCAACAGATTTTCACGGCGTCGCAGTTAATCCAAGGTTAATTCCCTGTCATGTCGACTGACAGAGGATTAACCTCGACTTGCCCTTCTCAACCCCGTCTGGAGGATTAGTGCAACGCACTTTCCTAGCGCACTGCCCCGTTTTCACGAGTGTCATAAGTGCGCCAGAAATTTGGCGCGGTACGCTACTGCCGCATTCTTGAAAACAACCGAATTCCAGGAACCCTCTCGCCCTATAACAGAACGGGACAAGGTTCCTCTAGATGTTCCTGGTGCGACCAACGCGTGACGTATACATGCGGGCAAACAGCTCTACCTTGTGTACGCGGAAAAACTAATACCTTGTTTCGCACCACGGGCGGATTTACACACCCGGAGTGAAATATAATTTACCTGCTTTGGCTAGCAAGTGCTGTCATCTCTCGACCCAAACATTCAAATCTGGGTTGCCTTGCAACTGGGCACTTAATGTCAGAGACAAAGCGAAATACAGTAATTCTAGACTTAAATTTGGTTAGCTCAATAATGTTGAGAATGTGAACTTCATTTGAAACCAGAGCGATATGTATTGGAGATAATGAAACAGCTTCATTTTGGACTGTACGAGTATGGTTTATGGTTTATTGGGGATGGTTTATGGGGGTTTAACATATACGTCCCAAAGCGACTCAGGCTATGAGAGACGCCGTAGTAAAGGTCTCCGGAAATTTCGACCACCTGGGGTTCTTTAACGTGCACTGACATCGCACAGTACACGAGCCTCTAGAATTTCGCCTCCATCGAAGTTCCACCGCCGCTGCCGGGATCGAACCCGCGTCTTTCGGGTCAGCAGTCGAGCGCCATAACCACTGAGCCACCGCGTTATAGCTAAATGTTACTGATCTGTAAGTCTCTGTGAAGTAATGCACTAGTTTATGCGCCTATGAATGAATGCATGAACACGTGGTAGAGCTCAGTGTTGTGCATATTTATCGCAGTGACTTGAAATGTTTTCCGCCTTAACCGCTGGTTCGTTTGCGGTGAAACTGCGCACTGGGTTAACTTTTGAAGCCTGCAATCAGTACCGCAAACCGTGCGTGTAATCGTGTGCGCCGAGATGGACGAACCCAAACATACCCAACAATTCTGGACAAAAGCATTTTTCAACGGGAGAGAGTTTATGAGCGCAATTTTTTCGCGATAACGTATAAAGCTCGTTCCGTCGAAATGCCGTCGGCGTAGTCGGCACCGCGTGTCGGAAATAATCGGGGGCTGCGTATAAAAACATCTTATGCCAACCGTTTGCCGCAGAATGTTCCGGACAGTGTCATACGATTCAGCGTTCCGGGCAGCATAAACTTGAAACTAAAGTTGGAGCAGGGATTCGAACCGGCGACCTATATCGGGGGCTGTGTAAAAAAAATCGTATCATGGATATGTGAGACAGTTACTGCGCCTTTCCTTTCCTCTGAACACACAATCACATCTGAAATGCGCAACGGCCAATGCAGGGAGCAGCGTCACTGCAGCCCATTCGCGATCTCTCAACGGCGGCGGATGGACTGTAGGCCTCCTAGGGACTCCGAGCGATCTGACCAACGGTCAAGGCGTCACGCCAAACGGGCGGTGGCGTTCCGTAGACTCCCTGACAGCGCTGCAACACGCTGTCGCGTTGCACTCTTAAAGGCGAAGCTTGAGCGTCCTCTAATTTTTTTCATGTATAGTAAGGTTTCACTATAAAACTCAACATATCCGCAGATATCCCGTCGACAGGACTGAATTTGCTATCAACGTTTTTGCTACCGGTAAAAGCGTTCCCCATTAGTCTTGCATGGCAGTCTCAACTGCTCGGTGCTAGCGATAAAAGAAATGTTTTGTTACATATCGAAAGAATGGACCATTATTTTAAATATTTCTATACCAGTACCTTACAGTTTTCCAATATACAAAATTTTTGTCCAAGAATGTTAGACATGACCCAACGCAGGATTGCCGCCGAAGGACGGTGGTGGCGCCATCAGAGGTCTCGGGCGGCTTGCAACGCTCGCCCTGGCGCTTTCTTCTGCAGACAACAGATGGCGCCACCGCCACCCTTCAGTGGTAACCCAGCGTTGGCGCTCTTGGTTTTTTTTTTTTATTTCGGTAAGACTGGCTTGTATCATGCGCTGCCGGACCAGTTAAGTATCGTTATCACATTAACTACGAAACAAAGGTTACCGCAATGTGCAAGCTAATTGCGCAGTTTCATCGAAAAGGAACTGGCGGAAAAAAACAAAAAAAATTAGGTCAATAAGATAACACTCTAGTTGCATGTATTAAGACAATCCAAATCCCGTTCATTCTTTTGTTTTATTAGGCTAAATGAGAAGTGAATATCAGATAAATCAAGCTCTATGCTGAGGAACGTCAATGATCACAAGATAGATAAGTTATGTTACTTGATTCTTATTTCACAAGCTAAATCATGCAGTTGGAGTCTGAAGAGCTACTGATCACCATCAGCCTGACTGCAGCCACTGCAGGCCAAAGGCCTCTGCCAAGTCCCTCCAATTAATTCTGCCGTTTGCCAGCTGCGCCCACTGTATGCCCACGAACACCCACCCACCTAACCTTCTGCCGCCCCTGCTACGCTTATTTTTTAAATTAATTTATGTATTATTTATTTTAATTTATTATTTTGCCTTCGCATTACATGCCCTGCCCCAGCCCATTTCTTCCTCTTGATTTCAACTAGGATGTTATTAACCCGCATTTGTTCCCTCACCCACTCTGCCCGCTTCCGGTCTCTTGGCTCGCTGCGTTGTCCTTAACTTAAGCTGAACCCTTTTCATTAGCCTCCACATTTCTGCCCCATAGGTCAGTACTGGCAAGATACAGCTGTTATATACAGTGCTATTATCTTGCCTTTTTTTGACACCATGCAGTTATGTTATCAAATTCATGATTCACGCCAGTTACTGAATTGATTTTTTCGTGCGAAGTAAACACAGTTGTGCCATCCACCCAAAAAGGACACTGTGGTTATCTACTGCATCTAGCACAATGGAATGCAAAACTATAGATTCAACACCAAAGGCATGGCTTCCACACCCTCTTGCCATCTCATCTGTCTGGCAATCAACGACAAGCGCATCCACTGGTTCGGTTTTGGTTCATGGTATTTAATGTCCCAAAGCAACTTCCCGCAGTGGAAGGCTCCAGATAATTTCGACCACCTGAGGTTCTTTAACATGCACTGGAATTGCACAGACATCATAACAGCTGGCCTGCAAGTTTTCAGAGGACACCATGTTGCTGCCATCACATGCCCTTAACCAGGCACCAACTAGAGCTCTGCACAACAGGCGTTCTGACAAGACACAAGAGCGTCAGCCTTTACCAAACACTGAATATTATACAGATGCACAAAAAATCAACAGCTAAATGTTAAATGGTTCAAACCATAATCTGCAATGAGTGTTTTACACCTTTAGTTTTTCCTTCTAAATATTTTACAAAAGTGTTATAGCCTGACAAGTAAAATATAATTACGTACAAACTTCATATGAAGGTATGAACACCATTGGGTCCTGCATGCTAAAGGACAAGAGGCAGTTTTCCATGTATCTACGCTAATTTAGACTGGGTTACAAATGATTAAAAACATATCCATGAGTATAACCAGAGGCACCCTTTCATCTAGAGGGAAATTTTTGCCTTTCTATAATGCTTCAAATGTACCATATAACGTATTGCATTCTTCTGCCTATAAATTAAAGATAAAACCGAATAAGCACTGCTTTCCACAGATGCATGAGGATGTTTTGGCATAAAATAGACATGCTAATTTGTAGCTTTGAACACATGAAACTTACTGGTACAGATATTATTAATAATATTTTTTACATTGTTATAGAAAGGAGCATTGACGACAACTGCATCTTTTTTTTTGCATGTAAAAATGAATTTTACAGCTTTTTTTTAGGTTTGCTGACACTTGTACAGCAGCAAATATGCATTTTTCCTGCCAAAATTGCACTAAAAATTTTCACAGAAGAGACGGAAAATTGTGATGCCTGAACCGAAAAGGACTCTGTGATTATTGCTTTGAAAAGAAGTCTCTGAAAAAATTTGTTTACATATGTTGTCAGCTTAAAAAATTGGCTCATGATGGCAACTATTTTTATTTTTGGTCTTTGCTTGCTTACATAACCTCCTTTTCAGTAAGAGCTCCATCAGTAATCAGTCAACACAGGTCAACCCCAATCATCTTCAGTGTCCCTTTAAATGAGTATAGACACCTAACTTTGGTGGCATGTTTTCTTCTCTACAATGATGTGGAAGACACTACATGCATGTGTGCTCGCCTACGACCACTAAATAACGTATAATCGTATTTTTCTGCCATGCTGTTTCGGTTTCAACAGCCAAATGATGGCTGTGACATCAATGAGTATTTTTATGTCATGTGTGAGGCATGAAAAAGACTTAATTCACTAAAGTGCTGAAGCCAGCCTTCGTCAAGAACTGGAATGACAACGAATGTGGAAGCAGCGATTATATGGCAGTTTTTGCATGCCTCATATGACCTATAACCACACTTAGACGTCACAGTCCTCATTCGGCTGTTGAAACTGAAACAGCACATGAAAGAAATTCAACTATAAACTATTTAGCAGTCATTGGAGAATACCAGGTAGTAATCCACGTATAATAATGCCTTATGCATAATTCCAAACAAAAAACACGCACCCAAAGGTTAAGTGTCTATACTCCTTTATTCTCTAGACAGACATTATACTGCCATGCCTGAAAGTGCCACAACAGGAAGTTGCAACATGCAGGAAAGTATGCATCAAGTAACATAGCACACCTGCATTTCATTCAGCCAATTCAAATGTCTAATCAAGTTGACAAAGAAGGAGCCAGTCCTGGGGTTCATAAGCAAAATTTACGTCCGTGGTCTGTATGCCTAGAAAGAAACATTGTGATGCTGTTTGAGATAGGTGCTCCATTAATTCCAGTTTCCTTGTGGAATATGGAATATAGAAGTTTAAAATTTTAATTTTCATCAGCGAAAGGACAGCGGCCCGAACTGAGCTCACGTTTCAAAGCACTTCAGCTGCCCTTTCTTCTGCAACATGCCTATGAACACTATACTGTACATTACAGCAACACAGTAGGTGAAAAACTCAACAAACCGGTGTCCCTAATCATAATTTTCAACACGCTTTTATTGTGGCTATTTTTAGGAGCTGTGCTGAATAATGAAAAAATTTGCATGTCCACTTTAGTATGGAATGGCCTTACTGAAAGCTGTCAAAACAAGAAATGAAACACATCAGCGGTCTTCTTTTCTTTAGAAGACAGCAGAACTAGAAAAAAATACAATATATAAACTAGCCATCCTGACCATGGAATGGGTACAATAAATTATGCAGAGTAAACTACCAAAAATATTCAAAGATCTACACAACAATAACATCCAACTTTGAGACAGTGTCTAAAAATCTGCGAGACCTATTCCAAGTGCAATGCTTATAATTATTTTTTTTTGTAATGTGGTTTATGTGTTTATGTTTAGCCCACACTGCTGCCTTAACATGCGGTATACAAGTTGACATGTAGCCCAACTATGAATATTATGCGGCCAATGAGCAGCTCCTTCAAGTCATTTTTACACTGAAAAACAGCCAACAGCATCACACAGTATCTCTGATCTGGCTTATTGGCAGCCGTTTTTTACAGGCCCTTAACAACAAGCAATGTGTTGCGAATAAAGCTGCATGGTAAATTGGCATTTTGTTGTTTAGTTATCTGATGCTGCTGATCTTCTGCCAATACAGGACAGCCAGCATTCATGAAAAAAGAAAAACATTCATAATGCTAAATAATACCTGGTGTTCAATATAATGCCAAAATATTTGCAACAAATTCAGAGTAGTACACAAGTAATTTATATGGCCATGTGGGCATAACGTGAAGGATAATTCCTGCCATCCAACTTCCAAATTACTAAAATCGGTTGTTTTGAGCCACTGCAATCAGGATGCATGTCTATATTGGTAACTCAGATATTCTATAATGAGGAATTCTAGAGGCACGTTCGCGTTCGAGATGCATGACACCTCCGCAGTTTTCATCTCAATCCGTATAACTGAGCATGCAAGACATTTTCGGCAGTTCGCTAGCCGAAAGTGGCCATTCTGTCAAACGAAAACATGCACGGAAAATATGCAAAAAATTCACTAATTTCAGTAAGTGCAAGGTTGACGTGGATAATCGCATCGACTGCGCACTGTTTGTGTTTAAATGTTCGTGACAGCCAGTTTATGTTTAAAGGATCGTGTCAGCCGACCGAAGTAAACTTGTAAAAATCGAAAAATCGTAATACGAAGTAAATACGAAGTAAACATCGTATTACGATTTTTTTCTTTCCCTCGAAAACGCACTTGCAGAAAACGTGACGCCGTATTTCATTTGCCCAAAACCTTGCGGATCAACATCCGGAATTTTAAAGCAGCACGCCCCCATTCACTGCTAACTTACGGTAGAAGCCAGCATCAATGCAATAGCCTTTCTTTTTTTTTTAACAGAGCCCTCCTGGTCATTTCTGACCGTCAACTTTTTTTTTTTTTCATTACAAAAGCTGCACTGAAATCGTGTAGCGCCCGCATGCGAGCTAGAAAACACTGCTCCGACATAAACCGACTGGGTGCTGCTTGTTTACGTAGTACGTACACCCGTCAGATGCGAAAGACGGACACTGCGATCGCCATGCGATCAAAGATCACTAATCCAGATAGCAGAACGGCGCGCAAAACAATACGGAAGCGTCAGTTTCCACTCAAGACTACGAGCGCGTGATAGGGAGGTAAAAAATACGAGAAGCTGGGGCGAATGCTTACCGTGCTAGCGGCTTCCGGACTGGCATCGGCAGCCGCGGGTCCATCCGACGGCGCGGGGCCGTCAACTGCAGTGGTCGCATCGTCTGCACTCATTTTGGCGACGCTTGCCTGCGGTTGTCAGCGCGATCAGGACACAATAACACGATGGCACGTCTTGCCGTCACTGTTTCCCGCACCGCAGTGGAGCCACTAACGGCGCTGAGTCAAAAATCTGCACGATTAGAAGTGATTCTTGTAAACTATCACCTCCGGAGTCTGCCATGGAGGCTGACATTTGTAAACATGGCAGCTGTGCTCGCAAAGAGGCCTGGGAAGAAAACGTGTTTTGTCTTGTGGCGCCATCTCACAAGTGTTTGCTAAAGCTCTAATCATAGCGCGAAATTTGAACTTTTTGTTGCGTGCTGGAGCATGATCTTACCTGTTTAGCGATTTTCTGCAGTAATTACTATCAGGCTTAAAATTTACTGTCTATAGCAAAATAGAGGCTCAAATTTGAGATATCGGTTATTAAAAACAAATATTCTGAAGCTAAACTGCCATCTCAAGGAACGACTATCTGCATGAGTTCAGGCAAGCTGCAACTAGCGAATCTAACAGTTTTAATCTGTTTGCAAATTATAGTGCATGTATCCTTAGTCCCATATCCTGCAATGTAACGTGATACGCTCAACACCCTCACCCCACGGCCGTAGATCGTGATAACAGTAGAAAGTTATTGGTGCGTGCACCACCCTATATATGGCCACAATCTCCTAAACCGTAAAGGCTTTCGCTGACATAACAGTTGCGCCAGGAGCGTGATCATGTGCCACTGCTGCATCGTAGCTGGACGAATAAGGTTTCGAATTTAGGACACATTGGAAGCCACCTGGCTCCTTTTCTTTTTGCCTCACAGTGAGTTGCGAATCAAGTTAACTTCCGCTGACAAATGACAACAGCAACGAGAGCTCATTTCGCCCGACGAAATACTTCAGCTAAAACGCGTTTGAACAAAGCTTGAATCTGTCGTCTTTAGCGCGCTGCTCCCACTCGAAGGATAAAAAGCAGCAAAGGAGAACTGGGTGCCTTCTGTGGTACTCAGATGCCGTTTGTTTGTTTGTTTGTTTGTTTGTTTGTTTGTTTGTTTGTTTGTTTGTTTGTTTGTTTGTCTGTTTGTTTGTATTACATTATTGTAGATGTGAACGCAACAAGTGGAAAGATGTGTGGAAAAGTGCGATTATACTCAATCGTGCGAAAATAAAATAAGTAAATGTGGAAAACCACTTGAAAGCAAAGATGAAGCCCTGAAGCTGACGGAATACGAATATTAAGGACGCCATTGAACAACGACATGTGGCTTCGAGAGAACACAAATAGGCAAAGATGGCATACCTTTCTCAGGGTGAAATGGACAAAAAAAAATCACAGGGGCACCAAATTAAAATATGCGTTAGTAATGCCATAGAATTCCAAGCTTTTGATGCCTGGACGAGTCACAAAGTTTGAATCTGATGCATATGGGTCTCCTGGAGACGTTTGCAACTTTTACGGCCAAAGAGCCGTCGAAAGCTTTCCGACACTCTCTATAGGCGCTCATGCACACTTCAGATTGAACCCATGTCAATGCTGCTCGTGCATGCTCTGCACTCTGCTCCGCGCACTGGAACCCCTGGAATGGCCACACGAGCTCCCACCGGAATCCACCACAGTTTGCACTACTATATATACCGTCGTTAGAGCGTAGCCTGCCGCTTGATTTTGAAAACGACTCCGCGTCACATTCGTCAGACACCACGACGTAAGAGCCTGGGAAGCGCTCCTAACTTACCGTTCTTCAATTCCACGTCGATAAGAGTGCGCAGAAGGCAGCTGCCATCTTCTTCTTCTTCTTCACCCCAGGTATATGGCACATACCCACGCGGGGGGATTGGCCAAGGTGTAGTTGAAAAAACAAAGAAGTTTCCATGGAAGATGATGACAAAAATGTAGCACCAATCGTGAATTTTGAAAAATCAATGAATAAAAACAAGAGAACAATATTGACAGTTAAATAACAGACAGCATTTTGGTGAAAAAGAAGAGCTCGTAGAACATTAAAAGAATTAGCACATCAACCTACCAGTTGCAATTATGTAATCGTGGAGAAACCCACAAATAGAACCCAATGCAAATCCCTTGGCGTTCGCACCAAATGATAATAATACTGGCAAAGATAAAGGGAGCCCTAACCTGGAGAGAGGGACCTCCAGGTAAATCTTTCTCTGAAGTGCGAACTTTGGGCAGTAGAGGAGAAAATGGTCTAAAGATTCAACTTTCCCAAATGCGTCACATAGGTTCGTCGGTGTCAACCCACACCTGCATAGATATAAATTCAAACTTGGAATCCTGCACCGCAACCGCGTTCTTGTTACATCACACAGCCTAGATTTACACGAACGGACGTTCCAATTATATGCTAAGTGCTGATAGTCAGTGGTATTTAGTAAGGGATCTCGTAACCTGGCTGATTTATGTAGGAACCGCTGAAACCTGGAAATCGCCAGCAGGCTGAAATTCGGGACGGGATGCGTCACTGACCCGTCAAAAGCCGACCTTGCTAAGTAATCAGCCACCTCATTTGAATGAATACCTGCATGGCCAGGGACCCAGACAAAACGGACCACCTTCAAAGTCATGGGACAAGAAATCGCAGGATACGACTCAAAAAATCTTCTTGTGAAGTGTCAAGGGAGACTAACACTGACAAACAATCAGCGAGAATAATAACATGAGACACATGGCATGGAATTTTGTGAAGGGTTATTCCAAGAGCCAAAAATTCCGCAAGGAATATAGGAATATAATCTGGGATGCGGGCGGAATAGCTCCATGCCAAATCCTGCGAAAAGATGCCAACTGCAGCTTTTTGGCAGTTGACGGAGGCATCGGTAGCAAGCACCGTATGATGGGGGTATTTCTCTATGTGATCCGTGAGAACACCGTTTAAAATGTTTGCTGGCATGTGTTTCGCATGAGATGGGAAGATGTGGTCGAAATGGAATTCCACTGCTGCCGGCGTGTCATCAACCCACTGCAAAGAACTGAGATCAACACCAATCGGTGTTAAAAGGTTCTGCGTTAACATAATTTGTGGCATTTGATACCGTGGCCAATGATGAGAACAGAATAAGGCCGGCTGAGACACAAAAATAGGAGTACTGACATCAGTCACTGGGTCCATAGACGTGAGGAAAGTTCGCACCGTGAGTATTTGAAAACGGGAAGTTAGATCAGGGATACGGGCTTCCAGATAAAGCAGGGCGTTTGAAACTGATTTTGGGAGACCAAGGCAGAGGCGGAGAGCGCGCCTTTCCAGTAAGATTAAGGGTTGAATCTTGTAGCTTGCGCTACCAGAGAACAGAATGCAACCAAATTCAAGTATAGGTCTTACGTAGGCTTTGTATAGTAACAATAACGTGTCGCGGCGCATCCCAAACTTTTTATTGGCGATTCTTGTCAGCCGGCCTAGAGCGCGTTCTCCTTTAAAAGCATTGTTCTTTATATGAAGGCTCCAATCTAATGCTGGGTGATAAGTAACACCCAGATATTTTACGGATTCCACTTGTGGAATCTGGAGAGAACGATGGACTAATGAAATGTGCAAAGGCCTGTCTGGAGGAAATACCAAAACTCCGCATTTGTCTACATTCAGGGATAAATTAATACCCTGCAACCATACTCCAAGAGCATCCAAATATCCCTGCAGAATGTGGTAAAGAGAGTGGATATCCCTGGCCGAGGCGAAAAAAGCTATGTCATCTGCATACACAAAAACTGTTATATCAGGACGAATGGGGATGCCACTGACCAAAATATTAAAAAGCAGAGGGGATAGCACCGATCCTTGCGGCACACCTCTTGATTGATAATATGTATTTGAACATAGGTTTCCCTCGGCGCAGTAAAAGAATCTGTCCTTCAGAAATTCAGATATCCACGCATAAATGTAGGTTGGAGGATGTAAGTGAGCAAGTCTGTTAAGTAAAATAGTATGCTCTACACTGTCATAGGCCTTTGCTTCATCAAGAGTGACCAAAGCTGAAACTTCTCTTCTGCGTAGCGAGAGCCGGATTCTGCTCTCTAGATCCACATGCGCGGACCATATAGAGACTCCACGACGAAAGCCAATCTGGGCTGAGCTGAGACCGTTGATGTCATCAACATGTTTTGTGAGGCGACTGTGCACTATTCTTCTTCTTCCTCTTGACTGTTCTTCTTCTTCTTCTTCTCCTTAGTAAACATGGCACGTACCCACGCAGGGGGATTGGCCAAGGTGCAGTAGAGAATGCCAATTAGGTATTTGCGCGAGGAAAAATAGACGTGAGAAGACTAAATCAAGACAAAAATTGGAAAATTCAAATGAATTAAAGAAATATGAATTACCAAGAATAGAATCAAGCATTTTCGGACATGCGACAAAATTTTGTATACAGCTAACAAGGTAATCGATCAGTTGCACTTACGTAATCATGAAGGTAGCCGCAAACACTGCTTAGCCGGAATCCCTTAGCGCTCGCACCGAACGAGAGAAGAACTGGAAGAGGCAGAGGGAGTCCTAACCTCGAAAGAGGAACCTCCAAATACTGCTTTCTCTGAACTGCGAACCGCCGGCAAGAGAGGAGAAAATGATCTATTGTTTCAACTTGCCCACATGATACACAAAGGTTGGTGTTGTTGGACTCTTCTGAAAGGACCCGTACTAACGATGGGAGGTTTCCAAGGGTTTGGTGATGAGAGGCAAAAAAAATGATTGCAGTGATTTTAGTAAAAACGTAAGCTGAGCGCAATTCTGCGCCAAATTGGAAACAAATATATTGAAGGAGATATAGGGGATCTTGAATTAGTCAGACACACCATACCGCGGCCGGTCTCGGGAGGAGAGCGGCCGTCCGCATAGGCAGCTGTTGCTGTTGTCCCAGCGCCTAATTTCAAAGCTGTGTCTTTTGACTTCTATCTCGCGGTCTGACAGCAGGATTCCGTTCGTGCTGAAGTATTCTGTAGTGTTGCGCAGTACTTCGGAGCATTTCGCAGCTATCCCTCTCAATTTATTCTTTCATGGTCACACTTTGCAAGTAGGTGGGCTGGAATTAATACCCACACTTATTTTCTAGACATTGTTTTGCTGTGAAGAGAGTGTTTTTCTTTCTTATATTTTCTCTCTATATATCGTCCGCGTGGCTCTCTTTTAGTCACCTGTAAAATCGTAACACTGTTCTCTCCGTGCTCATCTGGGAGGCGCGACTCGCCCGGCAGGACCTGGGAAGCCAGCAGGCAACCTTGGACCAAGCCTAACGAGCTGCTAGAGCCAGTGGGGCCCTGGAATAGGGGCATCACCCGCAAGAGCCTCAGTCTGCTATTTCAATAAAATTTTTATTCCTCGTCATCCTCTCTGTGCTCATCGCCACCTTCTTGAATAACTGTCATTCTTCGAATTCGCCAGGCCTGTCCCTAATAATAATAAAAAATACCACCAATATGGTACCCATTGTGCAAGGCGGCATTCCGCGACAGATGGTCGAAGTGGTGAAGGTATTGTTTATTCGGCATTATTTGGCTACTCTGGCAGGGTGCGCGTGACATCACTATGCTGGCACGCATGACGTCATTGTATTCGGACCAATCAGTGTGGCCCGTTGTCACGCCGAAAACGTCGCAGACGCCTGAAACGTCGATAGCTATCGCTGCAAAACAAGAAAAAAAATATTACTAGAGGAAATTGTTGACATCGACCGATACAATGGCGGTATTTCTGATCCCGTAGCTCTCTTCCCATCGCGATATGACAGTGCTCCCTCCCAATCATCTACTTTAACCAGCGGAGAAGGTCCTGGGAGAGATGCCCCCCAGACCGTAATACTGCTTCTTACCCAATGTAGAAGCTTTAACGAGTTGCCGGGAATTCATTTTAATTAGCGAGAAAAGACACGAATGCCGAGGATGGACGACACGTGAGCGCATCAACTGGCGATTTATTGCGAAAGAGTTTACTTTTATATGCAGGTTGCGTAACAAAAAACAAGAAAACATTGAGAAAAACATAAAAGAGGGAAATGTAGAGCTACCAAAGAAAACTTATCGCCACAAAGGTTTTACCTCTTAGCAGAGACAAACAGCAGTTCTTTGCCGGATAAAACCAGTGATGGCGCACTGGCACACGTGTCCTTATTTGGTAATATGCTGTAGGCCTCAATCGCTTCTCTGGTAAACGGATCAGCACGCTGACCTAAGACGTCACATTGCTAAAAATCTGGATGACACTTGCTACATGTTTTGCAATGGGCGGCTAGATAACCTTTCACACCACTGCTGTGATTACTCCACATTTACCTCTTCTAGTCAGCGCTCGTGTGATGTTTCTTCCCCGCGTCCATGTATTTTCACGCTGTTTAAAATGAATGCTTATTACCGTCTGCTCTTTTCTAGCAGCCCGCTACTGCTTCCGCATCCCGCCGCTTCCCTAGCTAGACATTAACACTGGCAGCCTAGCATGCTACCTTTTTTTGTTTCAAATCATGCCTTCGGCAATGCACTGTTACGTCAACTATAGCGTTTTTATTCGCCGCCTCCAGCGCTCAACTGCGTTCGTTCTATCACTCTCGCAAAAAGTCTCCAGCGTTGATGTGATGTGTGAAGCCGCAGTGGAGAGGTGGCGAAGTGGAGAGAGGCAATTCTCCCCCTCCACTTTCAGAGCAGAGAAGGTAGGGAGAGGGTGGAAGCAGATGGGTGGCGAGAGAGGAGAAACCGCGAGTGAGGCGAGTGAAGGCTCGGACAAGAGGAAGCAAAGTTGAGAGACTTGCAAACGGGTGGAAAATTGGGCGAGTTGGTACGGGTCCATGTTACTGAGGCACTCCGAGGATGTGGACGGAGACGAAGACAGAACAAGTGCTCGCTATAAACTGACGAAATTTTATTGGGAGGGTTCAAAGTCAAAGTATTTATTCAGACAACGTAAGGTACAGTCTCCTAGGGCGTAGGCCAAAAGGCAAATGGATGCCTGACAAAGAGTCTGCGCCCTTTTTGCTCCCATTCGAGAGCACAAGACATTCAGCGCATAAAATAAACACAAAATAAGATGGAAATACAGAGTGGTTGGTCAACATTGAAACTGCTGTAATTCGTATTGAACATTTCTGTACAACTGGACAAATACTCTGAGATGCAACAGAAGAGTGGTTAAGCCTGGAGTGACAACATCTACATGTTGATGCTATTTCTGAAAGCTTTGAATAACTTGCTTTCTTGAATAATGTTTACAGCAGGACGGTGATCGTTTAATAAATTCCGTACCTAAGTTTCTGGGTGCCGTAGTTCGTACGTATTTTTCCTTATTATAACATATGTGCCGTGTATTGTAGGTGTGTGTTTTCGTAAGGTATGCACTCTAAGAAAAAAAGGAGTGGTCTTAAGCCCGGGATACATGGAGCGTTTTTTGGGCGATTTTCGCCCGACGGCGCGCATTTGACGCCCGGTCTCGAAAAAAACGCCCGCCGCCGCCGATCTGGCCCCGCCAGATATTGACGCGCGGCGTCCGGAGAGACCGGAAGCGGCAGCCGGAGCAAGCCAATAGCAGCGCAGAAAGCCCGCTCTTCCGGTTTGGCCGCCTCCGCCCCCGCCGCCGCCAACATGGCCGCCATGGCCGACGAGCTCTGCTGTGTTTATTGCACGAAAATGTTGTTATCGTGAAAATAAACGCTTCACGAGACATGAAATGTTACTTTTTTTGGAGAACAGGACCTAATCTTGGATCGAAATGCCCGCTTTTCCTCCCTGAAGCGAAGGTGCCGAAGAAAACCGCAGCCGATGGTAGCCACGGTTGAGTGGGCATCGAAAGGTACGCGACCGCATGCATTCGAGCGCGCAAAACCTTGTAGATATCTATGCACGCGTGCTGCAATCAGTACAGTGGTGTCTAAATGAACAATTTCGTTATTCTGAATAAGGAGTCACCGTCGCTGCTCTCAATGAGCGCCCCGCTCAATGGTATTTGCCACTTGTTGATCATATTGCTTCCGCGCTGAGAGATACGCGGCGGCGGGCTGCCGCTTTTTCGCTCCATGTATCTCCGGCAGGGCGTCGCGCCGCCGCGACGTTTTCTGCCGCGCGAACATCGTCGGAAAAAACGTCGCATGTATCCCGGGCTTTAGTCCTTTGAGGGGGTAAATCCACTGACGCTGTGGCGACCCCCTTCTGGTGTAACGTTACACCTTCGTCGGGGGACTAAGTGCGCACAGTGTAATGTTTAGGCTGTTATCGGGGTAATGTTATTCCGTCTGGCCATGCGTAAGTATAACCCTTTGATGTCTAACTTTACCCCTCCTCAGAAAGACTAACGCTTAGGCCATGAAAGTGTAAACATATGCTTCACTTTCTGGTGCATGTTTGCGCCCACTCGGAATAAGCTTATGCTCAATCCCAGGCTGCAAACTTATACTTGCAAGGGCTACAGTTAATCCTGTCTAAGGAGCTTACAACCCTCCTACAGAGCAACTTTGCACCTTATCAATGGGCGTAAAATTGCTCTGCAAGAGCATATGGGTTCCTCTTTTAGGTGCACCTTTACGCCACGTTAGGAAGGGTAACGCAAGCGTAAGCTTACCCTCGCAGGGGCTATAGTTACCTAATGAGTTTTTTACAACGCTTCTATGGTGAAACTTTGCGCCACGTCAGTGGGCATAACATTGCTCTGAAAGTCTGTATGTTTTGCTCTTTTAGGTGCATCCTTACGTCTCTTTTGGACGGGTAACGTTACCGTCCAGAGGAATGTATCCCATATTACAGTGTATTGTTACAACTTCTCGAATGTAAGGCACAGGCACGTTCGCTGTGATACTAGGCATCCATTGTTATTAAAGTAAGTAAGATCGTTTTTGGGCCTGTAAAAAAAACCACTTCACTTTGTAGGTGTCGGTAATGGTGCATCTACTTTAATGTATTACACACATCGAAACCAAACGCAGCATTACAATACACCTACAGAACAAAGCTGCTTGCTGAAAAGGCATGATAAGCACCTCACTGCCGTCAAGTTCACAGATGTTTTTCTCTTCCACATTCCTGGCTATGTTCGTGTTAGTGCGATAAGATTGTGGCGTGCCGTGCTGCACTTCAGAGTGCAGTTTCGGACTCCAGTGATTGTACACCAGTATGCACGACAGAGTTTATTTCTTACTGAATTTAAAATGGCAACATAACTCAGCAGTCTTCTGTCAACGTCTTGACGGCATCAATTCTCCAAGCGAACCTGTGTGACAAAAAGAAATCCTTGAAACATGACGGGCAGTAACGCATAAATTGTAATTATAAGATCAAAATTTAATCTGCGACAATTTGGTCTGAAGCGCGAAGGCATATGTGTGGTGTTTTCCAAGCGAGCATGCTGTACAGGCCAAGAAATAAGTAAAAGAATGAACAACACGAGCTCTGGATACCAAATGACGATACTGTTTGAAGAACATGCATGCCCCACCAGCTAGACCAAACTAGAAGGCTCCTACATTTGGTGTGCAGTACACATATCTCACATGCAGTGGAAGTATAGAGCGCAGCTCCCACTTCCGTAAATGGCCTAGTTTTTTTTTTAATTACAGCGTTCTTTCGGCGTTGATTCAAAGGGGCCCGATTTTGCAGCTGAAATCTGCAAGACATAAGAAACCGTACCGCAGTATATTTGACGCTTGTAAAATGATAAGCAGGGCGTCTTCACTCACCCCGTTGCTATCGTGCATGCAGTGGTGCTACCATCTAGTTAGAGTCAGTGTATGACCATGGAACATTTTTTTACAAACAAAAATGACCTGAAGTGAGCTCTTGTTCAGCTGTTGTCCAGTTATGCTTTTGGCGCTAGCTAGCAAAATTGTGGCTGAATTTTTGCCGCCTGCGCGCAACAAAAGCGTATGTGCACTGAGATAGTGCGTTTCTATCTGCAACAACTTGCAGTATTATATAAGTCAGCTTCTTCAAAAGGATGTCTTCCGACCAAAAGTACTCGTTTACAGACAGCAGTCTCGCATTTTCAGAACATGTTGGATTCCCCTTAACCTATTTCGGGACCGACTAATAATAATAATTGGTTTTTTGGGGAAAGGAAATGGCGCAGTATCTGTCTCATACATCGTTGGACACCTGAACCGCGCCGTAAGGGAAGGAATAAAAGAGGGAGCGAAAGAAGAAAGGAATAGGTGCCGTAGTGGAGGGCTCCGGAATAATTTCGACCACCTGGGGATCTTTAACATGCGCTGACATCGCACAGCACACGGGCGCCTTAGCGTTTTTCCTCCATAAAAACACAGCCGCCACGGTCGGGTTCGAACCCGGGAACTCCGGATCAGTAGTCGAGCGCCCTAACCACTGAGCACCAATCTCCTTTTTCGTGGCAAGAACAGGAAGTGATAACGAAGACGGTGGTAAATGTCTCGAACCCAGAGGACACACTCACATTCTTCGAGCGAATGAAAACTCCGGATGGCCGCCCACTGCCTGCAGCAGAGTGTAGGCAGAAAAAGGAGGGATACCGTCATTCGTCACAGCAGTGGGGAGTGGGTTGTTCCTTGTTCTGGCTAGGAGTGCGCGGGGGAGGGGGGAAGGGAAAGAAGTTAGCGCGACGGTGTTGTTCAGTAGAAAAGTTTTAGAAAGTTAAGCCCGGGATACATGGAGCGTTTTTTCCGACTATGTTCGCGCGGCAGAAAACGTCGCGGCGGCGCGACGCCCGGCCGGAGATACATGGAGCGAAAAAGCGGCAGCCCGCCGCCGCGTATCTCTCAGCGCGAAAGCAATATGATCAACAAGTGGCAAATACCATTGAGCGAGGAGCTCTTTGAGAGCAGCGACGCTGACTCCTTATTCAGAATAACGAAATTGTTCATTTAGACACCACTGTACTGATTGCAGCACGCGTGCATAGATATCTACAAGGTTTTGCGCGCTCGAATGCATGCGGTCGCGTACCTTTCGATGCCCGCTCAGCCGTGGCTACCATCGGCTGCGGTTTTCTTCGGCACCTTCGCTTCAGGGAGGAAAAGCGGGCATTTCGATCCAAGATTCGGTCCTGTTCTCCAAAAAAAGTGACATTTCATGTCTCGTGAAGCGTTTATTTTCACGATAACAACATTTTCGTGCAACAAACACAGCAGAGCTCGTCGGCTATGGCGGCCATGTTGGCGCGGCGGCGGCGGCCAAACCGGAAGAGCGGGCTTTCTGCGCTGCTATTGGCTTGCTCCGGCTGCCGCTTCCGGTCTCGCCGGACGCCGCGCGTCAATATCTGGCGGGGCCAGATCGGCGTCGGGCGAAAATCGCCCAAAAAACGCTCCATGTATCCCGGGCTTTAAGCGTGAGGTAGCTCACTACTTCCGGCGCACAGTAACAAAGGCCCATTGCCTTCTATTCCCTGCCTAGCCTCTACTGCAGTGCTACCGAAGGTTGACTGCATGAGTGCAATTCTACTCTTGATGGCTCTCTACAGGCCACTTTGAAGTAAACTGGCGACATTCCTGAGTTTACTCAGAAGAGGGAACTTCACTCTTTTCGTTTCCACAAAAAATGCGAGTGTCGTCCGGGAACCAGACCTTTTAATTGGAAAACAAGCCTTGCGGAGAAGCTGACTTACACATTTCTGCAAATGGTCTATTTTGCAAGTTGTCAACTCTCGTGAGGATTAAGCGACTTGAAATAGCGATAGAAAAATGTTTGCGGGTGAAGGTTAAGCAGGGCCATAGCAGCGGGGAGCTAATGCTTGAGTTCGGGGGAAAAAAACAGGCCCTTTTTCTGCATTAAAAAGAAGAGAAAATCCTGACCGCGCCACTCAGCTGCGTCTAGAAAAAAGATGCCATATGGCTTTGGGCCTCATCATAAAAAAGGTTTGTACTCCAGTTTAATCAATTCTTAAACTTCAACCACTCAGAGCAATCATCAAGGTTCTGAAAGAAAGTAGGACTCACCCTCTGAAGCTCAAAGACCACATTAGCTGCACTCATGCTTGAGGTTGCATGCATTTTGCAACGTACACTCGCCGCCAAGAGTTCAAGAAAGGCGACTGTGTCGAAAACAGCTAATTGCTTCGTATTCCTTCGTATCCACAACTTAATACTGGAGATACAAGAGTGCATTGCACAATTTTTACCATGACAATTAATATCTATTCTAAGATCCATGAACTGGCGAGGGCGAAATTGAGTTGTTTTACTAAAAGTGAACATGAGCGTAAGTAATTCCCCACCACCACCCGCCCTCTACAAAATACAAGCAGATAAACATTCGACGGTACTTACCAGGAATGATATGGCGTCATCGCAAAGTTAGCCTGTTGGCAGGCTATCGAGACGCGTTATTCGCTCGGTGAATGCACACCACAGGTACAGATAGCTAGACAGGCACTGTCCAGAGACGCAAAGTGCAAACTGCGCCCTGCAGCAGCTTCCAGTACTAGGCAGTGACACGACCGGTAGCGCTGTATTCGTGGAAGGGCGAATGAGCGAACCCACCCGTCCTCTACACCCTTTCTTTCCCGCCCCTCACCCTTTCTTCCTTTTGTGGGCAGATTTTTTCTTTTCCTCTTTTCGTTCCCCGCACCGGATTCCGCGTGTCCCCCGCGTGTGCTTTCTTGGTGGAGGGATTTAGCATACCGGAGACATACTACCGGTTTTAGGTACGCCTGTTGTGCACGTGCGGTGGCCCTTCCCGGCCGGGTGCTTGCTTCTGCGCATATGTAAAAAAATTGCTTGGTGAACTGTCGGCATAAAAAGTCGCCTGTTTTCTTGACGGCTGAATACTGAAAGAAGTGCGCGGTAGGAAATATGCCGAATGTACATAAGCTCTGCGCTTCTCGCCTCCAAAAAGGCAGCCACTATGAAGGTGGTGCAAGCGTGCTTTAATATAAGTTATTTGAAATATTGCGTATAAGATAGAAAATGAGAAAGTGCACGCACTTGTGCGGAAAAAGCCTGTTTTCGGATTCTGTTCCTGCTAATTCTTACATGTATGACAAATTGGTACTACTGTTGCTAGAAAGAAAACTAAAAGTTGACAAAGCTCCGTTATATATCATTCTTCAACACCTTACTGAAAATAAGTAACCGTGTACAATTGAAATGACTCCATCAGAAATGTATATGAATACCGGGGTGAATTACAGTCTGAGGAAAGTAACGTAACAATTACAGAAAACTAGGCTGTTACTCTTCCGTTACTTTCCTCCCAACATTTATAGTTCCATGACACAAATTTACTCAGACTGCAGTGAACTGCAGCAGCTTGCTTGATGATTTTTTCTTTTAATAAACTGCACATCTCCAACCAAAATTTTTAATTCCAGGCTGACTCGGCTCCTTCATCAGGGCTGACTGAGGGCTGCAGCTAGTGTCTTTTAAGTATAGAGGGGAGGAGGGGGTCAAAGGAATGACAGCTGTGATGCTAAAGGCATGGTGGAGGAAGAGAGGGCGTTAAGGCTGTTAGTCACGTTGTCGCACTGTGGGGATGCGGTCAATGGCGACTTTTTTTTTGTTGAGTTGAAGAGCGAAGTCCCTGGGCATATACTGGGGGCAGGTTTCCTTGTGTACGGTTGATGTTGTTCGGGGTGGTTTGAATGTGCCAGGATTCCAGAAGGAGCCTTTTGTGGTAATTTGTTTCGGTTCCTAGGATGCGGGTTTCTTCGAAGTTGATTCTATGGTCGGAGTCCTCGGAATGTTCCAACCAAAAATTAAAATTTTTCTTTGGAGAAGTGCATTCATTACAAGTCTTCAAACCCAACCAGACAGACAAATCTGTCAAAATGTTTAGTTTTCAATGATTTCTTCTACGCTGTTAATTTCCGAGGGCAATTGTTTTTCGAAGCTGCAGTCAATAACGTTCCTACGTTTACTCGCGAAGCGATCAGCGGCTGCACTGATCACTTTTAGAACACCTTCGTCGATTTTGGGTGTAATGAGAGGTGAGCTGCGGCGCCATCTGACAAGACCGGGGGGGGGGGGGGGGGGTGCTACAGAGCGATCACGTGATACCTCTCGGGAGGAGAACTCCCATAGAAGACGGCGTTCACTCGGTTTTGGTGCGGACATGATCGTGCGCGATGCTTCTCGGCAACCGGTCTGTTGTCGCTCGGTCACAAAGAAAACTGCTTGCCGTCAGGAAAGCAGTACCTTTGGTTCCAGCTTTTTTTTTTTTTTGGAAAGAAGGAACTGGTTACTTGTAATCAACTACAGAAAAAGTAATTGAATTGCCTGGAACTTTGCCGTTTGAAAAAAAAGTAATAAATTAATCACGAAATTGCGAGAAAGTGCAGCTGATTACAAGTAATCAATTACATGTAATGCGTTACATACAACTCTGGTACGTATCGTCATATCTTCTATACTTTGAAGCCGCCGCGGTGGCTCAGTCGTTATGGCGCTCAGCTGTTGACCCGAAAGACGCGGGTTCGATCCCGGCCGCGGCGGTCGAATTTGTGTGGATGCGAAGTTCCAGAGGCCCATGTACTGTGCGCTGTCAGTGGACGTTAAAGATCCCCAGGTGGTCGAAATTTCCGGAGCACTTCACTACGGCATCCTTCACAGCCTGAGTCGCTTTGGGATGCTAAACCCTCATAAACCATGAACCATCCATACTTTGAAAGATCTTCCAAGCGTTATTATTAAAAACGGCCAAGACAATGTGCCAGATATCAAAATAGAGCAAATGTCAGCTTGTAGTTGTCACAGGAGAGCAAATCAAGCCAATGTATACTAAATATACAGGTACTAGTTTACTCATATTTACGAAGCCTTAGGCACACACACACACATATATATTGTGACGAAGAAGACGACGAACTGCGCAGTGGCGCGGGCAGGAGCGCTAGCGCTAGGCCGGCAGCCATTAAATCATCTCATTTCCATCGATCATCGTGTCTCTTTCTTCGGCTGGCCGCCACGTAACATTTGGTGTGAGGTGCTGGGGTCCCTTCATCGCCATCCTGGTCCCGGAGCTTCGGCGTCCTGCGCCTGCCGTGGTCGTCGGCCGTGTGTGCCTGGTCCGCACCGCCCGGCTGTGCCCAGCCCGCCAGACCTGAACCGACCTCGCCGCTTACCCCAGCCCGTCCACCGCCCCGACCACAAGACACGACGAACTGACCACGTTGCCGCGACCGGAATGACCCGACCGACCCGAGACGCTGCCCACACGTGAGGACACCGCCCCCCCTGCCTCTGCCGTTCGGTGCGTCCAAGGACCTCGGCCGTCGGCTCCTGGCAACCTGCGGCCCGGATGCTTCGTGGACCGGGACTCATTCGCCGATCGTCTCATTCACCGTGGCGGCAAGCCCTTCACGTCCTTCTTCTGTCATCATCATCATCAGCCCTACTACACCCACTGCAGGGCAAAGGCCTCTCCCATGTCTCTCCAATTAACCCTATCCTTTGCCAGCTGCATCCACCCATTGCCTGCAAACTTCTTAATCTCATCCGCCCATCTAACCTTCTGCCGCCCCCTGCTACGCTTACTTTCTCTTGGAACCCACTCCGTTACCCTTAAAGACCAGCGGTTATCTTGCCTTCGCATCACATGTCCTGCCCAAGCCCATTTCTTTCTCTTGATTTCGACTAGGATGTCATTAACCCGTGTTTGTTCCCTCACCCACTCTGCCCGCTTCCGATCTCTTAACGTTACACCTATCATTTTTCTTTCCATGGCTCGCTGCGTTGTCCTTAACTTAAGCTGAACTCTTTTCGTTAGCCTCCACGTTTCTGCCCCATAGGTGAGTACCGGTAAGATTATGCTGTTGTACACTTTCCTCTTGAGGGAAATTGGTAAACTGCCACTCATGATCTGCGAGAATTTGCCATATGCGCTCCACCCCATTCTTATCCTTCTAGTTATCTCCCTCTCATGATCCGGATCAGCTGTCACTACCTGCCCTAAGTAGACGTATTCCGGCACAATTTCTAGGCTCTCGCTGCCAATTGTGAACTCTTGTTCCCTTGCTAGGCTGTTGAACATTACCTTGGTTTTCTGCATGTTAATTTTTAGACCCATCGATCTGCTCTGCCTGTCTAACTCGTTGATCATGATTTGCAGTTCACCTCCTGAGTGACTCAGCAAGGCAATGTCATCAGCAAATCTCAGATTATTTAGGTATTCTCCATTTATTCTTATTCCCAACTGTTCCCAATTCAGGCCTCGAAATACCTCCTGCAAACATGCGGTGAACAGCATTGGCGAGATCGTGTCTCCTTGCCTGACGCCCTTCCTTATTGGAATTTTATTGCTGACTTTATGGAGGACTATAGTAGCTGTGCAGTTGCTATATATATCTTCCAGTATTTTGACATAAGGCTCTTCTACCCCCTGATTACGCAATGCCTGTATGACTGCTGAGGTTTCCACTGAGTCGAATGTTTTCTCGTAATCAATGAAAGCTATATATAGAGGTTGGTTATATTCTGCGCATTTCTCTATCACCTGATTGATGGTGTGAATATGATCTATTGTAGAATATCCTTTACGAAAGCCTGCCTGATCATTTGGTTGATTAAAGTCTAACGTTGCCCTGACTCTATTAGCGATTACCTTAGTAAATACTTTGTAGGCAACGGATAGTAAGCTGATCGGCCTGTAATTTTTCAAGTCCTTGGCGTCTCCCTTCTTATGAATTAAGATAATGTTTGCATTCTTCCAAGCTTCTGGTACAGTCGAGATCATAAGGCATTGCGTATACAGGGTGGCTAGTTTTTCTAGCACGATGTCCCCTCCATCCTTCAACAGATCTGCTGTTACCTGATCCTCCCCAGCTGCTTTTCCCCTTTTCATTGCTTCTAAGGCTTTCTTTACTTCATCTTTCGTTACTGGCGGGATGACGCATTGCTGTGCACTGCTGTCTTTCTCATTAGCGTTCTGATTACATTGGCTACTGTACAGGTCTGTGTAGAACTCTTCGGCTACGTTAACTATCTTATCCATATTGCTAATGACATTGCCCTGCTTGTCTCTTAATGCATACATCTGGTTTTTACCTATGCCTAGTTTCCTCTTCACTGTTTTTAGGCTACCTCCGTTCTTTAGAGCATGCTCGATTCTCTCCATATTAAACTTCCTTATGTCGGCTACCTTGCGCTTATTTATTAACTTTGATAGCTCCGTTAGTTCTATTCTATCGGTAGTGTTAGATGCCTTCATGTGTTGGCGCTTCTTAATCAGATCTTTCGTCACCTGAGATAGCTTCCCGGTATCTTTTCGAACTGTCCTACCGCCTACTTCTACTGCGCACTCCGTAATTATTGATGTCAGGTTATCGTGCATTGAATGAACATCAAGATCATCTTCCTCAGTTAAAGCCGAGTATCTGTTTTGCAGCGCTATCCTAAACTCCTGTGCTTTCCCTCTTACGGCTAACTCGTTAATGGTCTTCTTCTTCGCTAGCTTCTTCCGTTCCCTCTTCAAGTCTAGGCTAATTCTAGACCTTACCATTCTATGGTCGCTGCAACGCACCCTTCCGAGGACGGCCACATCCTGAATGATGCCAGGTTTAGCGCATAGTATGAAGTCTATTTCATTTTTAATCTCACCATTGGGGCTCTTCCAGGTCCACTTCCTGTTTTCTCGTTTGCGGAAGAAGGTATTCATGATCCGTAAATTATTTCTATCCGCGAATTCGACTAATAACTCTCCCCTGCTATTTCTAGAGCCTATCCCATAGTCACCTACCGCGTGGTCGTCAGCCTGCTTCTTGCCCACCTTCGCATTGAAGTCGCCCATCAGTACAGTGTACTGCGATTCTACTCTATTCATTGCTGATTCTACGTCCTCATAGAAGCTTTCAACGGTCTGGTCATCATGGCTGGATGTGGGTGCGTAGGCCTGCACCACTTTCAGCTTGTACCTCCTATTCAGCCTAATTACTATAGCTGCTACCCTCTCGTTAATACTGTAGAGCTCCTCTACGTTGCCAGCTATATCCTTATTAATGAGGAAACCCACACCTAGTTCTCGTCTGCCCTCTAACCCGCGATAGCACAGTATGTGTCCGTCCTTTAGTACTGTATACGCCTCACCTGTCCTCCTAACTTCGCTAAGCCCTATCACATCCCATTTAATTCCCGCTAGTTCCTCGAACAGCACTGCTAGGCTAGCCTCACTAGCTAAAGTTCTAGCGTTAAACGTTGCCAGGTTCAGATTCCAAAGGCGGCCTGTCCGGAGCGAGAGATTCTTAGCACCCTCCGCTGCGTCACAGGTCTGACCGCCGCCGTGGTCAGTTGCTCTGCAGCCGCTGGGGACTGAGGGCCGAGGGTTAATTGGTTTGATCATAGAAGATTGTGGCCAAGTACTACACCAGGGTGGCCAAATCCTGCTCTGGTGAGAGAGTGCGTTGTCGGTTCTGGTCACCGAGATAAGGCCGCACTCCAGGCCTGGTTATGCAATTCCATCGACACGCGGATTTTTTTTTTTAACCCGGTGGAGAATTGCGCGGCACCAGGATTTGAACCCCGGTCCTCTTGCACGCGAGGCGGATGTTCTACCTCTACGCCATCGCTGCATCCTTCTTCTGTATCCAACCATTTTACAAGCCCATCGTCATCTGCAGCATTTCATCGTCAGTGCCGATCTTCTCGTTCGCGACCGGGACGATCGCTCGGTGGCCCCGAGTAGTGTGACGAAGAAGACGACGAACTGCGCAGTGGCGCGGGCAGGAGCGCTCGCGCTAGGCCGGCAGCCATTAAATCATCTCATTTCCATCGATCATCGTGTCTCTTTCTTCGGCTGGCTGCCACGTAACAATATAATCGATAAAATGTGCATGTAGAGATGGTCCACAAGATGTGGGACACAGATTTGTGCGCTGACCTGAACGTAGTGAAATTTGCTCAGTCAAAAAGCATACTTAATAAAAAATAAGTTTCACAACGCTCTTGCAGTGTTCACACGTGTGTCTAGGATTCACGCTCACTTGCGCTCGCATTAGCAAATCAGTCGAAAAGCTTCTAATGCGGGATAACTTCAAACCCCTGAGTGTACTCCTGTGAGCAGGAAGTCAGCGCTGTGCATAGACAGCAAGGAGAGCACGGCGAGGGGTTAGCGTGGCTTCCAAGCAGCGCGTCCGCTGCTCTATCCCGCCTTCGGTTAGTCATCCGCCGGGTCACTGAACGTAGACCCTGTATGTAAGAGGGGACAAGTATTCCTAGGGAGTGTTAACATTGCCCCGCGTCTGAATGATGATTCAAGTAAGAGCTTTCTGCGCAGGAGCACAATAGCGCTCGGCGTCGTACATCGGCGAGACCAGGAACTTCGCCGAAAGAATGAAGCAGCACAAAGCGGAATAAAAATCTGGAGAAGCGGACTCGCGACAAAAAACTTTTCGGACTAATTGCTGCAGTGACACGTGGCCAAAGGCGCCTTCTCTCTCCCCTTTCCTGCCCAGCCCTTGCTACAGGAATTTGCGAGTGTGCCATGAGAAATGTGAGCTATAACAAAGTTTGAGCACTCTTTTATTGATTACACCATAATTATTTATGACAAGCACGTTTTCTGCTTTCTGTTTTTCTCTTGGCGTATAGCATTCAGAAGTCATTATCAAATTTAATTGAGAAATAAACAAAAAAATCAATTGCCAGGGAGGAGGAGAAAGCGTCAGAGGACCCAAGACTCCTCCCCACAAATCAGTAGGTTCATCTGCGTATGCGCCACTCAGCATTTCCCTATTTCTTTCTGCTCATTTGTAAAAGATTACCTTGGGCTCACCCCACGCCCTGTTAACGGCAAGGCTGTCAAGGGCAAATTGCATTTGCGTTACCACTCGTAACATAAAATGAAGTATTATGTAAAGCACGAATGTCCTACAGACGAGCGTGAGCTTATGGTGCAAGTTTAATCATGACACTAAATCAGGGCCCGCCGATCTTGCCATTACGTGCAGCTGAGCGCGAGGAGGAAATGTGCACTGCTTGAAACGGACACAGGTTAAATTCGCATAGAACGTGAGCGTTGGCGCTGATCGCCGCATCATGTCAAATTAAAGCATGGAATGTTTTTAGTCGTACTAGAAACAGTCTATATGGAAGAAAATATGTAAGCATTTGAACTCCGTTTTGAGCGTATACTGCTAAGCTTAATCTTTTTACTTGATGTATTTGCCACACAAGAGAAATCAACCATTATATAAATTCTTTCCCGCCCCTCTATGAAGTCGGCATGCGCATCGAGGCACTTCACACAAAATTCTCCACGAGCGCCCCATCGCGGCATCGAACAAAGTATAATCACCCCGCTGTTTTGGGGGCAAGAAAGGACGCGCAGTTATCAACACTGGTAGAGAGCGTAAGTAGGCTGTAAGTTTTCTAAAAGGGGGTAAGTGATCAGTAGCGTGCTTTTAACGGGTGCAAAGTTATTCCTAGAGTCCTCTAAAGGGGGTAAAAGTCCTTTTTACCCCTTTCTCACACCCTTTTTTCTTACTTATGACAAAAGCCGGTAGGATCGGAATGCATTTGTAGGTAAGTAGCTAACGCTTTCTTTTTGTTTATAACATTCCTTAGTGTAAGCAATTGGTGTTTTCTAAACATTGGGGCAGTGCGGCTAAGGTATGGTGCATTATCTATTAGTCGCAAAAATCTATTTTGTAATAAGTATAATTTTTCTACGCTTGCTTCAGGTGCAGTGCCCCTTAATAATACAAAAGGGAAATGTGGCTGCAACCGTCGCCGAGTCACTTGAATAGGTTTTGACGCCACCAGCGCTCGGAACTGTGGTGGCGTCAGGCCAGGTTCTACAAGGATCTTCTGGGAGCGCATTGCGCTTCAACGGACTGGCCGGCAAGAAGGAACAGCGTGTACGAGGAATGGTCAAACTTGCCGACTGGCCGACAAGAATTTTTGTGGAACTCTGTGCTTCCGGTGTTTCCCACAAAGAAGGAGGATCGTTCCGAAGAAGGAGATGTTTTTTTTCCTGGGGGCCGTCCTCGGTTCCGCAGTGCCACCGCAATGTCCCGCAGTTTGCGCCGAAGTGTTGCTTCGAACTGCCTTTAAAGCCTGTTGAAAAACTGGCCATGTCTCGCTCTGTGTTGCGCCTTGTGCCGGAGGGAAGTGTGCGACAGTGCATCAAGGATTGTTTCCGGGCTGTTGATTTGATTGATTTATGGGAGTTTAACGTCCCAAAGCGACTCAGGCTATGAGGGATGCCGTAGTGAAGGTTTCCGGAAATTTCGACCACCTGGGATTCTTTAACGTGCACTGACATCGCAGAGTACGCGTGCCTCTAGAATTTCGCTTCCATCTAAATTCGACCGCCGCGGCCGGGATCGAACCCGCGTCTGTTTTCGGGCTGTGTCGAAGTCACAAGCCAGGCCGAAATTCCCTGATTTGGTGCGTCGTTTGGCTTCGTATTTTTCTTACGACGAATGGTTTGAGGGTCTCGCACAAAGAAGGTTTTATTCGTGGTCATAACGAAAGGCCTGTATTTTGAGAAGTCCGAACAAGCAAGTGAGAAATGCTTCACCCGGCTGCCCGTTAAACCGTCTGCTGTGAAAAGGAGGCGCTGAAGTTACTTGGAGGCCTCAACCTTGGGCGTTCGGTTTCTGCCGTTACTGAGGTGCAGGAAGGTTAGCTTACCGTGCTCTTTTCCTAAAAGACGCATAAACCAAACATCCCTTTCCGGGTTATGGTTTCAGAACGCAATACTTGGCCGCATGCAGTGTCGGGCTTCCTAGAAAGGCACCTGAAATCGTTGAACATACCAGACCCTTTTCTTATTTCTAGTTTTCAATTCAATTCCATTTATTCACCAGACATGTCTGAATGCAAGGGTGGTCCAAACAGGCTAGTTGGTAGCTCATATTTGGAAAAAACAGCGCACCTTAAGACACGGACAGAGGCAGATATAACGACACAGCGCTAACTTCAACTAGTTCTTTATTGCAGAGTGACACAATATATATACGAAAAGCGGGCGGGAATACATCTGCTATGTTTGCACGCGACAGAAAGATAACTGAGGTGAAAAGACACGAGGTGATAAAGTGCAACTGGGAGTGTAGAAAGGTAAGGGCTGGTAGAGGATGGCACCGAAAGGCAGTAACAGAATGACAAATGACAATGCGATAACAACATGAAAAATAACAAAATATGTAGTAAAAGAAAAAATGGCATTACAAGCAGAATGAAGATAAAATGCATTAAAAGGTCCAAACCAGGCCGTTAAAAACAAAGACAATTAAAATCGACTAAAAGAGCCAAAAAAAGCATAAAACAGGAGGAAAATTCGATGCCAAAAGGGCCATTAAGATCAAAAGGTTGAATTCAGAACCCATCCAATAAAAACGTCGAGGATAGGATTCAGAACCCACCCAAGAAGACATCGAGGTTAAGAAAAGAATGCCTCATTACTCCAAGGAAACTTGGTTCAAATAATCTAATTCCCGTTTGGTTAGAGCTATCGATGGTGTGCTCACACAGTCTTCTCCTAGCTTTAAAATGTGGGCGGCTTCTATGATTTCACATGTGAGTTGATGTGCATTCTTCGCGAGAACAGTGCATTCATGAAAAAAGGGCTCACAAGAATGGGAGGGGCATTTTAAGCAGTGGACTCCCAGGTTTCTCTTTGCAGTGTTGTAGACATTATTTGAATGCTCCATAAGACGCTCATTGAGGCATCGCCCGGTTTGGCGCACGTAAACCTTTTGATCTTATTGGCCCTTTTGGCATCGAATTTTCCTCCTGTTTTATGCTTTCTTTTGGCTCTTTTAGTCGATTTTAATTGTCTTTGTTTTTAACGGCCTGGTTTGGACCTTTTAATGAATTTTATCTTCATTCTGCTTGTAATGCCCTCTTGGCTTTTACTATATTTTTTGTTATTTTTCATATTGTTATCGCATTGTCATTTGTCATTCTGTTACTGCCTTTCGGTGCCATCCTCTACCAGCCCTTACCTTTCTACACTCCCAGTTGCACTTTATCACCTCGTGTCTTTTCACCTCAGTTATCTTTCTGTCGCGTGCAAACATAGCAGCTGCTTTCCATGTATTCCCGCCCACTTTTCGTATATATATATTGTTTCACTCTGCAATAAAGAACTAGTTGAAGTTAGCGCTGTGTCGTTATATCTGCCTCTGTCCGTGTCCAAAGGTGCGCTGTTTTTTCCAAATATGTCTGGATGGCCTCCTGGATAAAGGTGCTCACGCAGCTTGATCTGGTCCAGGAAACCAGTACAAGGCAAAGCGTGCAGCATGCGACTACTAACTTGAAACCATCAGTAACTATAAAGCATATTATGACAATAAAATGGTAAAATTGCGAAGCATAGAACAGAGACGATGATATAGTACAAAATTCATGAAATCTCTAGCTGTACAGATCTCTAGCTGTACAGATAAAAAAGAATTAAAATAAACTGCCAACTAAAAATGAAACGCTTTCAAACAACGAAGCAAACACAATTAACTAGGACACCGAGGTAAACAACACATCAAATAATAGTAACAATGATATTAAGAGTACACAAGTATTTACAATGCTACAAAGTAGTTCCGTAGTTCTTTTTTTATAGCCAGTAGTGCTTCGAAATGCATTTAAGTACGTGGAAGGCTATGGGCTAAGGACTCTAATTTATAGTTACTACGAAAAAATGGCATGACCCATACATCCTGATTTTGTGAGTGCACTAAAGCCTGCATGGCGTAATTCTAAGGAGGCCGAAGTTGATAAATAATTGTTGACATGGGTAGAGAAAAAGGCATTAGTTGCAGAAGTCGAAATTGATATAGGTTATCAACGCGGATGATGGAATGTGCTTGGAAGGCGTTCTATGTTGGACTCGATCTTTCGAGATTTGCAACATGACGAAGAATTCTTAGCTTTTTGTCGCTGTTTGCCGAGCACGCTCGCTGTCATACTCCATCAGAACCAAACAGCTCCCTGAAGGCGTCATCTCCTTGTTTGGTGGCTTGCTGCCGTCTGTGGGCCACGGCGCTCGTATCTGCAGGATATTAATTATAAGAATGGCAAATACAAGCTCGTCTGTACAGAACGTCCCTCCCCGTACAGCTGTACAAGAACCTGGAACCCGCGACGGCCAAGAGTCATCTACGAGAGCTCTTGCTCACCGCGGATCGCACAGCTGAATTCATTTGGCAACAAATTTCGGTGCATTCAAGAAGACGCCAACCACCGAAGCATCATTCCCCACGTGGGCCGGTTCACAACCCGGAAAACCTGGAGCTCCCCAAGGACGTTGCCGAGGTACTTAGCCTCGGCCCGAAATTCGCTGTTCAGCTGAAGAAGACAGCACCTGAGCTCTTGTCGCTGGTGAGACAGGTTTCCAGCAAAGTTCCTGAAGAAGACAGATTACGATACACATCTCAAGGTGTTGACGTGTTGACCAAGTGCAAGTCCGGTGGTTCCCGGCCTCCTGTTCATCGTGTGGTGAACTTTCTTAAAGAACAGTCTATATGTGCTGCTCCAGCGGACAAAGAGGGCGGGTTCACCGTTTTCTCCTATGGACTATTTCATTCTAAAGCTGTAGATGCCATTTCGGAAGTTTTTCAGCCTCGTGATGACGTTAAGCTGTCTAAGCTCAAAGCAAATGCAAAAAAAAATTATATGGCAAGTTGAACCTGCAACGTCTGCTGAACTCGATTAAAAACAGCAATAAGGATTACATTGATTTATTCTTTTCCGCCAAAACTCACAAGCCAGAATGCCCTTTCAGTGTTATAATATCCGAAAATGAATCTTGGCAGAAATCGATAGCGCTGTTTTTGCAAGAGAAACTAGCCCTTCTGAGTATTAATGATCCTTTCGTGGTGAAAGGTCTGACGAGGTCCTTGACTTTTTGAATTCCTGTTCCGATAAACGCCTCAGCGCTATGTCCATCGACATCAAAGACTTATATTATTCCCTTCCCAAGGATAAGCTGTTAGAGTGCATTGAGGAATGCATTGATGAACTTGGAGTGGTGGATTTTCAGAATTCTGCAGGAATATCTGTTAGTGAGTTTTTAGAACTTTTAACCTTTTATCTAAATTCCCCTTTTGCTCAGTGGGAACATAGCTTATATCTCCAAAAAGAAGGAATTTGCATTGGTTCCTGCATTGCTCTCATTTTTTGCGATTTACTTTTAGCTAAATACGACCGACTACTGCGAGGCAATCTTGAGGGGACCAATGTTTTTAACGTTTTTAGATTTGTAGATGACTTTTTAGTGATTTTTAACATCGGCTCTAGGTTTTACGAGCACGGTATTTTTAATACACTCACCATTTTCCGTGAGGGTCTTAAACCACTAACCTTGGCGCACGAACTTCCGGAAGATGGAACAATTCGTTTTGTAGATATAAAGATAGTATTTACTGACAACCACGTTTGTTGGGCATATGAACCCCGCTCCAACAAGCCACTACTTCAATTTCATTCGGCGCATTTCAGACTAGTTAAGAGAGCTATTGTGAGTTCATGTTTCAAGAATGCCCTCAAGAAATCATGTGAGCACCTACTTGATTACAGTTTCACTCGGCAATCGTCCAGACTATCGGCAGCAGGCTACCCGAAGCATACACAGGCATCTTTGCAGAGGGTTTGCTCAAGCACGAACAAAAACTCGAACATGGCAAAGACAGTACAGACAGCAAAAACACAACCTAAAGAAGTTAGCGCAACGTTTAGATGTTCGTGTAGCCTTTTCCGCTCAGTGCAAGCTGTCTATGCTTAGCCGCATGAGCAGTCCTGTGACTAAGCCAAGGGATGCATGGAAGATAAAGCATCAAAGCAGGTTTGTAGATTGTATTGAAGGGCTCGCTTATGAACTTCCACTATCTTGCGGCAAAATGTACATGGGACAAACAGGACGTTGGCTGAATGACAGATTAAGAGTACGCAAAATGGATTTGACTAACTCTAATGACCGCAACCTTGCGCTCCACTGCTTTAATTTCGCGAAAGAAAATAATAAAGTCTGCAAACCCATGTTTGATAAGTTCCGAACGTTCCAAAGATGCAAGGACCGAACCACGAGGGAAATAATTGAAGCTCAAATGATTTTAGTTCTGGGTGACCTTTGCGTTCGCACACCTTCTCTTACCCTATCATGAAAAGAACAGGCGTACTTGGATAAGCGCGAAAAACGCGATTAGCATTCATTCTTTCCCCGCCGCGGTGGCTCAGTGGTTAGGGCGCTCGACTACTGATCCGGAGTTCCCGTGTTCGAACCCGACCGCGGCGGCTGCGTTTTTATGAAGGAAAAGCGCTAAGGCGCCCGTGTGCTGTGCGATGTCAGTGCACGTTAAAGATCCCCAGGTGGTCGAAATTATTCCGGAGCCCTCCACTACGGCACCTATTCTTCCTTTCTCTCACTCCCTCCTTTATCCCTTCCCTTACGGCGCGGTTCAGGTGTCCAAAGATATATGAGACAGATACTGCGCCATTTCCTTTCCCCAAAAACCAATTATTATTATTCATTCATTCTTTCTTCTCTCTCTCTCTCTTGCACACTGCATTTGTTTTTCACCTGTCGCGCATCAAGCCATCTGTGTATATACATGTAAATTTCATGAATAAACATAGTTGAGAGTCAGCGCTGTGTAATGGTCGATGTATTGAAGGCTTGTAAAAAAGGGGGTGGTGGTTTGAATTTCAGTTGTGAAGCTCCTGTACAAAAGGACGAATTCAGTTTTTGGATCTGTTTTTTTTTTAGGGTAACCACGTGTGCTGGTCTGTTTCCCAAGGTATAATAAGTCGTTGTTAAACTTTTCTTCATGTCATTCGAGGCTGATTAAGGATGGCATTGCATCAAATGCATTGAACTCAGGCCTAACAAAGTCCTGTTCCCATTGGACTAATACCCCTGTCACACGGGCACCGCCAAGGCCTTTGAGAATCACAGTCCTTATATCCAAAGCCTTAAGGAGTGCAGCTGCACGGCACATATGTTGCGCCTTTGCCGCTAAGGGCCTTGGAGGAGAAGGCGCCCATACGAGACCTATGGAGCCCAAATGCGCGGCCTTCGAGAACCTGCGATCGCAGTGCCGTCCAACGTGAAAAAGTAAAAGCAATGAAAAAATAGATGCAGCCAACAATGTTTGAAAACATCTTTTAAAAATACGAAATGTGTGTCTAGCTTTGCTTTTTGTACGGGTGTTTATATTTTATGCCCAGATTTCGGGACAGTGAAAGTGTTGCAGCGACACCGAGTGCCCCTGGTGGCAAAGGCAATACACAAAATGTGCTGTTGCAGTTCTTCCAAGGAAGCAATTAGGATGAAAAAAAATTGTCTGAGCTCGACGAATGAACAGAATTCCCCACTTTAATTTTAAAACACCCACTTCAGTCTACTCGAGCAAAGCAGCGGATGCTAAGCATCAAAAGCATCAACGACTGTTTCGCCTTTGGGCTGCACTGTGTAGCAGCATCGCTGCTCCTTTAAGCTATCGCTCTTTTGGTGAAAAAAGAGGCCTTTGCTGGAAAGGCCTTCGAAGAATGTCGTGTGACAGGGGTATTACAACGCTTTCGACGAACAGGTGGCCAGACTGAAAAACGCAGGGTCCCCAGACTACGTTGACAGCGGCGGCGCAAAAGATTCTGAAAGAACAGACGGAATCTTAATGACGGCAAGGGCACTAAAAGGGCCGGGAAAGGAAAAAAGTTTTCCACTGCTCCGTACATTCACAGTGTCTCTCACAGCCTTAAAAAGGTGGCTCGCCATTATGACGTGGACATGGTGTTTTCGGCAAAAAACAAACTCGGCCGAATCTGAGTTGCACCTGCAATTTGGAAAATGTTATTATAGAGCTGCAAACATTGCTGCATACCTGGGGTAAACTTGATGTCTTCAATATGCTTCTGAAGTGTGCGTTCAGCAGGGAGCGGCCAGCCATTACCTCTCAGGTACTCATAACCTCTTCCCCCACAGGCAAGTCTGACCTTCAGAGACTCCTGAATTGTCTTCTGAGTCCATGATGACCCTCTCATTGTTCCCTTTTGCAGGACACGGAGCTGGTCTTCTGCAAGAAGTCCATTAAAAGAACTTCTCAGGGCGTCACACTCCATTTCCGCCCTTGCACGCTTTCTTCTTTCCAAGTTAAGTTGGCGTTTCAGTACGTCAACTTCACTGAACCTGTTGGGAGGTGCATCCTCTTGAATATCAGAGGTTATGGGCACTTCTGTTGCCACATCAGCAGATTCATCATGATCATGTGGCTCTTTTGAAGACTTGAGTCCATCTGCTATGCTGTCAGCAGCTGCAAAAGTTTTCCTAGCAATTTTTTGGTTTCCAACACTTTTTGTACCAACATATCCAACTGCATTACTTGTAGTGCTACACTTAAAAGGGCAGTGTTAATGAAATAATTGATGTTCCTCTGTTTGGTCACCGTATCAAGCCATGATTCAGATCGTAAAAAAGTTAGAAGATCAATACCAGTTACATTCAAGTACGAAATTGTCCATTTTGCATTACATGTGGCTACATGATAACTGACTGACAAAGCACTGCTGCAGTGTATGTATGAAAAACACATTTTGATTAGGGGGAAAATTACCTATTAGCAAGTTTTCCTCTTCAGGTTCAGCCTGTTCTTCAGCCAAGTTGTTTGCTGGTGAATTAGGAAGGCGGGCGAATGGTGGCTTTCTGATTTTTTTTGGCACACGGTGAGAAAAAATACTTGGCACAGCTTTGTGCTTTAGCCTCTTCTTCCCATCCACTCTAGCCTTCTCAAAGTCTTCTGCACAAAAGTGGTCCTGCAAATGTTGTATGGTTAGAAGTGTGATGCTGGTCACCCAAACGCTGGGCTGCCCAAGGAGGCTCCCAGGGCTTTTTGAATGAAGCTTTGTTTCAGACATGTGAAACAAGAAAAACATGGAAGATAGCTGCAATAACAAGTTTGAAGACCAACTCAAGAGACAAAGAATACGTTAAAAAGGTTTAGAAGTTTACGCAACTAAAATAGCTCATTTGGGTGCAAACGCGCACGTGGCCGCAAACACGCAGCTTTAAGGATTGCTAACATTTAACTCATTTCTATTTTTCTACCCATGCCAACACAACTGCACAGAAAGCGGCCGTTATGCGGACGCATGACATGCACTGACGATGTTTTTATTGACTGTGATCGTCACGGTCTGCGAAAAACAATTAGGTGCCATGGATCGAGTGACTCGAGGCGAGAGCGCGCTCACGTGCGCGGAGAAATCATGCGAGTACGTGGTGCACGTGAGGACGCGGAATTCTCGCGTGGCAAGTGGACTCTAGGCAAGTGTTCCTTCGCGTGCCACGAGCACGGAATAATCGCGTGCGATGATCAACAAACGCGAGCACGTGTACCCGCGTCAAGAGTGCGAGGCGCTAACGATCCCTGCAATGAACTCCTATTTTCGTAGCATCGCTAACACCGCGTGCACTTCGCTTAAATATCTTCTAAAACAGTGCCGAAAAGCACAAACAAGGTGTACTTACCTCGCACACGCGGGTGTTTTTCGTAGGCTTGAAGTTCCCCCGGCCGATTCTGTGTAGCCACGCAGAACGACGCTCTCGGTCATTTTTCCCGGTCGGAATCGAGAAAAACGTCTTTCCAGACTCGGTTCGGTTGCTGCATCCGAAGGCGCAGCAGCCAGGCATGATTCCTTGCAGTCAAACACGAGTGCGACAATCAGAAAACAAGAATCGTAGGGGACCTGCGATGTCTGCGCTCTAACTCAGCCGGCCCGCCCGGCGCTTGGAAGGTATATGGCAGCCCAAGGTCACGTGGTACGGTTGGGCCAATGAACGCGTCGGCGGCGAGGGGCAAACGAATGCGGTACTCTGAAGTTTTTCCAGTGACTCTAGCGGACGCCAGTGAACAGCGCCCTCTCCGGGCGATTCCTCCTAGTTGATCGGGCGGGACGGCGAGCTTCGCCACTGAAGTTGTGTGCGTTGCCTGGCCCGCACGTTAAGGAAACTAGTTTCGCGCGCGCGCACTCGTTCTTTCTGGCTCGCGCTTCGGCGCCGTTGAGAGAGAAGCTTGCTTCGCGCGCGCTATGCTCTCTGCGCTGGAGCATGGACGCCGTTGAGAGAATTGCGCCCGCTCGACGGTTTTCCTCACGCTTTGACACTGCTGCGAAAATTTTGTGCGCGCTTTCGTGCTTTAGAGAGGGAGCAGCTCGTGTGCGCGGCGTCAAGCAAACAGTCCAGAAGGGCGCTGTTTCCGTCACGCCCAAGTTTTGTGCCCAGAGCGCATAACCACGTGGTGTACAAAGTACAAACTGAAATTTAGCCGACCTTCGAACGAAACTGCAGTACGAATGCATTTAGTGATTTTTTTTTCTTCGTGTCTTCAAATTGTGCTAGCTCGGCTCGATCTGCTTGCTTCCGCCGTGCGTGCTGGTGAAATGTTTCTGCTACCTTTTTCTTTTCCCTTTGCGCGGTGTTTCAATGGCTTTGGCGCTATGCTGCTCACCCCAGTGTCCCAGATCGAATCGCGCCGCGCTTATATTTTGTGCGAAATATGAAAGCGTATTTCTCGATGTCGGTGCGCATTAATGAATCCCATTCTGTTGAGCTTTGAGAGTGTTAGCATAGGCGTGCGGCTGATGCGACCAATATGGTAACGAATTGCCGTTCCTACCGGTCTCGCGCTTGCCTAGCCGCTTCTGCCATATGGTCGTATTTACAGCAGATGGTGTATTTACCATACGGATATCTAAAAATAATACCTGTTATTCCGGAGCCCTTCAGAAATGCCTTTGCGCACAATCTACGTACAGCCTTAGGACGTTAAACTCACAAACCACTGGCACAACTCAGTTCTGATGCGCATCGATGGAGCACGCAACACTATTGCACGGCTGCCCGATGTCTACAGTCTGTAATTTGCAGAGCCACACTGCTATAGACGCGAGTGTACGACAGAGACACACAGGGTTAGTTCACATGTGGAATCGTGTCTGCCATCTTCGCCTTCGCAGTTGTATGCGCTGCCAGTTTATATGGTGTCGGCCGAGTAAGTGCACATATATTAAGTGCCCGCCAGCGCTCTCTCCTGTTGCCGCAGGTGATGCATCATTCGTACTATTTTTTAATCAAAACTGCAGCGCGCGATAATGCACAGGTACTTCGCATTGAACGATCCCTGCCATCTGGGTAATTTTTGTTGACAGCACACATGTCAGTAAGCAAATGCGTCATTCAAGGGAAGCCCAAAAGTCAAGCAAGACGCTTCCCCACCTTTGTGCAAGCACGGTGCCGCGTGCCACTTCGATCACCGCGTAAAAACTGCCCACCGATGGACATAAACGGCGCACTGTGCCGTCGTCAGGCTGTGCTCGCATACGCCGCACCCGCGAGGAGACGGGCGCGAGAAGAACGCGGAGGAAGAAAGCGCGCGCAGCACGCGAACACGGCCAGTCAGAGCGCCCCGGCGCCGTCGTGCCCGATCGACGCTTCAGAATTCCGCCGCTACGGGAGGAGCACGGCGCTGTCGTCGCGCGGAAAACTTAAGGTTGGCGTCCCTACGACCGGCGAGGCGCGCGCGGAGCAGTTGTGCGCCGTGTAACGTCATTGCTCCTCGCGCATGCGCGGCACGGCTCTCCAGGAGCCAGGAGCCACGCGAAACTTCTCAACCTCGGCCAGTGTAGCTCACGCTGCAAAAATGTTTTTTGGGGTTCGGTACTAAATGAACCAAACCCAAATGACGCATACAATAAATTTTTCAATTTGTTATCTGCTATGAAAGAGCTTTCCCCTTGCAGACAAATGCTGGTTAACGTAAAAAAATAAAGAAGCCATGGATAGCAGTCATCCTTCACAAAAAATAGAAAAAAAAGAATAAAATGTACCATTCTTTTATAAAAAAAGTCGTCATGCAAATGGCTTTTTCAAGTACAAGAAATATCGAAATCAAGTGAATGCAGAAATAAAATCAGTCAAATTTATATACTATCAGAAGCTTTTTACGCGTATTTTAATGATTCCTGAAAATTTTGGGATGAGGTGAGAAACTTGACGGGAAAAATGTGCACAAACAGACTTTGACGGTTACATGAAACGACCATCGTATGGAGCTTGATAATAACTGCTAACTCTAAATAAACACTTCATCAGTTGTGGCAACTATGTCTGCAGTAATTACCAACATTTTTCTCTCCTCCCCCACCAAATGCAAGTATGGTCAACTTGTTTATACTGTCCCCCACGTCGCCTTATGAAGTATGCAAAATAACTGATAAACTGAAAAATGATTGTTACGGACTTGATCACATTAAAGGTGCTCCCATAAAAATTGTAACAGACATTATTTCACCAGTTTTAGCTTATATTATTAATTGCATGCTTGAGACAGGACTATTTCCTGAAAACCTTATAATAGCTAGAGTGTGTCCTAGTCATAAGGGCGGAAATGATCATTCACTAAATAACTACAGGCCCATATCTGTGGTTTCCTTTTTTAAAAGGCGTTTGAAACTATCATAAATGTAAGATTAATAAGCTTTATCGATAAATATAGCACAATGAGTGATGCACAATACGGTTTCCGGAAAGTAAAGTCGTGTGAACTTGCACTACTCAACATAAAGGAAGAAATAGTAAAAAAAAAAACCCTTGGAAATCGTTTATACACAATATGCCTATTTCTAGATTTGCGTAAAGCATTGGACTGTGTTAGTCACAACATTCTTGTATGTAAACAACATATGTATGGAATACGTTGGAATGGGCATAATCTCTTGAAGAGCTACTTAACAAACCGCTCTCAATACGTCTCTTTAATTAACAGTCTTCGCCGCGATCAACAGTGTTAAATGGTATTTCATAAGGTTTAATTTTGGGGCCACTGTTATTTAACCTGCACATAAATTGTCTTCAAACAATATCCCCTTAACCCCAAATAGTCATGTATGCATATGGCACAAACCTGTTCTTTTCAAATGCATCTGTATCTCATTTAGCGAAATCAGTTAATAATTACCGAAATAATTTTCTTACTGGTTGCATATAATAGAACTAAATGTCAATAAAATAAAATATGTTATATTTAAACTGATAAACAAACCAATTAGTGCTAATATTGTAATACTGTATCGCAACACACGATTACAGGAGGTCGCAGTCCTAAAATTCTTGGGGGTATGGTTCCGAAATAATATGTCCTCGAACACGCTTGTAAATTAACTATCTGCAGAACTAGGAAAAACTGTGGGCTGTATATAGAGGATAAGTAAACTTATTTATTTACGCTTAAAACCAACATTGTATTATGCACTTTTCTTTTCCAAGTAATCATGTTGTGGACTAGTGTGGAGAAGAACTATATCTCAAAACTACAACAAATTACTCGCGTTGCAAAAAAAGATTTCAAAAATATTTCAGAACTATCAAGGAAAACTATGCGACCTTATAACAGACAAGCTCTTTATTAAACAACGATGCTTCCTGCCATCCATATAAAATGCTACAAGTTATTACAACATATTAATAAGAATAAATTGCACAACACTACAACAAATTTTCTTAAATCAAAGTACACCATGCGCAAACAAAGAAGAAGAATACCCCTCGCAGAACGAACTATGGAAGACAGAGCTACAACTTCCAAGTTCCTTACTTGCTAAATGCCGTAGAGGGCGAGGTTCATTTGCAACAACCCATGTTTAAGAAATCTGTAAGAATTTATTTACTAAGCAAACCCATTTCATTGTCAGAATACCCGCGGTCTGTTATCGTTTCTGGTAAGCCAAAAGTCAATGCCTTATATTATCCTCTACATGCTGTATGTATCTTTGGTATGTGTGTATTGTGTATGGAGATGCATAAAGTTCATTTTAAATGGTATTTTTGCATTCCTTATATTCATATGTAATATCATGTTGATTCTTGGTTCGACCGCAAATGTATGTGTATGTGTGAGGCATTGTACGCATTATTTTTGTGACTAGTGTACACTGAATGCCGAATTTTGCTATATGGGGCTGGAGCCTCTGTCAGGAAGTGTTCCTTTAGCTCCCGCTTCATTTTCTCTGTAGAGAAAGAAATGAAATAAATAAATAAATTATCCGGCAAAAAGAAAAAGAGAAAAAGAAAAAACACATTCTGGTGCAAGTATTTATATAGCATGTAGCAATGAAAAGCATAACTCAAAAATGAAGCCTACTTATGCAGAAATAAAAGACTAATGACACCAAAATATTTATTAACGTTCTTCTACTGTTGGTGCAAACATCAGCACCATCATGAATTAGCTCATTTAATAATTTCGGCAAAGTGTATGAGAGATTTTGTTCCGCCTCTGGTATTCTATTAAGTCTATCTACTTCGTCTCCTACGTATTCACTTTATTCATCGTCCCATTTTTCATGCTTACTTGGATAACATTGGATAACATGCATAACTTGAACTCGTACATACGCGGCCGCGCAAGAAGTGCACGCTTTATACGTGGTCATGATACATGCTCTATGCACGGCTCCATGCTCACTAACCATACGGTGGGTCCCTAAGCCATGCATGCAGGGTTCACAGGAAATGAGCTGGATTAGCAGCTAGCTAACGATATTCACATCGGGGCGCCTGTGATACCCTGGTCGAACCCTCCGGCCTGGTGCGAGTCGCTGCCATTAAGACGAGACGTTGGAATTAAGAGGCACTGCCAACAACTGAAAACTTTCCTACAGGAAAAAGGAGGAGGAAAAACTTTATTAAAAAGAAGGGGGGGTTGCTTGAGCTTATGGGTGGGGCCCTCATTAAAGGGCTCCACTGGCTTGAGCTACCGTGCGGACCTGTTGTATGCGGGCCCGTTGGTCCTCCAGGTTATCGCTGGTCAGTAGCGCCTCCCACCGCTCAAAAGACGTGTTTTCCGTGAGTGTTTGGTTTGGCCCCACATTCGCGCGAAATGTGGAAGAGTGTAGGGCGGGCCTGGCACCAGGGACAGGTGTCGGAGTGTAATGTTGCGTGTATGAGATGTAGTCTATGGAGGTTTGGAAATGTCTTCGTCTGTATCTGCCGCCAGTGGCGACGTCTGGACTCTGGAGTGTCTAATTTCCTATGAGGTGGGAGGAAGTGACTGTGCTGAAGACGCTGAGGCTCGAGACATTCGCTATACACGGGGGGTAGAGGAGTTAAAAGTGGGCATGGTGGGTGGTCCCCTCCAATTGATGATGCCTCGAGCTAGAGCATATGCCCTTTTGTTTCCCTCCAGTCCCTCGTGGACTGAGGTCCAGGTGATTCGGTGGAGCTTGTTGAGGGGCGCAGTGCCCGTGATTCGGGTGACGTGCTTGGGAACTCGGCCTCTCAGAAAGTTTCGACAAGAGTGTTGTGAGTCGGTTATCACATGAGTGCTTTGGCCTTGGGACTCGTAATGCCTAATGGCAATGGCCACGGCGGTGGTCATTGCAGCCGCTGGGATTTCGCTGTTGCAGAGGCATGCAGATAAGGGAGTGGAGATGTGGGGACCTACTGCCGCCACTGCGTACTGCGGGTATGCTGCGGGGTCCACCTAAACCCCGCTCGTGGAAATGGCTAGGCGTCGGCTTAGGTAGCTCGCTCGTCGTCTGCCTGTGTGAACGTCTTCAAGGGCCCATGCGTAAAAATAAAAAAAAAACGGTGGGCAGATTGGGCCAAAACGCGGGTGTTCTCAGGCTGTCGCGACACTCGTAGTTAGTCATGGGAACTGCGTCTAAGTTACATTATTGATAAATGTACAACCGCCATATAAAAACTACTGAAACAAATGTAATAAAAAACGCACAGAAGATTCGACAGTTAACGGAAGCAGTAAAACAAGAAAAAAAGATCTTCAGACGATAACGGCGACATGCATTTTCTATGCGATGGCTGATGATGATGATGACGATGATGTTGATGATGATGATGATGATGGTTGTGGTGGTGGTGGTGGATGGATGGATGGATGGATGGATGGATGGATGGATGGATGGATGGATGGATGGATGGATGGATGGATGGATGGATGGATGGATGGATGGATGGATGGACAAAAAGCAGTTCTTGCCATTGAAGAATGGTGTCTGAAATGGGCTATGGAACTTAATAGTGAAAAAACTGTTCTCTTGCGTATAACTAGAAGAAAGTCTCCCAGTTTGCGGCAATGTGATTTCGGAAGTTGAGAAATATAAATATTTAGGTGTAACACTTGACAATAAGTTAAAATGGTCGGTACACATTACTAATATTTCTAGAGCTGCATTACGAAAGCTATGAGTTCTAAGAAGAAACCTAAAAACTGCCCCAGCACATATTAAAAAATTGGCTTACGAAACTTATGTGCGGTCTTTACTTGAATATGCTTCAGTAGTGTGGGACCCATACGCGAAAAAAGACAATGATACTTGAAAAGTCAATAGGAGAGCGCTTAGGTTTACATACGAAAAATACAAAAGGAAATACTCTCCCTCGCAGTTAATGACCTCAAATAACATTCATGCACTAAGAAACCCGCAGAAAGATTAATAGATTGATATTCTTGTTTAATAGTTTAACAGGAAAAAATAAACTCAAGCTTCCAGAGTGCATTAAGCGTCCTCTAGTCAGGACTCGGGGCGTTCATGAGCATTCGCTTGCTCCCCTTTTCACCAAAGCTGAAAGTTTTAAATACAGTTTTTTCCCTAGAACAGTGCAAGATTGGAATTCGTTACCGGCTTCTGCTTTTTCTCACAAAATTTTTCTGATGCGTTACATCGTCTACTTACTTGATAATATTGTTTATATGTATGTTTTTCATCCACGTGCTGCTATTATTGTATAATTTTATTCATTTCGTTTTATTCTTTTGATTTTTTCTTTTGGTATCCGTGTGCTGCTAATATTGTATAATTTTATTCTTTTGGTTATGTAACAATGTAAATTCACTTCTGCTTGGGCCAAGCAGTGGCCTATAATACTGCAGGATGGATGGATGGACGGATGGAGTGCACCCTTTGAAACGGGATTAAGAGTGTTACCGCCGTGCTCAGATTTTTTCATATTTCGTTAACGGTGCAGCAAATTTGTCTATAAATTCTCAATTTCTTTAAAATGTATTTTAGATCCTACACTTCTAACTATATGTTACCCTCTCTGCTTCTTAGCCACAAATCTTCCAATCGCTTTTAGCTAACTTCGACCGCAGATTCATTCACATGGCATCAGTTATCTCTGAACCCTATGACATCAGGAAGAGTGATTATGCCTGCATCGACATATCGATGGATATACCACCACATTCGAGTAAACTATAAGATGTTAAACTGTTTCTGCGGATTTACCACACACTGCACATGTGTCACCTTCTTCGTTAATTTCTTCGCCTCTCCCAGACGGCGCCACCATCCGTAAGCCCCTCAAAGTGACCCGTGGGACTAGTGACATTTTGAAGAGCAGTTTCGCAACTGGTAGAGCTTTGGTATGGCTGCCTACCTCGTAGCCGAGAGTAGGTGAAAACATGAAATACATTGCGGAAGACGCGTAGCACATTCTAGGACGACTCACAGAAGGCGGCAACCGCACAGTTTCAATCGGCATCGTCCGGTTTGCTCGACGTATCGATAAAACCTCAGTTCAGACGGTTCAGTGCTTAGGATGAGCGTTTTGAGGGGCTTCCATGGCGTTTTCAGTCGACAACGATGAGCTCTGGCGTTCCGACTTTCCATCTGATCGCTAGGTTCGTTCCAGGAGTCAACTGTTTTAATAAGAGCTAGCTCCAATTACCCAAATTACCCGTTTATTGGTTCTTGATGTCAACGAACAAAAACTGGCAGTGCAATCCTCTTTTGAGCACCACGTAGTATCCGTCATTACAGTTTTATCATAGTGCGATCAGTGGCCTGCGGCCCCGACCCGCTTCCGCGTGGAGCAGGTGGTCCCGACGCAGCGCACCTGAGACTGCGCAAGAGCAGTTGGCTCCTGCTAAGCCTATCTCGAAACGCGCAATGCCAGAACTGTCTAATGGGACTTTCCCCTCTGCCTTTCTGTTCACCTCAGAGCATAGGGGCTGGCTGAGGACCGTCACCACGCCACATGCAAACCGCAATGGATCGCGCATACCACATGTCTAACAACACGTGGTTTACGAATTACCAGCGCCTTCCCGCAACAATCCTTGCCTTCCCCCGCCCCTCTCAGAACCCTTACTTTCTTTTTTTTTCTCCCCACCTTTCCCCCTCGCTTCGTCCTCATTTCAATTCGCCCTCACATTCTGCTCGGGCGAGCTGCCTTTCTTCCACGACAGGGTTCCTCCGTCGTTTTCTGCCCTTTTCCGCCGCAGATCCACTGCCTCCTTTGTTCGGCGGTGCGTATAGCGTGTCCCACTGAGCTACTGATACCCGAAACGGGCTGCCGGCGACTACGCCCCCACATAGCACCGAAAGGCAGTTCCGATTGTTGCCCTCGCGTTCCTCGCCTGAGCTGACACTGTGGCAGCTCTTTCACGCCGACTTCTCTTGCCCTCCCTGAGTGTCCTTTTCTATGCGCGGTGCGGAAGTCAAGTCCGCAACTTGACTCTCTCCCCTTGTTGAGTCAGCGTCTTGCCGCGGCAGGGGGTTGTGTGGAGTCAACGACGGGATTTGTTTGAGGCTGGAAGGGGGTAACGGGGGCTCTTGGGAGGAGGGTAGGGGGTCTCCCTCCGGAGAAGTCAACGAGTCATGTCTCCTCTCTACTGTTTACCGGTTTGACGCCTTACCATAAAAAGAAAAGGGCAAAAAAAAAAAGAAAGCGCCGTGAACGCTGGTCGCCCCATTTTTTCGTCTTATTTGACATTGCGCATACCTCCGCTTCTTCCCCCTTTTCCGTGCTCCGTTTCTTCATATGTGCCATTTCTCCTTCGTCGAACTCCCTCCACAAGCCCAGTATAGGTAACTGGAGGATGCGGCCCTCTGCGGCCTTCCTCAGCGCCTGGCCTCTTCTGGGAGGGCGCGTCTTCTCTTGGAGTTCACCTCCTCGCTTGTCCTGCAGGTGTTGCGGGAAAAGGGAAGGAAGAGAGGAAAAGGAGGCTGCCTGTGGACCCCACTGCAAAAATATGCGGTGCGCCTCGCCGAATGTGTTAACTGCCATGGTTGTTGAAGTGCTCAAGCTCAACGGGTGCGTGACACTTTTTTTCGCATACAGGCGTTGGCTAACAAAAGACCGTGTTCATTTGCAACCACTAAGCATGGCTGGCAGTCGCGTTAAATGTGGGTGACAAGTGATTCTTCATCTCAAGGTGCTTAATCTGAATCATCTCTTTGGTTAAAACCTGAGTCAGCTGATAATGTGTACGGTGTGCACTCTGGGGCGGAATTACGGGTCACTCCTGGAGGGGGGGGGGGGGGGGGGGGTATTTGCATGTATGTTCGTATTTTGTTATGACCATTGATTTTAGCTATAGGACTAACATGTAAGAAAATTTGAATGCAGCGGTCGCCTGAAACGGATCTTGCCGCAGTAGTGACAAAATTTACTCTCACATTGCGCAGCTTTCGAACCACTCACTTTTAAAAGGCCATTTTCCACAGCCTCTCAGCATGCTTTGGTGGCTGTACCAGCCCAGTCACGAAATATTTTGCGTGCGCTTATTTTTCAGCGTTTCTTTGAAGATGAAGAGAACAGCAGACTGCAAGGTGCGCACTGTATCTAGTGTATTAACTCCCTGAAGCAGTGCGCGGCGCAGCCGCCTGAGGAAAATGTGCATTACATTTTTCTTTGCTCGAATGTTCACTGAAAGCTTTCACTTGGAAAGTTAAATCCCCTTTCCCCGAAAATCCTTTTCACCCAAGAGCAAAGAAAAAGAATGGGAGTTGGGGAACGGCTACAGGACGCGGGCAGGCTGCTGTGCAGCAGACATTCGATCCCCTCGTCCCTGTGATAATGCATGTGAACACTGCAGGTGCGAAGAATCGGGAAGAATTCCTGCTTTTCTCTCACTTTTCGGTTACTAAAGGCTTAGGCGGAACCCATGCGTGAAGGGTTAAACAAAAAGAAAAAGCCGTAAATGTGCCGTGTAAAGTCGGGATTTGTTAAAAGCGCTTAAGTTGCGTTTGCCGCTTGCTGTCTCACAAAGTTGGATCTATACGAACTTAAATAACGAGAAGCAGAAGTGCACTGAGCGAACACATTTTTTGTTCTCCGAATAGAAGTGCTTTGCATTATTTGATAGTCACACCACGGAACTTCAACCACAGTAAATGGCAGTGTCTTTTTGCCCCGGGACCACGGTGCATGGTCAGAACTGCATGGTAAATCTCCCGCGCTCGCAAGCTGTTCATTCAGAAGATGGCCATTGGAGTATGCCTGGAAATTGATGTACCCTTCGAGCGGAAGTCGGACAACTGTCCCTGCCACTTCTTCGCATCAGTGGAAAGGGAAAGAAAACTGAGAACAACTTAAGGATAGTAGAGAGTTTTGGCACTAATGTATGGTAAACACTGTATAGCTACGGTAACTGCTATCCGTACGGCAAGTGCGGCTAGGCATTCCTGGCAACGGTAGCAGCGGTAACGCGTTGCCGTCTTTGAAAACGAAAATTGACCATTTGCGGAAAAGCGAGCGCCGCCTGTCGTGCAAACAGAGAAGCTCCGCCTGTACCTTTGGTTGGAAAGGGGCTCTCGAGCAAGCATGCGCAAGGCAGCGTTCAGCAGCTCACGTGCGCTTGTTTTGTTGTTTTAGTGTTGTTTATTGACCGGAAACGTGTGTCAGCTAACGAAAGGGTGTGATGGAAGAGGAGAACATCCCATTTCCGTTTTTAGAAACAGGGTGTAGCGGATTATTTTCGCGTTGTAGCCTGAAAAACGACCATGAGTGGCAATACCTGCACTCTGCTACCTCAACGGAGCGCCGAATGACCAAGTGAAAATGTGCGTGAATGTGCGCCTATGCGCGGGCGAGTGTGACAGTATAATCGGATGCACTTTCCTAATGCACACCGACGTTTACGTTTGCGCTTCCTTGATAGGGCCGGAGTTTCTGCTAACTTAACACAACACCTTTTGCCTCAGGGCACACTTCGCTGATTATTAAAGGACCCGTTGTATTATCTCAATCCCGGCTCGTGCTGATACGGCAGAGCGTTGCTTTGCGTGCTCACGGGCCGCGGGAGCGTTAGAATGCGCGGATATACGCGAGGCTGCGCTCGGCCGTGCTCCCGCTGTTCAGGAAGCACATTGTAGCATTAATGGTGAATGTTCATACTAGTATATATCATTCGGTTTTCCTGCGTCGGTGGCAAAACTCTTCTAGAACGACCGAGCACTGTGTACTCGGCAGTAAGCGCGAAATAAAGCAGCAACACCCGTTTCGAAACGTGCTGGATGTGCGCATTACTGG